>NC_136909.1:47602930-47940430 GCF_949606895.1 Notothenia rossii | reverse complement strand
GAATGCCCTCAGTCTAGTGTTGGGGTGTTACGTTTTATAAAGCTAGCTTGATCTCCTATCTACAACAGCTAATTTGGTCACTAACAGGAAATGGCTACTAGGAACCAGCAGTTGATGGCTTAGCTGTTGTGTATCATAGTTGAAATTGTTGGGTGACCCAGTGAGACTGTCTGTGTCTATCTTCTAATTATCTATCTTACAATTTTTTTGGGGGGGGTGCTAGTTCCAGTCAGGCGTTGTTCACAGCTGTATATATATATATGGGAGATGTCGAGGTGAACATGAATGCTGCTGCTGTTTGACTACACTTTAACAGAGGTATCTGGGGAGGAGAAGAACAACAGAGCTAATTAGTGAAGACGAGCTGACAGGGCCAGCCAAGTGGCACCGCGCCAGCAGGGTTACACTCATTTATTGGTTTGCAGGTGCTGCGCTTTTATTAAATATCACATATTGTGCAACTGATCATCAACTTTCCAACAATTAAATGTATGAAAGTTGTAATTACTATTATTGTTTTTATTATTCAGTTGTTTTAGCAAGGTTTAAAGGAGATCCCTTCATACATATTTGAAACAGGAATAGCCTGACACAAAATATTATTAAAGAAATTCATACAGTCAGTTTCAGCAACATCAGTCAAGATACATTATCACTACACAGGACGCGTGCTTAAGACAAAGGACATGTAGAATATGTTTTTTTACAGGTCTATTCAGGATTAATAGGAAATCCTAACATGTATAAATCATGTGCATGCAACTCTGTCCTTGTATACTCAACTAGCTGATAAAACTGGTATATTTTGGTGGCTAAGCTATATTGCATGATAATTATTCAGGGGACGTGTGCTGGTCTGTGTCAGCAGGCCGCTACCACACAACGGTCTGAAGGTCATGGATCACAGGCTACAGAAACCAATTGCTTTACTGAGCCCCAAGGCAAGGTTTAGGCACCGGTTTCAGGCAATGGAAGTGATGTAATGTCTTGACACTCACGTAGGATCCTATGAAATTGAGTCCCATGAGTCACCAACAATACAAACTCTTCACAAATCAGAAACAGAAGTTACAGGTGATCGTACAGATGGAAATAATGGTTCTAGGTATTACAAGTAGTTTATGGTACATACGTGATAACCGTGGCAAAGGATACCATTAAACGGCTAACAACGCCACCTCCTGCTAAGGGGCAGGAGGAACCCGTGGACCTTTTATCTAGATCTCAGTTTTTCGTTTTGATAATTGTAGGGCTTCCCTTAACAGGTACAATGACAGGCATAAACTAGAGAATGCAATTCCTGAAGAAATTGCTAGTGGGAATGCTTTATGCTGAAAATCTGACGCTAAACTGCTATGCTGAAATCGAATGTGTAAGAAGAAAGTGAAGAATTGAGATTGAAATGATACATGAACACTGGGGGCTTGAATGTGTGATGAGAGAAGAAAAGAAAGTAAAAAGGCTTGGAAAAGCAGCAGAATATTTGAACTGCAAACTTTTGAACTAACTTGATGGTGAATGATCTGTCGCCATGGCAACGGCATTTGATGACACCCCATAATACGCTTAGATGCGTTGATGGCTGCATTGTTACCAAACCTGTGAAGTTTTGGGGCGTTTGGAGCAGTTTCACTGAAGTTATGAGAAAGCCGTGTTTCATGGCGAGCATTGTGTTGCCATGGCAACGGAATTTTAAGAAATCTCAAAACTGTCCGGTAGATGTCTTCACGGCTGGACTGTTGAAGTCTGCTGCTCTGAGCATGTCAGTTGGAGTGATGACATCATTGTGTTCCATTACACAGGTGTTTATATTTGAGTTTGAGCACTTTTTGAACATTTTCATAGGAGTTATAGCGACATCATGTTTTATGGCGAGGGATGCGTTTCCATGGAAACGGCATATGGTGAGATCTCAGATTTGTCGTAGAGCTGTTGAAGCATGGACCGGTGATATACAAGTGAAGATTAGGGGACGATTGGACCGTGTCAATTGGACTTACAGCCACATCGTGTTTCATGGCGAGTGGTCTGTCGCCATGGCAACGGCATTTGATGACAGCCCATACTATGCTTAGATGCGTTGATGGCTGCAACCTTACCAAACCTGTTAAGTTCTGGGCTGTTTGGAGTATTTTCACTGAAGTTATGAGAAAACCGTTTTTCAAGGCGAGCAATGTGTTGCCATGGCAACGGCATTTGAATACATCTCTAAACTGTCCCGAAGATGTCTTCACGGACGTACTGTTAGCACACTGCTATCTGAAGTCTGCTGCTCTGAGCATGTCAGTTGGAGTTATGACATCATCGTGTTCCATTACACAGGTGTTTATTTGAACTAACGAGGTGTGCAGAGATCAAAGGTTTCCATTGTTCTGAATGAGAGATAAACCTCTTACATGTGAACGTTTTGTGGAAGAACCGTAACAGATATCTGTGAAATTTCAAAACGTGAAGCATGTCAAGGAAGTTGAGTATTTGAAGTGTAATTTTTGTGTACTTTCGGGTTAATAATGTGGCCTTTTTGGCAGTTTAACTAAAGGTGTGCGGCTGCTACCGTGAGGAAATATCAGCCTGAAATTACAATGGACTTGAATGGAGGAATGTTGACTGTTTTTGTCACTTCATGCCCTCAAGAGGCATTTTGTTTAATTATTTTTTGCTTAATTATTTGTCATTTTTCAAGCTACGAGATGTTTTCCTACGTTTGTCATGACAAATTATGTCTCAGGAATGTAGGGTTTGGGAATTATGGCAGTTTAAAAAAAAATATGAATGCAAATCTCAAGACTTTCTACCCTGGCCTCTAGCTGTGACATCACGCACTCTAGTTAATGTTAAAATCTGAAGAAAACCTCTTTAACAAGGTCTGAACAATGTTTAATATCTCTAAAAGTAAGAATCAGATTTAAAAGTCGTTTTACACGAATAATGTCAGAGAGATGTGTAATATTTTAAAGTTGGAATGAGGTTTCTGAATGAAAGTATGAAGGGACAGTTAGCAGTTGAAGTCGCATGAAGATTTTGAAGATTGTTCAAGTCTGAAGAGTTTCTCCATTGACTTCAATGTTACACATTTTATTAATTATGGGATATATCTCTGGAATTATGAAAGTTATGAATGAGAAAAGTAATAGCCATAGATTCCCGACCGAGCTGAACGTTTTGATGGTTGAACGGAGTTTCAATGCAGGAGGAGAAGAGGGCCAAAATTCCGGTGGAATAATAAACTTTTCGTCCGTAGAATAACATATAGTTGGAATGCTGTTATCAGCATTCCCACTAAATTACTTAAATAATTACTAATGTATCCAGCCTATCCAATAAGTTGACCTCCTGGTACTCGAGCTAAAATTTAGCATGCACTGAAAAAACTGAAATGTTGAATTTAATTAAATGTATCATGTCAACAAATGTCACATCACTGTATTAGGTTAGTTTAAAGCAATAATATTAACTTTAAATAAAAAATATGAGGTTAAACTTAATATTATTGTTTTCAACTAACCTAACACAGTTATGTGTTGTCTGTTGACACTACACTTACCGGTAATTAAAGTCAACGTTTCAGGTTTTTCAGTGTTTGAGAATTAGCGTTCTTCTCTCTGACCAAACAATGTCTAATTTTCCTTCGGTTGCAATACAGCTGAACAGTCAACTGATAGAAACCAGTATCATTTTAGATACACAGCTGTTACACAAACACTGGAGAGCATTGTGCAGGTTGGAGACGACAGAATATGATTACAGATGAAAACAATGTAAAATCCAGTTTTTCTACTTTAAATGTATTTTATTTTCTTTTTCTTTTAAAGAACACACATTGTAGGGGGTGTCGCTTAAGAGGGAGAAATTAATCCCAATGCTAGTTTAAAACTGCAGAAGTTGTTAATGTAAATGCATATATATTTAACCACAGCCTTGAAGAATAGAAGAAATAATAATAATACTATTTATTTTAGAGAATGATTTAAACTGCACACCTTTTCCTCAGAGGGCTTGTGTCTTGTAAACAGGAAATCCTGTGTTAAATGTCTTTGGATGTATTACTTATTTGACCTTACAGTCTTTCTGCAGCTACCGGTTGAGACGATGCACGTCTGACACGTTGCTATAAGCCAGCTGACTTGCTGTTGTCTCTAGTGCACATGAATGAGATAGATCAGACTCTCTAAAAGTTATTAGATAGATACCTCCTATCAGCCTCAGTTTGACTTTGTGCTTAGTGGTGATGAAGCAGTGCATTTTAAAAGTTTGCCTTCGGACATTACCTGATGCAGAGAAAAATTCAAGCAATGTATAGATAAAAAGCCCAATAAATAATGGTGTTCAATGATGAATAAGTATTGTTGTTTAGCATACTTACGATCCTCCAGACATCATCCATCTGGAAATAGCCAGATGATTTGGTCCAGGTAAGTGCAGAAGGCTCGGCTCGACACATAATGACATGAGGATAACTGACCAATCCAAATATTGTTCCAGCTTACTGGAACATCTAACTTCATTTTCATATTCCAATAATTATTCTGTCATGTCTATAATCAATAGTTTTTAAATGTTGTGAAACATAATCCTCACATCTTTGGAAGTGTAGAAGAATGAATATCAAATATGATTAACTTGCACTATGCATCAGTTATAAACATGACGTCCATAATGAATAATAGTATTGAGGAATATAACATATATTCTAGCCCAGCACAGGCCTAAAATATCCTAATGTGCTGTTCACCAGAGTCAGCAGGGCAGCCTGATCCTCACCTGCAGATAAAGGAGCGGGCTCCATGCAAATGAAAATATTCATTCATATTAAAACCACAGCAGGTCTGATCCTGCCCTCATTCGTAATCCATAACCCTTAAGAGCCCCAAGAAAAGAAAAAATACCTCTTAGTGCTTTGCTTTGGTATTCATTACAATTCATTCTCCCAATGTTGCTTAGTTCAGACCTGAATGTATGTGGAATGGAGATGGAAGAAGAAAACAGAGTGTGATGATATTACATGCTAGACATAATGCTTCTGGTAGCAGGAACGCTTTATTACAGAGGCTGAGGAGAGGCTGGCTGGATGGAGAACAGAGGAACCACAGCTAGCTGCAACATGATGATGATGAAGTGCCTCAATCGCTTGTTGTTAGCAATTAGCAGAATTACATAATATTTATTGGGGAGAGTGGGGTAAGATGAGCCAATTTTACTTATGTTGTCCTCTAGGCAAGGAAAATTAGAAAGAAGTCAAATGACAACAACAACCTTTCCTTCAGGATCTGTTCTGTCAATCAAAATGGAAATAATGCTATCACAAAGGGCCGTCTTGTGGCTTATCTTGCCTCATCTAAAGGGTAAATTGATCTGCGCCAAGGGGTAAATTGAGCCATCTGCAGGGTTCCACCATCCAGCATTCCAACTAACTGTTATTCTACGGACGAAAAGTTTATTATTAATGTTCCGTTGACTTATTTTGGACCTCTTCTCCTCCCACATTGAACATCGCAGAAACTCTGTTCGAACATCAAAACGTTCAGCTCGGTCGGGAATCGATGGCTATTACTTTTCTCATTCATAACTTTCATAATTCTAGAGATACATCCCATAATACATCACATTTTTAACCATTGAAGACAATGGAGAGATTCTTCAGACTTCAACAGATCTTCATGCGACTTCAACTGCTAACTGTTCATTCATACTTTCACTCAGAAACCTCATTCTAACTTTAAAATGTTACACATCTTTCCGAGATTATTCGTGTAAAACAGCTTTTAAATCTGATTCTTACTTTTAGAGATATTAAACATTGTTCAGACCTTGTTAAAGAGGTTTTCTTCAGATTTTAACATTAAATAGAGTGCGTGAGTCACTGTGGGAGGTGCTGCGGGAGTATGGGGTGAGGGGGTCTTTACTCAGGGCCATCCAATCTCTGTACTCCCAAAGCGAGAGCTGTGTCCGGGTCCTAAGTAAGTCGGACCCATTTCAGGTGAGGGTTGGCCTCCGCCAAGGCTGCGCTTTGTCACCAATCCTGTTTGTAATATACATGGATCGGATTTCGAGGCGTAGTCGTGGGGGAGGGAGTCAGCAGTTCAGTGGACTAAGGATTGCACCACTGCTTTTTGCAGATGATGTGGTTCTGATGGCTTCATCGGTCTGCGACCTTCAGCACTCACTGGATCGGTTCGCAACCGAGTGTGAAGCGGCTGGGATGAGGATCAGCACCTCCAAATCTGAGGCCATGGTTCTCAGCAGGAAACCGATGGACTGTCCACTCCAAGTAGGGAATGAGTCCTTACCCCAAGTGAAGGAGTTCAAGTATCTCGGGGTCTTGTTCTCGAGTGAGGGAAAAATGGAGCGTGAGATGGGCCGGAGAATCGCTTTACCGCACCGTTGTGACGAAAAGGGAGCTGAGCCAGCAGAAGGCAAAGCTCTCTGTCTACCGCGCCATTTTCATTCCTACCCTCACCTATGGTCATGAAGGATGGGTCATGACCGAAAGAACGAGATCACGGGTATAAGCGGCCGAGATGGGCTTTCTCCGCAGGGTGGCTGGTGTCTCCCTTAGGGATAAGGTGAGAAGTTCGGTCATCCGGGAGGGACTCGAAGTTGAACCGCTCCTCCTTCGCTTCGAAAGGAGCTAGTTGAGGTGGTTGGGGCACCTAGTTAGGATGCCACCTGGGCAACTCCCTAGGGAGGTGTTCCAGGCATGTCCAGCTGGGAAGAGACCAAGGGGTAGACCTAGAACCAGGTGGAGGGATTATATCTCTTCGCTGGCCTGGGAGCGCCTTGGGATCCCCCAGTCAGAGCTGGTTGATGTGGCCAGGGAAAAGAAAGTTTGGGGCTCTCTGCTGGAACTGCTACCTCCGCGACCCGACCACGGATAAGCGGGAGAAGATGGATGGATGGATGGATAGAGTGCTTGATGTCACAGCTAGAGGGTAGGAAATCTTGAGATTTGCCTTCATATTTTTTTTTTAAACTGCCGTAATTCGCAAACCCTACATTCCTGAGACATAATTTTTCATGACAAACGTAGGAAAACATCTCGTAGCTTGAAAAATGGCAAATAATTAAGCAAAAAAAATTAAACAAAATACCTCTTGAGGGCATGAAGTGACAAAAACATTCAACATTCCTCCATTAAAGCCCACTGTAATTTCAGGCGGATATTTCCTCACGGTAGCAGCCGCCCACCTTTAGTTAAACTGCCAAAAAGGCCTCATTATTAACCCGAAAGTACACAAAAATTACACTTCAGATACTCAACTTCCTTGACATGCTTCACGTTTTGAAATTTCACAGATATCTGTTACGGTTCTTCTACAAAACGTTCACATGTAAGAGGTTTATCTCTCATTCAGAACAATGGAAACCTGTGATCTCTGCGCACCTCGTTAGCTCAAATATAAACACCTGTGTAATGGAACACAATGATGTCATCACTCCAACTGACATGCTCAGAGCAGCAGACTTCAACAGTCCAGCCGTGAAGACATCTTCGGGACAGTTTTGAGATTTCTTCAAATGCCGTTGCCATGGCAACACATTGCTCGCCTTGAAACACGGTTTTCTCATAACTTCAGTGAATATATTCCAAGCAGCCCAGAACTTCACAGGTTTGGTAACGATGCAGCCGTCAACGCATCTAAGCGTAGTATGGGGTGTCATCAAATGCTGTTGCCATGGCGACAGATCATTCGCCATCAATTTAGTTCAGAAGTTTTTCTGCTGCTTTTCCAAGCCTTTTTACTTTCTTTTCTTCTCTCATCACACATTCAAGCCCCCAGTGTTCATGTATCATTTAAATCTAAATTCTTCACTTTCTTCTTACACATTACATTTCAGCATAGCAGTTTAGCGTCATGGAGTGGAGGAAAAGTACAGCATGTACCTCTGAACTGTAGTGGAGTAGAAGAACAAAGTAGCAAAACATTGAAATACTTAAATAAAGTACAAGTATCTCAAAATTGTGCCCAAGTATAGTACTTGTTGAGTTTATGAACTTAGTTACTTTACACCATGTGGCTATAAAGATAAAAAGACTTAAGCCTTGCACAGAGGCATGAAAATACATTTTCAAAATGCTCAACAGTGCTGCCAAAATTATAAACTGACTGCTACACAATTTAAAATAAATGCTTTTATATATTTCTATTAGATGTGACTCTTTGGCGTTTCTGTTATAATTAACACTGCTGCTTTAGTTCTGCTAAAATCCTCTGTTATTCCGTGGGGTGGGGGAGCCGGGGGCTCGGATCCTTGTCACCTTTTTCATACCTGATGAGTTTGCATCCCTGTATGTTAAAAAGCCTCAGTCACCTTAATTCATGTAATAAAAACATCTCAGGTCAGTAACACTCAAAGCTAAATGTGCAATACCATGTTCAGCTATGTTACTATTTATAATGTTATTGTTGTTACATCAGAAGATGTACATATTGGAATGATTTCTTAACTTACAGTAGGCTATTTTTTACAATGTGTGTTTGAAGGATTTATTAAATTACAATGAATATTGTCATTGTTGAAGGCTTTTAGAGAAGGGTGAACTATAAGCCTGAATTACATAACATTTTATACCTAAAAACATAAAAGCCACAATAAATAAATCACAATTATTCTAGTTATTTTTACCTCCCGTATTGCTTTCAACCCACCAGCTTTTATGGTGTTGTTACGTCACTAACTGTAAGCTTGTCACATACAGTCTATGGTCACTCAGAGTAACCTACTGTTAATTTAGCTGCTGGAGAAGAAAGATCAGGGGGGGAGGGGGGGGAGAGAGCTGTGGTTGATGGGCCATTAGTTGTGTAAATACACAGCTGAGAGCTGCCGTTTCATTCAGACTGTTTAAAAAACGGTAACAACGGACGATTTTTCTTAGCGGATGCATGTCAATTTAAATCAATACATACAACAATTTTTTAAATCAATAAAAACATTTTCTAAATCCATAAAAGCATTTCAATTAATATTGGGAGTCATGTCGTTACTTTGCTGAGAATGTGGCCATGTAATAAGCGGGATAATTTGCAGCGACTTGTTCCTTATGGGGAAAATAACACCCGTCATCCAGATGAGGATCCCTCCGCTCCACTTTGGGATCCTGATCGACCGACGAAGCTCCATTAAAATATACATATTTTTGGTGAATTACTGAGTTTAGGCACGTTAATGTTTTAATGAAGTTGAATACAGTATATTCATATGTGTCAGTGATTTCATGTCAATTCGGCGAACATAAACATAAATGATCGTGGTGAAGATGATTAAATTAGGATTAAAAATCGAGAGCCGGGCTGCATTTCCTCCCGTTCGTTTTTTTCGAAAAACAAAATTATTTTGTTAAATAACAACATGGTGATGTTTTGTAAATGATTACATGTCTCTTATTTAGCACAGTATGATATCCGTGACATATGGGTCTTAACAAAGTTCCGCTGTACATCCAGAGTACTGTATCTGACTTTATTTCACATGAGCTCCAGTGTGGAACCCAACTGCACCCCCTGGTTGATCAATGATCCATTGCAGCTGGCTTCATTATAATTACATTTATCTATCACGGGGGCGGTCTCAAGTCAAGCTGGAGGTTTTCCCTTGAGCGAGGGCAGATCACGTACCAATCACGGCCCTCGCGTTTCAAATTGTCTGAAATGAATCGCTACATCTGTATGTGCGCTCATAGAGCATGAGCAACTTTAACCACGCCCCCCAAAAGGCTTGTTCACACATCAAGCACGTCAATTTGCGTACAGGTAACAGCACCGCGCGTTCTGGATTGTTATGATGGATTTGATATTAACGAATAACGAGGCGGCCGCGGCAGTTAGCACCTAGATGCTGCTGCTAGCTCTGGCTCCCTCTCAGAAAAGTGCCATCTTTGTCACGGTTTGTGAAACAAGCAGGACCCAAATGCAGATATCAACTGAAAATTCCTTTATTTCAAGGCTATGATATATATATATATATACACACAATGACAAAAAACAGAACACTCACCGCAGAACTAGTCAGGGAACAAGACGAACCGACCAAGACAGACAGACAACCCAGAACTTAAATACACACAAGACTGAATCACACAACAAGACACAGGTGAGGAGGGAGGAGAAAACACAGGGGCCTAGGTGAAAATAATCAGACCATTAGACACACCAGGGAAACTAATGACAAGACAATAACCCAAAGGAAAACATGACATGGAAAACAGCAAAAACACACAAACCTACAAAACTATAAACGTGGCATAACATGAGAATCGTGACATAACCCCCCCCTCAAGGGACGGATTCCAGACGTCCCAAAAAAACAAAAGTCCAGCAGGGTGGGTGGAGGGGGTCTGGAGGACGGGTCTCGGGCAGACGGCCCGGGGGCAAGGCAGAGTTCAAAAAAGGGGAATTCGGGCGGACGGCCCGGGGGCAAGGCAGAGTTCAAAAAGGGGAACTCGGGCAGACGGCCCGGGGGCAAGGCAGAGTCCATGGAGGGAACCTCGGGCGGACGGCCCGGGGGCAAGGCAGAGTCCGAGGAGGGGTGAAGACCAGACAGCTCCGGAGGCCGGTCAGGAGCCGGTGTCGGCAAGATCCCCCATGGAAGAGGACACAGGACCGGCAGGAGAGCAGTCGGCGGAATCCCCAACGCGACAGGACATGGAGTTGGCAGGACCCCCAGCGGAAGAATAGTCGGCGGGACCTCCAACGTGGCAAGACATGGAGTTGGCAGGACCCCCGGCAGAAGAGCAGTCTGCGGGACCTCCAACGGCTCAGGACATGGGGTTGGCAGGACCCTCGGCAGAAGAGTAGTCTGCGGGACCTCCAACGGGACACGACATGGAGTTGGCAGGCCCCCCGGCAGAAGAGTAGTCTGCGGTACCTCCAACGGCACAGGACATGGGGTTGGCAGGACCCCCGGCAGAAGAGCAGTCTGCGGGACCTCCAACGGCTCAGGACATGGGGTTGGCAGGACCCCCGGCAGAAGAGTAGTCTGCGGGATCCCCAACGTGACAGGACATGGAGTTGGCAGGACCCCCCGCAGAAGAGCAGTCTGCGGTACCTCCAACGGGATCAGACATGGAGTTGGCAGGACCTCCGGCAGAAGAGTAGTCTGCGGGATCTCCAACGTGACAAGACATGGAGTTGGCAGGACCCCCGGCAGAAGAGTAGTCTGCGGGACCTCCAACGGCACAGGACATGGGGTTGGCAGGACCCTCTGCAGAAGAGCAGTCTGCTGGACCTCCAACGGCTCAGGACATGGGGTTGGCAGGACCCTCGGCAGAAGAGCAGTCTGCTGGACCTCCAACGGCTCAGGACAGGTGGTTGGCAGGACCCCCGGCAGAAGAGTAGTCTGCGGGACCTCCAACGGCACAGGACATGGGGTTGGTAGGACCCCCGGCAGAAGAGCAGTCTGCGGGACCTCCAACGGCTCAGGACATGGGGTTGGCAGGACACCCGGCAGAAGAGTAGTCTGAGGGACCTCCGACGGGACAAGACATGGAGTTGGCAGGACCCCCGGCAGAAAGGCATTCTGCGGGACCTCCAACGACACTTGAGTGGGTTGGTTCGCCAACAGAACACGGGGAGCTGGCGTCGGACGGACAGCCAACAGGAGACGAGGTGCTGGAGTCGGCCGGTATGCCGACAGGACTCGGGGAGCTGACGTCGGACGGACAGTCATCAGGACACGGGGAGCTGGCGTCGGATGGACAGCCAACCGGAGACGAGGTGCTGGAGTCGGCCGGTACGCCGACAGGACTCGGGGAGCTGGCGTCGGACGGACAGCCAACCGGAGACGAGGTGCTGGAGTCGGCCGGTACGCCGACAGGACTCGGGGAGCTGGCGTCGGACGGACAGCCAACCGGAGACGAGGTGCTGGAGTCGGCCGGTACGCCGACAGGACTCGAGGAGCTGGCGTCGGCCGATGAGTCAGCAGGTGACGAGGAGCCGGAGTCGGGACCATGGTTACTGGAGCCGGCACTGAAGCCGGGACCATGGCTGTAAGGTCCGGTTCTGGAGCCGGAAACATGGCTGTAAGGTCCGGCTCTGGAGCCGGAAACATGGCTCTGTGGGCCTGTTCTGGAGCCGGAAACATGGCTGTAAGGTCCGGCTCTGGAGCCGGAAACATGGCTGTGTGGGCCGGTTCTGAAGCCGGAAACATGGCTGTGTGGGCCGGCACCGGACCCGGAAACATGGCTGTGTGGGCCGGCACCGGACCCGGAAACATGGCTGTAAGGTCCGGTTCTGGAGCCGGAACCATGGCTGCTGGGCGCGGAGCGGAAGCCTGGACCCTGGCTGCGTAAGCCAGGTAATGGAGTATGGAAGCAAAGCTGCGTGGACCGGTACTGGAGCATGGACCCATGGCTGCTGGGGCCTGTTCTGGGGCTGGGACCATGGCTTTTGGGGCTTGAGCTGCTAGCTTGGCCTTGCGACTCCTCCTCTTAGCAGCCGCCTGAATACTCCGTGGACCTTCATAAGCCAGACGAGTTCCAGAATATGACTCCTGGACAGGAGCAGGAACTGGGGCAGAAGCCTGGGTTGACTGCAGACGGAACCCACCGAGGCGTATGGTGCCAGGTTGGGAATTGGGAGGCCGGGAGCTATTATGCCAGGGGCTAGCAGGCCGGGAATCACACACAGGGAGGATCTTTGAAATCCAGCCAGGTAAGAACTTCACCATACCTGGTTTCTCCCTAGCCATCTGGCGCGCCTCCGACAACACAGCCTCCCGCTGCTGAACTCCGGGTGCTCTCTTCCATCTATCCGAGCAGTTAGCCAAAAAAAAGGAAAAATGTAATAATTCCAACTCGAACGGATCTGCTGGGCCCATTTCTTGGTCGGTTCGTACTGTCACGGTTTGTGAAACAAGCAGGACCCAAATGCAGATATCAACTGAAAATTCCTTTATTTCAAGGCTATGATATATATATATACAATGACAAAACAGAACACTCACCGCAGAACTAGTCAGGGAACAAGACGAACCGACCAAGACAGACAGACAACCCAGAACTTAAATACACACAAGACTCAATCACACAACAAGACACAGGTGAGGAGGGAGGAGAAAACACAGGGGCCCAGGTGAACATAATCAGACCATTAGACACACCAGGGAAACTAATGACAAGACAATAACCCAAAGGAAAACATGACATGGAAAACAGCAAAAACACCCAAACCTACAAAACTATAAACGTGACATAACATGAGAATCGTGACAATCTTTTGTCAACAGGAAGAACTGAGCTTCCCAACCAGCATTCTGACCATGAGTCTGACTCAGTATATGAAGCTCAGCACAAGTTATTTCAGGAAGACTGGGTATGTATACATTCACTCCCCAGCTGCTTATAATCAGCTCATCCCGGGCGCTGTCTTTAACCTATTACATTCACCTCATTCTCCAGCCAACCCAGTCTCATGGCATTTCGTGTTCACCAACATGATTTTTAATCTATTGATTCGTGTTCACCAACACGATTTTGCCCTTTTTTTTCGTGTTGCACAGCACGATTTTAAAAGCAATGTATTTCTATTGGTAGTCGCACGGCATTACGTGTTATAGGAAGACCGGAAGCTGTATGGTTCATAAAAGCATGTTCTTACTCAATATCAAGCCACAATTATTGCTTTTATTTTAAATCGTATAATTTCTGACTTTTGTTGCCGTCTGTGTGGAAAATAAATGGGGCTGAGAGCCTCAGGATACTGAAATCTGTATTCTTTAAATCTTTTTTTCCTTCTAATTTGTTATTCTTTTCAAAATAACACACTGTTATTTACTCACCAATAACACACAATTATCCTTGTTTTTTTTTATTTGTTTAAATCCATAATCTCTGGCTTTTTTGGCGTCCGTCAGGAACTGAATTTCAAAATAAAAATAACCGGAAACAGACGTAGGCCTTTCGAGCGATTACCCAAGATCCTCAGCTATGGTTTAAGCTTGCTGATTGGATGTTTTAGCCGTAATGCATGTTGGGATTTGGTGTTTATATGATATGAAATTGGAAAAACATTTTAAAATAATAAAATAATACTTAATTCCGAGTGTTCTTGCTTTTCTCTTTGAAAGTCGTCACATAACGGCATTGTAATACACGGTTCGGCTGCATTACATATTACAGATCTGCCGTAGTTCTTTATTTATAGGGCCCTGATGAGAAGACCTTTGGAAAAACTGGAAGAAATGCCGCCGAAACTGAATAGTTGACGTGGATCATAAATATATCAACAATTAAACATTATCTTCAATTTCTCTTCACACAATACGTCTCCTTTCAGTATCAACACTAATTCGGCTGACTTTTACATTTGATCTAATTCATATAGGTTATATTTTCAACATAATGGTGCACAGCTGATATAAAAGGACTTGTAGTTTTTAAAGATATTACTGATTTCCTTTGAATATAAGAATGTAAATACTGAGTCTGAAATAGTATAGCAATATGCTGTAAAATTATGTGAAAGCATGACTAAAACTACACATCTTCAGATGTTGTACATACATAAGTGTCCTACACTATTATTTCCTTCTAATTTGTTATTCTTTTCAAAATAACACACTGTTATTTACTCAACAATAACACACAATTATCCTTGTTTTTATTTATTGGTTTATTTCCATAATCTCTGGCTTATTTTTTGGCGTCCGTCAGGAACTGAATTTCAAAATAAAAATAACCGGAAACAGACGTAGGCCGCTAGGAGTTTAGGATGGCCGAAGACACTACACTACCCATAATCCCCAGCTATCGTTTAGGACTACAGTCCCCGTAATCTTCAAGCTCTGTGATTGTATGTTGGAGTGGCAGTGCGCCAAGGTTACGCCGAGCGTCAAACAGCTGTTTGAAATGGAACGAAACCACGCCAGACTATCCAAAACTGGAATCGAACGCCCCCACAGAACTACACATGCTGGCTATTGTGTTTCGCAAAATGTTCTATGGGACGTCTCTACTGAACGTTTTCGTTTTCTCCCACAATTAGAAGTTGCCATGACATTGGTGTTATCAAATGTAAAACATATAATTAATAAATGGGTGAAAATCGCTTGTGTCCATAATGCGCAGCATTAATATACCCACATGACAGCTCATTGTTACTTTGTAATTCTACTCCACTACAATTCAGAGGTTAACCTGGTATTTTTACTCCACTACACTTGTTTGGTTACTTTGCAGATTCTGATTAATGAAGTGAAATATAAACAACCCTTAAATCAGACTTTAGTTACACCTGAGTAAAATTCAGGGAAGGTGATTGTCAAGTGCCAACAATCAGGAGAGATATTTGATAGTTGGTGCTTGAGAAGACTAAACATTTATCTGCAATTGACATCAATGGAAACGAATAATAAAGTATATTCATTACTCGTTATTCTCTACTAATAGTTAATTAAAGACTGTATATTATGGCTATTTTGCACATCCCTTTCAAGATTTCAAGATTTTCAAAGGTTTATTGACATATCATATACACAACTACGGTGTAGTTATGCAATGAATGAAAATCTTGGGTCACAGGTTCCTCAACAGCGCATTACAAGACATCTATCAATATGTGTGTACCACCACCATTAAACTGTCATATTCTGCAGATTTCTTATACTATCTACATACATAAGAGTCAGTGGCGGCCGGCCCATAGGGGCGCTAGGGGCACCGCCCCCCCCTCTTCCCACATGTTTGATTGTCATTAAAGATTTAAAATAAATAAAAAAATATATTTCAAAATTGTTTTAGTTTTTTATTATTTTTTTAAAGAACAAGGTAAATATTATATAATTGGTATCAGTAAAATGTATAATCTACAATAAAATCTCGTTTAAAATTGTTTTACGATCTCTAAAGTTACTGATAAGTTACATGTTTCCTGCCTGGCCGCAGCGTGTATCATTACCCTCTCTCGTCCCGGCGGTAGAAAGGAGCCCTCAGCCAGAGCAGCAGCAGCCAACTAGCTGACTGTTGCTATCTGTAAACTATGCCGCCGAAACATAATTTCAGCCAATCAGCGTCGTCAGATCTGATGCTCAAAGGGCGCCCTGTCAGCGCCCTGGCCTGTGTGTCTGTGAGTTGTTTGGACTCGTATCCAAGGTGACGCTACAGTAGTTGTCTGCAGGTGGAGAATCCGGTGCTTGTGGATCACCGGAGCTGTAGATAAACATTTACATGCTTATTGTAGTTGTAAGGGCAATGCCTGTATTACCATGGAGCTATGTGTGGGCTGGACCTGTATTTTACTGGAAAGGAGTGATCAGAGGGTCGAGTTGTCGATTCTTGTTCAGTTTTCATCTTCCTCACCCTCTCAGACTTTGAGTTGCGCGCGCTGCTAAAGAGCCGCGCTACCATGGAAACCAAACAATGGTGTAGCTGTATTAAAGTCCGAGTGGATACAGTCGTGAGTAAATCTGATTTTGTCATAAATCGGGAGAAATGCGGGAATCTCCCGCGAAAATCGGGAGGGTTGGCAAGTATGACACGCACACACATACACACACACACACACACACACACACACACACACACACACACACACACACACACACACACACACACACACACACACACACACACACACACACACACACACACACAATGTTCGTATTTAGTCTCCTGATTTCAAATGGGAATTAAATAATTTGAGTGTTCCCAAAGCACCAGTGTTCTGCAGTTTACGTGGGCCTACTGTACTGTTGCACAGGAAGATTCATAGCTAACCACACTGAAGATTATGGATTATCTCATATTTTTAAGCCTCAATTTGTTTGAATAAAGGTTAATTCATTTTTCTGTGTTGCACCTCTTCCTATTAATGTCTTTGTACATCCTGCACTAAACTGTTTTATTGTAGAGATCACTTACAGTATCTTCTTGATTTTTTATATTCTATATTTCTATCATTGACCTTCTATTTCCCCCTATGAAGGTATGTACTCTTAATATTGTTTTAATCAAATATAACACATAAAAACAATAATTCAATAACGTGCTTTAACCACAAGGCGGGGCACACAAGGTACACACAGCCATAATAACTTTTTATTATTAGTGTAGGACACTTATGTATGTACAACATCTGAAGATGTGTAGTTTTATTCATGCTTTCACCTAATTTTACAGCATATTGCTATACTATTTCAGACTCAGTATTTACATTCTTATATAAGGGTTGCCAACTTTGGGTACCTGGCTGGAGTGAGATTTTGATATCATGGGTTTAATTGCACATATGTGCACTAAATGACTGCTATCGTGTCAGTAGCGGGACCTTAGCATATATATAGGATATATATACAATATTTACAAATGCAAAATATTGGATACAGACTATAAAGGGCACAAAGTTTCATTCACTAATGAAAGTCAAACACATGTTTGTTTCCAGTTATATTGTGTGCCTGTCGCGATAAGCAAATAATTGACTTATCGTACGATAATTAAAAATGAACTCCATAACTTTTCTGACCTCGATACATTTACATTTACATGAGGATGTGACTAGCAGTTTGAAAGGATGAAATAAAGATGCTGGGTTAAAAACTAAACATATCAGATGGCGTCAGCAGCAGCACTAGCGGGCCACTATTCACAGCTAAGGTGCCAGAGGTAACCATCAGGTGAGAGTTCCGCATCTGCGGCCAAATCGGTGAAGGAGGGCAGCGTGACAAACTGTCATATACCAACCTAATACACCAGATAGAGAGCGGGCTTCGCAAGGGTCATGGTGAGTCGGAAGTAATCGAGGCTGTGATAAGGTCCATTAGCCCTGGCTTAAAGCTGCGTGACATGCTAGAAATAAACACTGAATTGACTCTGCCTCATTTAAAGATCATATTAAAGGGGCATTACAACGAAGATGACACTTCAGATCTGTACCAAAAATTTATCAGCATGTCCCAGGAGCCGAAAGAATCAGCACAAGAGGTTTTGTTCAGAGCTATTTAACTAAAAGATAGACTGCTGTTTACATCCAAGGACAGAGACTCGGAGGAGCACTACAGTGCAGACCTGGTCAAGAAGAAGTTTCTAAGGTCAGTTGGTACAGGGCTGCTCAGTGACAACATCAAATACCAGATTAAGCCATACCTTGATGACATGGAGGTGACCGATGAAACTCTGATTGAAAGAGTAAATGAAGCAGGAAACCTTGAGGCAGAAAGAATAAATAAGCTCAAACGTAACAACACCAAAACACCCAGAATGACTGAACTACAGACAACTAACAATAAGTTGGACAAGTCACCTGACCCCTCCATGCAGAAAACACTGCAGGAACCCACAAGGAGAAGACAAAGACAGCCCAACCTCAACAAGAGCTTGTGATGCACACTCTGGTAAGAGAGCTTCAAACTGAGGTTGCTGAAATGAAACGTATGGTGTTAGCTTGCATGAGCACTGGCAGGCCACAGAACTACAGGCAAGCTACATGGAACAACAGTATCCGGAGAAGAGCGTGCAGGGACTGCCAGGACAAAGAAGAGGAAGTCAACTGTAGCCACTGCTTCAAGTGTGGACAGCTGGGACACATATCCAGAGGATGCAGAGCTCCACGCCAGGCGCAGGGAAACTTCGGAGGGTTGCTGCAGCAGTAATCCAGCAACAGCCGTCAGGGTCCCACCGCTGCAACAACTGTCTACAGGAGGAGGATGCAACCAGGAGACTTGTGACATGTGCAGGTTGTTCAAGTACAGTTTATTGCTCCAGGTCCTGTCAGAAGCATGATTGACCAGAACACAAACCTCTGTGTAAAGCAGTAAGTTTAATTGCAGAACACTTAGCAGAAACCAAGAGACATAAGAACAACTTTCAAGACACATGCAAAGTTAATTACCTCTCAGCTAAAGAAGATAAAATACTTATTAAACTTATTGGCAAACGGAAAATGTTAAAATGTACTTTTGATAACGTACCGGTGACAGCATTGTGGGATACGGGTGCTCAGGCAACAGTAATAAATGAACAATGGCGAGCTGAACACCTTCCACACAGCACTATCAGACCTATAGCTGAACTCTTAGGGCCAGAACCACTAAATGGACTTGCTGCAAATAGAACAGAAATCCCATTTATGGGATGGATACCAGTAGAGTTCCAACTGAGCGGGTTAGAGACTTCTAGTGCAAGTCTGCTAGTGCCAGTTCTAGTTTCCAGTGATCAAAATGTCGCAGAAGACCCTATAGTTGGCTTTAATGTAATAGAGGAAGTGATCAATGAACAATTAAAGCAACAGAAGGGCACAGCAGGAAGTGACAGCACTACAGCAGTTGTGAGCGGTGCTTTTGAAATTGACTCTTATGCTGCACACACTTTTATCCAGCTAATACACACTCATCAAGCTACTTCTGAGGAGACCATAGTAAAAACAGGCAAGGATAAAGTTGTGTTACTCCCAGGTGAAGTTACCACAGTGAAATGCCGCACACGCATGCAGACTGAAGAGGACACTGTCATGTTGTTCAGCCCAATTATGAACACCAGCTTACCTGAGGGATTGCACATCCAAGAAGTACTGTTCACTATGAGAAGAGGTAACTCTGCCACTGTCCCTGTTTCAGTTATTAACACTACAGTGTCAGACTAGGTGTGACACTATAGGTGTAGTGTGTAGTGTGTAGTGTAGTGTAGTGTAGTAGTGTAGTGTGTAGTGTAGTGTGTGTAGTGTGTAGTGTGTAGTGTGTACACACTAGGTGTAGTGTGTGTCACACTACAGTGTCACACTAGGCCCCCGAGTTAGCCTCGGACACATTGAGAGCGTGAAGGCTGTGTACCCAGCAGCTACAGAACCAGCGGCACAAGGACAGACAAACCAGGTCCCGACAAAAATGCACAGCAAAACACAGACTGCTCAGGTACAAACTGCCCCACTACTGACTGTGATGAAACCTGGGATCCCCCAGTGACTTTAGATAATTTGACTAGTGACCAGCAAACCTTAGCAAGAGAAGTGTTAAGGGAGGAGTGTAAAGCATTTGCTAGGGATGAAAATGATGTAGGCTCCAAACCCTTTCTGGGTATGCACATCACCGTAAATGACCAGACACCTGTCCAGAAGACTTATATCAGTGTTCCCAAGCCATTACATCAGGAGGTAAAGGAATATTTACAGGACTTGATTAATAAGGGCTGGATCACTAAATCAAGGTCACCCTATTCGTCACCTATAGTGTGTGTAAGAAAAAAATCATGGGAACTGAGACTGTGTGTAGACTACCGTGAGCTAAATAGGAAGTCAGTGCCAGATAGACATCCTATTCCTCAAATAAAAGATATGTTGGACAGTCTTACTGGGAGTTCATGGTTTTCTGTACTTGACCAAGGCAAGGCGTACCACCAAGGCTGAAGAAAGTCAGCCTCTCACTGCCTTCATCACACCATGGGGCCTTTATCAGTCGGTGAGGATCCCCTTTGGCCTGAGTTCAGCTCCAGCTGAATTTCAAAGAAGTATGGAGGAGTGTTTGTTGGGTTTGCGTGATGATATTTGCCTGCCTTACCTTGATGATAATTTATTCCACAGCAAGTCCTTCATTGACCACGTTGAGCATGTAAGAACAGTCCTTCGCCTATACCAGCAACATGAAGTGAAGCTCACACCAAAAAAATGTGAACTGTTTAATTCCAAAGTTAGGTTCTTGGGAAGGATGGTGTCAAAAGAGGGGCATAGCATGGACCCGGCAGAGGTGGCTACAGTGCAGACCCTGAAGGAAAGACGCCCTAACATAGTGGGAGAAGTTAGACAGATTTTAGGCTTCCTGTCCTACTACAGGACATACATGCAAAACTTTTCTGTCATAGCAAAGCCCCTGTATGAACTGTTGGCAGCCCAATCCCCTGTTCCTGCTTCACCACAAAACCACAATGTGGCTAAAAAGGGAAAAGTGAAGAAAACAAAACACGGGCAGTTGACCTCATCATCACCAGTCACATGGACTGAAAAGCATCATCAGGTTCTGAGCCACCTAGCGAACAAACTCTCTAACCCTCCAATCCTAGGCTTCCCAGACCTGAATGAACCGTTTGTTTTGCACACTGATGCTTCACAGGCAGGACTTGGTGCAGTGCTGTACCAACGCAGTCATGGCAAGCTGAAGGTGATCGCTTATGGATCCAGAACGCTCACCCCTCCAGAGAGAAACTACAACCTGCACTCTGGTAAGCTGGAGTTTCTCCCAATGAAGTGGGCCATTTTTTTCATGCTCCCTCTTTTGTCGTATATACTGATAATAATCCACTGACATATATACTGACAACAGCAAAGTTAAATGCCGTGGGACAAAGATGGGTAGTAGAGTTTGCAGATTTTAATTTCAAAATCAAGTACAGACCAGGCAAAGCAAATGCAGACGCAGACGGCTTATCCAGAATGCCACTTGATTTTCAAAGTTATGTGAACCAATGCACACAGGTTGTTTGCCAGGAAGAAGTAAGTGCAACAGGGCAGGGCATTTTGGTGCATCAGGAAGAGAACAGCCCATTCCTACACTCAATCTCTTGTAATGCTCTACAGACACAGATAGACATAGAGAATATGCTCAGTGCCATACAGCCATTCTCCAGGGAAGAAATAAAGACAGCACAGCAACAAGATCAGGTGATGGGCAAAATGTATGGACACAAAGAGAAAAACAAGCAACCTACTGTACAACAACTGAAACACGAGGGCCCATAATTTAAAGCTCTAGTCAGAGAGTGGAGTAGGATTGGGATCAGAGAGGATGGAATTATGCACCGCAAATGTGCTTATATGTGTCAGCACAAGAAAGGCTTTTGAGGCCTAGTACCAGGGCCGGTTCTAGACAATTTGCTGCCCTAGGTGAGATTTTAGGCGACATTTTATGTGTAAAGAATACATGAAAAATCTCTACAAAAGACAAATACACTGCAAAAACAGAAACTTATTGACATAGGCAATAAACGTCAAAATGGCTTCAAATGTATTCAGTATTGTATGAACATGTTTGAATTGGGGGGTGGACGTCACATCCTCTAGGGGAGTCCAGGGGTATAAGATTTTTTTTTTTTTAACATTTTACAGTAAAATGCTTCAATCTGGTACACTTTGAGCACACAATTACTAGAGACCTGATCTAGGGGGCACAACTCTAAAACGCCCATATGAAAAAGATCGGTTTACATTTTAATAATCAAATAAGTATGTGAACATAACCAATAACCTACCATAGCCAATAACAAATAAATGTAGCTTATTTTATTTTTGTTGTTCATTCATATCTTATTTTAACTAGTTAACATTTATTTATTTATGCATATTTTTGTATCTCTCCAACTTTAAAGGATATTTTTGGTTAACTGTCCTATAGTATACATTGGAATGATTTCAAACCTGTTTTTATTTATCCCAATAATCATAAAGGAGTGCCTTTGAAATATGTGTTTACATAATTTGTGGTCAAAACGTTTGAGACCCACTGAGATAACTTAGAATAAAGTGAACTATCTAAACACTCAGAGAGTCCTTTACCTCACTGAGCAACCCTGTCTCCTAAAAATTACGTTCCCACAGAACTAAACTGCATTCTCAATTACGTTTAGCTAAAAACGTATTTTCTCCCACGTTACGTTCGTTATGAACGTATCTCAAATACGTTTATTTTCTACATATCTTCTAGAAACATATTTTCTCCCACGTTACGTTTCTTATGAACGTATCTTAAATACGTTTATTTTCGACATATCTTTTCCATTTATTGTCTTGCTTATAATAATGATAATAGTCATTTATAAATATCATTTCAGAGCACACATTTGAAATCAGTAGGCGAGGCTGTAATTTCGCCAGCTGTTACTCTCATGAGCGAGGCATAAAATAATAGTTTTAACATGCCAAAAAGCTGCTGTGTCGTTTATTGCACCTCAAACATTAAAACAAATCCAGAGTTACGTGTTTCTGTACTTCCTCTAACAAGAAAGGACAGTAACAGAAGATCTCTGTGACGCCAGATGTGGTGTTGTTAATGCGCTATGATATCCGTAAAATAAATCAGTTTAGGATGGCCGAAGACACTACACTACCCATAATCCCCAGCTATCGTTTGGGACTACAGTCCCGTTGACAAACCCCGTGATTAATCTTCAAACTCTGGGATTGGATGTTGGAGGGGCAGTGCGCCAAGGTTACGCTGAGCGTCAAGCTCTTTGAAATGGAATGAAACAGACTATTCAAAACTGGACTCGAACGCCCCCCCCCAGAACTACACATGCTGGCTATTGTGTTTCGCAACTCTATGGCACGTCTCTACTGGGAATTGTAGTTTTAAAAGACGTTTTCGTTTTTCCCAAAATTAGAAATGATTTCAAATGTGTGCTGAGCCTCTCAGTCTGACAGGAGAGCCCTCCTCCACCCTGGTTGTAGAAACATCTACTTCTTATATCCGTTAGCGCAGCCAGCACCAGATTCTAATAACAACAGCTCCGGTACCGGTGCGCCCTCTCCCTTGCTCGCTGTCTCGCTACCACGCTCGCACTTTGGCTGTGAGCTATGGGCGCCTGATAAGCCAACATCTCCCACTTTCATCACTTACAGTGCCCATCGTACAGGGCAAATTATACGTGTAACCGGGGTGAAAAGGGTGTTACATTTACTTAATTATGAATGTTGTTACATCAAGGCCGAACATTTGGATGAGCGCCAACGGTAAAAAATGTTTTTTCCCTCCCACAGCTACCAGCGCAGCGCCCCCCAGATCTGGCGCCCTAGGCGACCGCTTGTGTTGCCTATGCCAGTAACACATCCACATAACAAACAATCAAAAATGAAAAAGGGTCGCAACTTATTATTATTTCAAGAAAGAAAAAAAAAAGTAAAGAAAAATAAAAGAAAACCTGGCTGGTGCCCCCTAGCAGCGGCGCTCATATTTCAGCAGCGGTGCTGCGCCGCCACTATTTGTATAGAGGGGAAACACTACTGTTGGTGAACACGAATCAATAGATTAAAAATCATGTTGGTGAACACGCAATGCCATAAGACTGGGTTGCTCCAGCAGCCAATCACCGTGCTGCAGCCAAACTTTAAAATGGTTCTCCTCTCTCCTGCAGTCAGCTGTGATTTCAGGTGTTCATTCTGCCGCCTGCCTCCTCTCCACCCACCTCCGTTCATCATATCCAGAGCCAGGAGAGCTGATCCAAAAACCTCATCACACCTCCTCTTCATCCCATCACCTCATCAAATCCAGATCTTCATCATCATCACCAGTGTTTAGACCCCGCGGAGGTTCCCATATGCTCACGGCTGCATTTCCCCCTTTAGATATAAGATTTCAAGATCGGGTTCTAATCGCAAAAGACTTAACATTTTCCATATGACATGTGTCAATAAATGTTCTTGAAACAAAATTAAGTCTCTCCTGATTGAAATGTCTGAACCATACAGTCTATGGTCCGGGCCCCATCCTCAACTTTTTTTCAAACCATAAAATGTCTTCATAGGGCTTTCCTGTTGATCATGTTTGGTGGATTTTTTAATATAATAATTGCAATCAATTTTCATTTCTTATGTTTGTGAATTTCTATATAAAATGCTGATTTCTACCTGAAATGCTTATGTATTTTTAATTACATTTTCGTAGAGCTCTGACTTTTACAGCTGAATAATAGATGGTTTTGTTCAGCATTGCCAGCTTCACTGTTGAGCTTTATGTTGTGCCCAGCATTCTCCTGTGCTCTGAAATCAAAATGTGGATAAGCATAAAACAACACTAAAATAAACACTACAATAGCCTACAACTTGTTATTTGACACACACAAGATTGTTCATTTGTGTGTATAAATATACAACATAGGCTATATACATATATATACTGTACAGTGTACATATACAAGTATAATTAATACAACTGTTAATTTGATTAGAGCTTTGACACATATATCTTTATTTATATATGTATAACGACTTCCTCAGGCGATATCATATGGTATAGCTAATTAATCTGGTTCAAAACGTGTTGTGCCCACATGCAAAGGTTGTAAACTCTGGTTTATCCCTGCGTGGTATTATAGTAATAGCAAACAGCAACGTTCAACTCCTTTAATGGTATATTGCAAGTGCAATAAGAAACTACAGGGACGTTAATCTACGTCGGTAATATTAACTTTATTTAATACAAGATTTACATCATACAGCCCATGAAGTATAATATTTTACAAATGATGAATTACAGCAAACTTGTGCAATATATCCATTATTACAGCTCCGTGGGCTGGCAGTGAGGCGATATGGGTTCGTTTTTTCTTGTGCATCCATGGGTAAAGGTAAAACTCATGTAGTGCTGAACACGTCACATCACATGAACGTGCCGGGCGGCGCGGTCCCGTGGGTTAGATGCGCGTTCATAATGCAGAGGGAAATAACTCTCAGAATAACGTTATTAGCACATTTTTACAACTTGAGGAACAAATGTTTTTAATAAGGGCTATACAAGTGTTCATACTGGGTAGTTTATTTAGTTTAAAAAAAATTATTATTATTATTACAGACCACTCTTTCCCCATGTAAGTCAATGGGAAAAAGTGTTTCCGGGCCTGGCAACCAAACGGAATTGTAGTACCGCCGTTTGGCCACCACGAATATTTTCATCTGAGTCCGGCGCACTTCCTGGGGGCTTGTGCTGCCCCCACCCTCTCGTCTCCAACACGGGAGAATTACACATAAACATGCAGCGGTTTGTCACAGTGTTGTCGCCAAGTTTAATGTAAAGTTTCACAGCTTTCTTACAGCGGAATCTAGTTTGTTAATGTTCAGTAGCCAACAGCTAGCATAGCATAAACAACTAACCGCTAATGTTCGGCTAACTTGCTAGTTAGCTCTGCTCTATATATTACAAGCTAACATGACTAGCTAATGTCACACTGTGTGAACTAAAATCATTGTTGTATTACTACATCATACATGCTTGGTCCAAATCACTGCTAAAATTAATTATTTTTGAAAATGTATAGTAAAGAAACACTCAGCCATGCATGAATTAACATAGCAAAAGAATACAGGTAATGTTTGACCCATGTTGTGCCTTAGAAGTGTAGTGATAAAAACATGATTTTTATTCAAAAAGTAAGAAAGGGAAAAATTAAAATTGGAATTGGTGTTGATCCAAAACAGGTTAATTGAGGAATACCTGGAATCCTGAATGGTGAAAGTAATTTATTTATTATTTACAATTAAAACTAATTCGGGTCATTTTCGACACATGTTGGTTGTATGTTGTGTAACAAAGGTGTAACATGACAGCTGTGATGTTCACTCTTTTGACCAGTGGACAGTGAGGACTATGAAAGAGAAAATATGATGGCTTTGTGTGGAAAGCTGCTGACGCCAGCCTGTGTCCCTCATCAGTCTCTCCAGGCAGCACCCAGCTATTCTTCCATCTTGCAGATGAAAAGACTTTGATATGTGAGTAATAACTAACTTGTGTCTAACATAATATTGAATGTGGTTTAGTAAAGTATTTAAAAATACCCCACATTGTACATGTACAGGACAATCAGACCTTGTTCAACAAAGATCATCAGACAATTGTTTTGTCTTTGAGCTACAGCCGCAGCAGAGAGTCTGAGTTTGAAGAAAACACTAACATTTTATTTAGTGTTGTTTAATCAATCAATATTTGCTGGTCTTGAATTTCATCACTGGATTACAAAATGCTTGAATCTTATTGTACATTATGCAGATTTAATCACCTGAAGATGAAAATATAGATTCAGCGATATGTAGGCCTACCATTTTAAGGAAATAGACTGTTAGTGGTATTGACAGAAGCTCCGCAGCTGTAGCTAGGCGCTGCTAATGAAAACTCAAGTGCTCCATTTGTTGGTTTTTCTTTTTTATTAAGAATTGCCCAAGCATATCTTCCTCTTCGAAATCCCAGTTGTACTTCGCTAACACGCAGTCAGAAGAGGAGTGGAGAGATTCAGCAGATTGTTTGCACTGAACACCTGGCTTTCAACTGCCTGTACTGACCATTCTGTCCATTTTATTTACAATTTTAACTTTTTCTGGGACCGCAGACATCTTTTTAAGGCAGATGGACTTTGCCTGAACAAGTCAGGAGTGAAATTGTTTTTCTCTAACATATTCAACTGCCTGCGTCATCAATCTGTTCCCTCTGCCAAAGACAAGCAACTAGAGCAGGGGTCGGCAACCCGCGGCCCACGGGCCGCATGCGGCCCTTTAAGCCCTCTGTTCTGGCTCCCTTGAGCTTAGACAAAAATAAGAAGGAAATAAAATAAAAGTATTTTGTTACACGGTTGAAAATGTTTCGTATCTTGTATTTTGAGGTGATACTGTGACACATAAATAAAAAACAAAACGGTTTTAATTAGGTCAACTAAAATATGCGTCACATCCTGCTACGGTCCCGCGCGAGTGCCTTTTCTTGGAGGCGCTCTCGCGGGGACCCCCGGCTCGATGAGCGAACTATGGATAAATCAAAGAAAAGTACTGGAGGAACACAGGATTTAATTCTGTGTGGACAGAGTTATATGCTTTCACAGCAAACGATGTTGGTTTACCGGTATGTTTGATATGTAGAGAGAAGTTGTCAACGGTGCTGCAGCCTTTAGGTATCGAGGAACAACAAGGGAGAGGAAGACAGCTGACAATCTTCAGTCATAATTCAATGGGGTATGTAATTTATTTCAGAAAACACTTTTTCTTATATTCCATGGAATGCTCTTAACGTCCCGATAGCAATGAATATATTAAATGCTTTGACAATAAATACATACAAAAATTTATCTCTGGAAGCCGTAGCGCTGTAAAAAGCACGACCAATCATTTTAGCCGACCCGGCTAAAATAACTGGATTTTCATTTCATTTCAAACCTTTATTTATATAGATGAATCCCATTGAGATCATTGATCTCTTTTTCAAGGGAGACCTGCTCAAGTAGTTCCACATGAAACATAAAAACATAAATAGAACAACAAAAGGACATCATTCAGCATCATTTACATAATTATCCACATAAACAGGTACCAATGGCTTCCGATTGAGTAGCATCCAACCAAGCTTTAAAAACATTTAGTGGCACCAGATTGTTCAGTTTCCATTTAATTTGCAGACTATTCCATGACAGTGTAGCTGCGCATCTAAAAGCTGTCTTCCCTAAGACAGTCCTAGCAGTTGGCACATTTAATAAAACAACAGCATTCGATCTCAGGCAGTAGCCACTTACAATTTTCCGTGAGATCAGGGAGCATATAAGATGGAAGTTTCCCTAACATGGCTTTGTATATAAAAATGTAGCAGTGACTGAGCCTCTGGACAGTTAGTGAAAGCAAACCAGCCCTTGCATACAGGGTACAGTGATGTGTTAATGCTTTACAGTTTGTCACAAATCTTAGTGCACTGTGATACGCAGCATCTAACTTGACCAGGCAATTGGCAGGTGCATTCATATACATCAAATCACCATGGTCCAGCACAGCTAAAAAGGTCACAGTGACTAGCCTTTTCCTGGCCTCAAGCGAGAAACAGGACTTGTTCCTGTAGAAGAAACCTAGCCTAACCCTCAGTTTTTAAGCAGGTTATTGACATGAAGTTTAAAAGTGAGACAATCATCAAGCCAGATACCAAGGTATTTGTAACAGGTAACCACTTCAAGTTTTATTCCTTGCGAAGTTACAATATCTAAAACAGGCTCTGGTGTCTTTTTAGCTTTATAAAAGAGCATTACCTTGGTTTTCTTAACATTTAAAAGAAGCTTTAGTTCAGAGAGCTGAGTCTGAATAATGTTAAAAACAGCCTGTAATTTAACACCAGCCTCCATAATGGACGGACCTGCACAGTACATCACGGTATCGTCCGCATAAAAATGTAAAGTAGCTTCATCGACATTTTCACCTAAACTGTTGATGTAGATGGAGAATAAAAGTGGACCTAAAACAGAACCTTGGGGAACACCATTTGCAATGTTCAACCACTCAGAAGACAGCCCATCAAAATGAACACATTGGGACCTTTCAGAGAGATAGTTCACAAACCACCCTACTGCATGGCTGGACATGCCTATACTGCGATGATCGACGGTGTCAAATGCTTTGGAAAGGTCAATAAATAGAGCTGCACAACTCTGCTTATTATCTAAAATACTTGCCACATCATTCACCACTTTCACTGTTGCAGTGATGGTGCTGTGTTGCTTTCTGAAGCCTGACTGATGTTTAGACAGGATGTCATTTGTACATAAAAACACCTTTACCTGTTCACTCACTAAGCGTTCAAGAACCTTAGCCAGAACTGACAACTTAGAGATTGGCCTATAGTTATTTAATAAGGTGGCCTCCCCTTGTTTTAGCAAAGGCAGGACATACGCTGACTTCCACAATTTTGGAATTGTGTTTGTGCTGAGGGAGAGGTTAAAAAGAGTAGTGAAGCAATAAAATCTGCAGCTATCTTTAAAAAGAAAGGTTCTACGTCGTCCGGGCCAGCCGGTTTCTTAGGATCTAACTTGGTGAAAGCTTCACGAACAACATCAACAGTAAAAGGAGTAAAACTAAAAGGGTTTTCCAACACACGTTTTTCACACGAGTCACAGACTGTAGTGTTCACAGAAGCAGAGTTAGTGACAGAATCAAATAGAGAACCACAGGACACAAAATGCTCATTAAAGCAATTTAGCATAGTAGCCCTGTCTGATATAGAGCCAGATGCTGTGGTAATGCACGGAGGTAGCTCATTACGGATATCACCGGTGGATAACGATTTAATGGCTTTCCAACATTTTCCAGGATTATTCAGATTCTTTGTGGTTACTGACAGATAGTACTTTGATTTAGCATTTTTGATACGTGAAGTGAAGCTATTTCTTAGCTGCCTAAAACGCAGCAATTCTACCTCTGAGCCTGATTTCCTAGCCTTTGCCCAGGCCTTGTTTCTCTCATGAAGGAGACTGGACAGCTCAGCAGAAAACCAAGGATTTTCTCGTCCCTTTACTCTAAATTTACGCAGGGGTGCATGTCTATCGATGATCTCCATAAAACCAAGATAAAAATAAGACCATGCAGTTTCTACATCAGCACACAGATCGACTTTTCCCCAATCAAAATCAAACAGATCATGTACAAAACCCTGCTCCACAAAATGTTTTTTGTCTCTCTTAATGATAATGCGAGGTTTAACCTTTTGGACCTTAGTGTCCCTAATTGTGGCTACAACACAGTGATCACTCAGATCATTTGCAAATACTCCCACAGATGAGTATTTATGGGGAACATTAGTTAGAATGAGATCAATTAGGTAGGATTTATTAGGGGACTTAATGTTAGAGCGAGTAGGACTGTCAACAATCTGAGTAACATTTAAAGACATACAAAGGTTTTTAAAATCCTCTGACACTGCAGTTAACCAGTCCCAGTTAAAATCTCCAAGTAGCACTATTTCCTTGTAGTCTAGTTGTGATAAAAGATTTGCTAGTGAAGACAAGGAGTCTTTGACAGCTGAGGGGGGTCTGTAACAGCCCACCACCATGACCTGTTGCCCCTTTGCCACTTCTATATTTATGGCTAAAAATTGAAATTGCTTACTGATGGATTTGGAAAGTAATGTGGTTACACTGAACTTATTCTTAACATAAATGGCAACGCCACCACCTTTATTAGGCCGGTCGGTACGATACACATTATAACCATTTAAGGCAATGTCAGAGGCCAAAATAGATTTGTTTAGCCATGTTTCTGATAAAACAATGACGTCAGCGTCAGTCGAGCTTGCCCAAATGCGGACAAAATCTAGTTTACCTAACAGACTGCGCACATTCAAGTGGATGAAACCCAACCCAGACCTAGCTTTAAAATCAGCAGGAGTAGCGATCTGACTACTACTACTGGGCGGACCAGGGTTAGGTTGTACATTTCCTGACAGTAATAACAACAACAAAAACAGGCATCTTTTCCTCTTAAACGACACACATACACCGTCATCTACTCTAGAATCACCAGCAAAGTCTGTGAAAGTGTGATTAGAGCTTAAGAAACAGTCCTGGAGAACCATCATAGCAAGCAAACAAAAAAGACAACATATTTTGTCGAGCAGATTGTCCGCGACAAGGCAACCGGCAATTGTTTGTGCAGCACATCTGAACCTCCGCAGGGGATGCCCACCGCGGGTAGCAGAACATACCCGAATCCAGTAGACCTCTTAGGATTACTAGAGATCTTCCCACAGTCCAAAACAGCAAACAGGCACAGCAGAAACACGACATGTGCCATTCTCCGATGGATGGCCTACCTGCCTGTCAGCCTTCCATCTGTGCACAAATTTATCTCGTGGCCTCATTGATGATGCGCGTTCGTGTGTGTTGGAGGAGGGACTCTGTAAGAAAGTCTGAAGGAAGAGGCCTATTTTTTCCGGTTGTGTATTTTCAAATTCTAGCGCACTCGAGCTGGTTTCTCCATTCTTACCTACCCTACCTTTAACTCTTTTTAGGGTGCAGCTATATGTTTTATTTATTTCAAAGTGGGCCCATTTTAATAATTTTTTTTTCCTTCAAATGTGCAGAGGACTCCCCAAGTGCTGTGTTTAATTTATTTTAAAGTAGGCCTGTGTATTATTTGTAATTTTCCTTATAGGAGTTATGTGTTTCTTATTAGAGGTTAACAGTTTTATATAATGTAATAAATAGCCTAAAAAATGCAAAAAAACTGTAGTTTTTGTCTGATATAACAATAAATACAACTTTATTAACTATCAAGCTATGAAATATGTTTTGCGACTCCAGACAAAAAAATGTTTGGGAAAAAGGAGCAAAATAGCTCTTTTGGTCAAAAAGGTTGCAGACCCCTGAACTAGAGGAATCAAAACAGGAGAAAGACACAACACATCACGCAGAAAAGCTTGAAGAAGTATCACTGCACCCGCCTGAGGAATGTCTTGATTATGGGAGACCTATGAGACAAATGGAGTAGTCTCCACCGCCCTTCACTCCCCCTATCAACACCTTTGAGGATACTCTTCCTTCATCCCCCAGCTTTCTCTTCTCTCCGCTCACCCTTTCACCCTCGTCCCCCTTCCTGGAGTTCAGTGACCGCATGAAGGAGATGTACAGGGTTGGCAGAAAGTCCTTGACCCCCGCCCCTCAACGGCAACCACCATAATCACCGAAGCCGACATGTGCACCATTTCCCCCGTCTCCATCACCATGCCTACCACAATCATCAAAACCAAAACGTGCACCACCTCCTATGTGCTGAGTCCAGGCTTAAGGGCTTATGGCACTGTCAATTCTTTTCAGGACAAGCCAGGATCCTGTCCTTCAGTAGCTTTGCCGATATATGTGTTGATAGTAATAGATTAAGAGCAGTGAATCAGCTTAGAAACAGGAAGCACTCAAATGTTTGTGTGAATTTATCAAATTTAGCAGTGATTCCATGTCAGCCACAGCCTGTCACAAAATATCTGACTGATAGTATATTTAACAAACTTAAACTAGCTTTATTAAATGTCAGGTCTTTGGCAGGAAAAATATTTGGAATCACTGAGCACAAAAAACAGCGCATCAACCCCTCCCAACTTTAGTTTTATGAGTCAGGAAAGAATGCATAAGAAAGGAGGTGGAGTTGCTATTTTGTTAAATGACTCCCTTCAATGCAGGAAGACATCTTATGGGAACTTTGCTTCTTTTGAATATGTGGCCTTTCAGCTGAAATGCTCCTCTCGAGCTCTGTTCTTAAATATTTATAGACCACCCAAATACTGTGCAAGCTTTTTTGATGACTTTACTGAACTGCTGTCTATAGTGTGTATTGACTTGACCGTCTAGTCATTGTTGGTGATTTTAATATCCATGTTGACAACCCCCAGGACAGAGGGGCTAAAGAACTGTTTTGTGTTCTTGATAACTATGGACTGACTCAGCATGTGACGGGTCCGACGCACAATAAGGGGCACACTCTGGACTTAATTATCTCAAAGGATCTGAATGTCTCTAAAGTTGTGGTGACGTTGCACTCTCTGATCATTCCTGTTTTTCTTTGAGAGCTCTATTTCTGAACAGAAAAATGTCCAAAAAGAGGTAACAACAAAGCGATATTTAACTGAAAATACTAGGGAAATGTTTTCTTCCACACTTGCCCTTGCTAACATCTCAGATAAAGGAAGTGACTGGCAAGAAAATATCTCCATGGAGAAAGGCCATGACCGTGAACACAGAAAAAAAAGAGTGTCGAAAGGCTGAACGTAGGTGGCGAAAAACAAATCTCCAGGTTCATTTTAAAATCTATAAAGAGAGAATTGGCCTTTCTAATTTGGAATCAAAAAATGCACGACAGTCTTTCTTCTCTGACATCATTACCAAAAACAAAAACAATGCACGTGCCTTATTTGCTACTGTCGACAGACTAACAAACCCCCCAGTGTCAGTGAACTCTGAATTTCTATCCACCAGGGCATGCAATGAATTTGCCTCCTTCTTCAAAACTAAATTCAGAAAATCAGACAAGTAGTCAGTGCCTCTGCATCAGGTACAGCAAATGTGTTGTCCCTGTGTCCACCTAAAATCAATTCAAACATCATGACACAATTCCATCAGATTAATGATAAAAACCTAGAGGACATTATACAACATCTGAAATCCTCCTCCTGCTGCCTTGATATTATACCAACAGTATTTTTCAAAAATGTTTTTCATTGCATGGCTTCAGATCTACTTCACAGAGTAAACAAGTCTCTTGACTTAGGTGTTTTTCCAGAGGCCCTGAAAACTGCAGTCATTAAACCGCTCTTAAAAAAGAATAATCGACATGCTTCAGTAATGAACAATTACACATTTAAATAACTGTTTCGATGTCAGGCTTTCGTCCAAACCACAGCACTGAGACTGCTCTTGTAAAGGTCTTCAATCTACTTAAACACAGACAGTGGCAGAACTTCAGTGTTAGTATTATTAGAGCTCAGCGCTGCATTTGACACTGTTGACCACAACATATTACTAGACCGACTAGAAAACTGGGTGGGACTTTCGGCAGCAGTTATAAATTGGTTTGAAAAAGAAAAAGGATTGTGTAGGTAAATACACATCTGAGTTGACAAATATGACATGTGGGGTTTCTCAAGGCCCATCCTGGGGCCTCTTCTCTTTAACATCTACATGCTACCACTGGCTCAGATAATGAAAAGCAACAAAATAAGTTACCATAGCTATGCGATGACACACACATTTACATAACCATTTCAACAGGAGACTATGCTCCAATTCAGACACTGTCAGAAGTTTCTCCAATTAAAGACAGACAAAACTGAGCAGTGGCGAGCCGTCAGGGCCCTGTAGGCCCTCTCTGCGGGCCTAAGATATTCTACAAAATAATATTTAAAAACATTAAAAAATGTATATATTTTAAAATATATATTTTTTAAATATTATTTTTGTTATATATTTAATTAGTTTTACCAAAAGTAACTTGATTTAATTTTATTTAAAATGACATTTACAAATAAATAAATCCTTTGAATCTGCCTATTCAGTTTCTGTTAGAACGTGAAGGGTTAAATGAAAGAAGCTCCCTTAGCCGTCTCTGTAAGTTACAGCCCGTCTACACAGCAGCGTTAAAAAATCTTCCAACGCTTCTGCCCATTCACTTTGAATGGGGTGACGTCACGTTGCCTCGCTTTTCGCCAAACTGCATTGTGGGGAAGCAAAGCGAAGATTTCCATGATTTCCATGATTTTCAGGATTCAAAAGTTGAGCAATGTTCAACTTTTGAAGCTGAGGTGGAAGCGTCAGCCAATCAAATCTTGTTTATGCAAATCTGACAGTACAAGCGCTAGCCAATCAAACCGCGTGTAAGCTGGGATGGACATACCGCAGTTCATTTTCTATATTCCTAACCAAATGGAGGAGAAATTAGTTATTGCGGTAGCAAATCACCCGGTTCTTTATGACCAGTCCCTATTAACTTACCGGGATACAAACCGGAGGAACCAGGCATGGAAGGAGGTGGCAGAGACAGTGGGTGAAACTGGTAGTTTTTCGCCTGTTTGGGGAGTTTATATCCAGTTTACTTTGTTTTAACATTGCTATTGCTTTGTATGTCGGGGGCGGGAGAATCATGTGATTGGTTGTTGGTCACGTTGCTCGCAAATAATCGCCAAGCTTCAGATACGCCCACCTCCAAGATTTTTTTTCGCTGCTGTGTGGACGTACCGTTACTGTCAAGATAGGAGCTGATTGGTGGTCCAGGTATGAATTCACACGTAGTAACTGAATCAGAGAGTAATGTCAAATGACAGTACAATTGACCAATCATATATTCCCTCTAAATGGGTGGGTTTTATTATCGCAAACTTTATAATAAGTTCCGCCTGCTGTGAAGCTTTTATTGTTTCCATAGAAAAACAACTTCCTGTCAACAGTGTAAACTCGCCTTCAAAATAAAAGCATGCCAAATTACACTTAAGACATACAACGGCAACGAAAGTAACAAACACAATGCAATGACCTTTTCAATTTCAAAGAACATACATTGGGTAATTTACAGGTGTTGTTTTGTGTGGTAGAGGGTCGCTTTCATTGATGCGTTTTTTACCCCGGGCCGTTGTATTGATAATCCGCTGAAGTATACACTGTGACGTAATAACTCTTTTTTTTTTTTTTTTTCGAGGGAAGGGGTGGGGGTCAGAGGGCCTAGGTATAAAAGTCACGGCTCGCCACTGGAACTGAGGTAATGGTTTTTGCCCTTAGTAGGCGGAGTCGGCCACTAACGGCTCGACAGTGACATCAGAGTTCAACTCCCGCCTACTCCAGCCTGATCCAAATAAGGGCAAAGAGGCTGGACCTGCTGCCACCGAGCTGAAAGTTCCAGAGCTAGCTGAAGCTACCAAGCTAAGCTAACATGCTCCCCATCTGCAAACTGCCGTCGCATTTTATGTTTCTAAGGTAAACGGACATGAAACTATTCAGCAAAACTATAAATAATAATCTAAGTTATTGAGTTTTTAGCATAATACTTCAGAATCTTAAAATCCCTTAACGTTTGTAAGCAATTGTGCTAAATTCAACACTGGAATCAAGCAAATATTAATATGTTTGCATGACATTAGTTATTTATATTTTGATATCACTGAACTATAAGTTTAATATATTTAAGTTAAGCTAAGGTACATGTGATGGTAGCTAGTTAGTGCTCTTACCTGAGGCCTCCTCCAAACAGCATAATAACCAGACTGTATCATTAAAACTAAGTACCAGTTCTAGATCCTTGACTTTAGACAAACAATTCAAAAGACAAAATGTATTGAAAGACCAATCTTTATTTGAATGTGCGTCTTAACCTGATATATTAGTTATACAGTAATAGTATTGACAATCTAAAAAAAAATGAGCAACTCAACTGTCAACTATATATTTCTTATTGTCTAAAGCATTTATTATTTTCATTTTTCCCCTCTCATATTCAGTGTCGACGGATTGAGACAGCGTGGTGTCCAGAGAGCTGCTGAGACTTCAGGGAGAAACCTCCGTGTGATTGACGTCCTGTCTGTTGGTTTGGAGAGGACTGAGGGTCTTTCATCAGTGAGGAGAACCATGCTGGGCGAAGCTGATACCAACTGCACAGGCCTAGTCTGTCACTTTATTTGACTAAATGTGTTTACTTATACATTTAATGGGTTTACACCTTCTGTCTATATGTGCTTTTTATTTAAAACATTTGATAAACTTTTGGTTCACATTTCAATAAATTGTATTTGTATTTGCACTGCTTTTGTCCATTATTCTTACTGAGAATGTTAGATTACACATTCACATCTTACTGAAGATTGGCTCCATTTATTTGTGACGTTGCAAACTCTGCGGCACAAGGCACAAGTGATGTGAAGCTCATAAAGCGAGGCAAATAGAAATAATCAGCTGATGGCAGTGGCGAACCATGTCTATCACAACTGGACCTTCTGTAGACACACACACACCCCCCGCCGCCGTCCCCCCTCCGCGGCATTATAATCGCGTCTTTTCACTGAATTGTCGTCTTGAAAAGGGTACTCACAACAATTCCGCAACAACTTGGGTCGTGTCCTCGGAGTAAATTGCCAGAAGCGCCGACACATCCTCACCGCTCCGATGCTTTATTGATGCTTGCCATAACTGCTTTTCACAACAAACTACTCTCTCTGTTGGTAAGCTGGGCTAATATAGCGAGCAAAAAAAATGGCGGCTCTACAAAACATTTCAGAGTTTTACGGGGCGTGGTTTGCAATCGCCCAGCCAATCAGAACTGTGGTACTTTTTTCCCCCAGGAAAGTACCTGCTCTCAGCAGGCGCTAAAAATGGGGTGAAAAGTTCCCGGCACTTAGTTATTATTTTGATGTGAACGCGACATCAGGGGTACTAACGGAACTAAACGCGAAAAGTACGGGTGAAAAGTACTCGGTGTTAACGCGGCTATTGACTCTTACCTGACTTTCAACAGTCACATCAAAACAATTACCGTCATTTTCTGACTATAAGCCGCGCCTTTTTTTCCATTTTTCGACCCTGCGACTTATATAACGGTGCGGCTAATCTATGGATTTTTACAGCTAACGGCCACTAGGGGACCTCCTAAATCTATGGATTTTACAGGTTACAGTCCACCACCTTTAACTCTATGGGCTCTATGGCCGGTCCGCGCCCCCCACCTTTAAGCGACGGGCTCCAGCAGGAAAAGCTGGAGGCCGGAAAAGAGTGAGACAGGTAGCGCGCAAAAGTAAAAGTGGAACCGAGAGTGGTACGAGAGACAGAGCGAGAGCAAGACAGACAGATATTACGAGAGCGAGACAGTTTGTGCAAAGGAAGTTTTCATGCACAAACCCTCATTATGGAAAACAAACGTAGAAATGCATATGATGCAGCTTTTAAGTTAAAGGCAGTCAATCTGGCATTAAAAGAAGGAAATAGAGCTGCTGCACGTACCCTTGGCATCAATGAGTCAATGGTGAGACGTTGGAGACGCCAGCGGGAAGAACTGTCTCAATGCAAAAAGTCAAAAAAAGCTTTCAGAGGTAATAAAAGCAGATGGCCCGAACTTGAAGACTTTCTTGAAGATTGGGTGAACACACAGAGAGCAGACGACCGAGGTGTTTCCACTGTGCAGATCCGACTGAAGGCCAAAACAGTCGCCACCGAAATGAAAATTGAAAATTTTAGAGGTGGACCATCCTGGTGTTTCAGATTTATGAGACGAAAGGGACTGTCCATCAGGGCGCGGACGACTGTGTGTCAGCAACTCCCTCCCGACTACCAGGAAAAAATAACAAACTTCGGCGAATTCACACAAAGAAAGATAGAGGAATATTCCATCGGACCGGACCAGATCATAAATATGGATGAAGTGCCTTTGACGTTTGACCTGCTTCTCACTAGGACTGTTAACAAGAAAGGTGAATCGTCCATCACGTTGAGAACCACTGGCCACAAGAGAACGAATTTCACTTGTGTTCTTGGCTGCACAGCATCTGGATTAAAGCTTCCGCCAATGGTGATTTTTAAGCGGATTACAATGCCAAAAGAAAAGATCCCGAACGGCATCTCCTTTAAAGTCAACAAGAAAGGGTGGATGATGGAAAGCGTAATGAATGAGTGGCTGAATGAGTGCTACGTCAAGCGCCCTGGAGGAATCTTTCGCCAAAAAAAAGCTTTGCTCGTTTTGGACAGCATGAAGGCCCATATAACAGATTCTGTGAAAGCAGCCATCAAGAGCACAAACTCAATTCCAGCTGTGATTCCTGGGGGCACAACGAAGCATCTGCAGCCACTCGACATCAGTGTCAATCGTGCGTTCAAAGTGGCACTACGCGTTCAGTGGGAGGCGTGAATGACTAGCGGCGATAAATCATTCGCCAAAACTGGTCGCATGCGAAAAGCAACTTTCGCTCAAGTTTGCGAGTGGATCCTGACAGCGTGGAGGAGTGCCAAAACATCCACGATCACCAACGGGTTCCGAAAGGCTGGACTGCTGCGTGATGAAGAGGAGGACGCCGCCACAGCTGAGGCCCTTCAGAGGCTGTTCGATTCCGACAGTGACGAAGAGGAGTTGTTGGTTTTGAGAGCGACAACGAAGGAGAGAGGAGAGTAGCTGACGAAGCCACCCTGAGCCTGTTCGTTTCCGACACTGAAGATGAGGACTTTAGTGGTTTTAGTACGCAGGAAGAAGACGAAGATGAGGATTAATGACTTGACTTTTCTGGTTACAGCCGTTTACTGCACCTTAGCCTAAAAGATGAAGATGAGGATTAATGACTTTTTTGGTAGGCTGATTACCGTATATTTTAAGCAGCCGTGTTACTGCAACTTTAGGCTTACGCGCTTACTGTCGTGTTACAGGCACTTTATTTTGCACTTTTAAAAAAACACATTTAATTTAGCCATTGATATTGCCTCGTCAAGCGCTGTAAGCTTAGTTTTTTGTTATGGTACTACTGTAGGCTATAATGTAGATCAGTGGTTTTCAACCTTTTTCATGCCAAGGACCCCTAAATTGATACACATTTGGCCGCGGACCCCCAATTGAAAATATGTTGTGCCAGGGACCCCCAGAAGAAAATATATCAGTTAATTTTTGCTTTAAAAAATATAAATATTCAAAGATGTGCACACTTTTTCAAGGTTTTTAAAAAATAACAGATCTTCAAGCTCATAGCGCGGCACTCGGTGCTATGAGCTTGTTGAGCTTGCTAGAGCTTCAAAAATAGCCAAAGCTAAGTGGTTAAATGATTTTGACGCTATTAACTAATTTTTCTGGGGAACCCCTAGCACTCCCTCAAGGACCACTGGTGGTCCCCGTACCACTGGTTGAAAACCACTGCTGTAGATCACTGCCGGTACGTGCGCTGGGAGCGCACCGTTTAAGTTTGAAAGTTGAAAAGTTTGTGTGTCTGAAACGCTATGTGATACAGTACAGTTTACACAGCACAGTACATGTTCTGTAGCTACTATTGCACTAAATGGTAACACTTGAATACGTTATGCAAATATGCAACTTGTTAGTTGAAATGTTAATAAATGGGAGCTTCCTCAAACAGCCATCTCTTTCCCGACAATCCCCTCTGTGCACGAACCCTTACATATGGTAATTAAACATTAAAACACCTGCGGCTTATAGTCCAGTGCGGCTTATATATGTACAAATCATTCCATTTAGCTGCTGCGGCTTATATTCAGGTGCGCCTTATAGTCCGAAAATTACGGTACTAAATCAGCCTACCATCACCTTAAGAATATATCAAGGATTAAAAGACTAATGTCACAGCAGGATTTGGAAAAACTTGTCAATGCTTTTATCTTCAGAAGAATGGACTACTGTAATGGTGTCTTTACAGGTCTCACTAAAAAATCTATTAGAAAGCTGCAGCTAATTCAGAACGCTGCTGCTCGAGTCCTCACGAACACTAAGAAAGTGGATCACTTCACTCCTGTTCTGAAGTCTTTACACTGGCTTCCTGTGTGTCAAAGAACAGATTTCAAAATACTGCTGCTGTTTATAAAGCACTGAATGGTTTAGGCCCAAAATACATTTCTGACCTACTGCTAAATGATGAACCATCCAGAACTCTCAGGTCTTCAGGGACTGGTCAGCTTTCTGTCCCCAGAGTCAGAACTAAACATGGAAAAGCAGCGTTCAGTTTATTATGCTCCAAATATCTGTAACAAACTCCCAGAAACCTGCAGGTCCGCTCCGCTGCGACTACTTTTAAATCACGACTAAAGACTTTTCTTTTTGCCGCTGCTTTTAATTGAAGTATTCATATCTTAAACTGCACTGTAGCTTTTATTCATGTATTTTTTCTTTTAATGTTTCTTTTATTATCTTTGCTTTTTAATGACTGTTTTTAAATGCCATTTTCTTAATGTCTTTCATTTTATATTTTGTGTTGAAAGGTGCTATATAAATAAACTTGCCTTGCCTTGCCCCTGTCTTGGCAAGGTTTAAAATGATTGAACCTAAACTAATATAATTCTTTCTATCAAGATACTATATTTACTGTAGCTACACCAGTTAACCTTAGCTGACCTACTGAATCATGTGATCTCTTGCACCTTGGACCTGCTCTCCAGCTGTTTGGTACAGGATTGTTGTTCTTTCTACATGTTTAAAACATCCAAAACAGATCAGTTGTAAAACTACACTGAAATACGATTATATACCACAGAGACTTAACTTCAACCTCAGTGCCTCATGGGGGGTTAAGTTGAACCACTGGCTCACTATACCCCACAGCCACTTTTTGGGAAACAAAGTGACCTTAATCATTCATGCTAATATTTAGCTAAATGATTCACAAGGCTTTACACCTTGCTAAATAACCAACATGTATGATACATATTTCAGGCCTGAATACATTTGCAGTAATTATACCTGACATCTTCAAAATGTACTTTGACAAGCAATACATGGTTTATTACGATAAAACACATTTACCACTGTACAATGTGCTTCTCTCCATCACAGCCAAATATAAATGATAGGTGCTTGGTCAAATGACATCAAATCTGCACAGTTCCCTAGATAAGGGGGATGGGTCAACTTACCCACTGGCCCATCCTATCCCACTCTCCCCTATTAGATGCATTTAAAATGAAAGGCACAACGAATCAAACTCAGCAAAAAAGTAGAAACGATATGTTGCTCTCCATAACTGTCTAATTCTATATGCCAGAGATTTGACCCAGAGTTCATGAAGCATTGTCTTTTGCATGTTGACATTGATAGCATTTAGTCTAGCCTTACAAAGCTGCTCTAGTTCAAAAAGTATTTGTCTTAGTTTCAGTTTCAGTTCTAGTTTTAGTCAGATAAAGGTCCAGTGTGGAAGAGAGTGGAGAGAAACATAATTACTAGGGATGGGTATCGTTAAGGTTTTAACAGTACTATTACTTTTATCGATACCGCTTATCGGTCCGGTCTTTTAACGGTACTCTTATCGGTTCTTTTGGAGAAAAAAACAAGGTAAACTAACTAAACAAATTGTGAACAAAACTAACATTGCTTTTTATTTAAATTAAATAAATAATATTTCACATCAAAAGAAACAACAATGCTTTAACAAATCGTATTAAATAATCTGATGACAGAACTGAAACAGAATAGCTGAAACTTTAACAAAATAAATAACTCAGTTACCTTTAATCATTAACCCATGTTTGTATAATGTAGTTAACTCTGTGTGTTGCTGCTAGCATACATAATGCCTTATGTGGAAACGTTACTCGTGGATGGGGCTACAGAGCTACTAGAAAGACAGTCGAACCCGGTGCATTCCTCTGTCTGAATGTGGAGCACTTTTGCTAAATGTTTAGACAAATTGCTCGTGTTACCGCCCTTACATGCTAAACTGTTATTGCGCTTTTGGTAACGACCATTGTCCACATTGAGACGGGTAAAGTTTAACCACACCTTGGAGCGCGTTCTCTCGGCCATCTCCTCCGTGTGTGTGTGTGTTGCTGCATGTAGCAGCCGCGTGTGTGCAAACTGCCCCGCCCCCTAGCAAGCAGGCGGGGGAGAGAGATCTCTCGACTGGATTGGAAAGATCGAAAATAGGCTACTAAAAATAATCATCGACGCATTTTGCAGTATTTTTGCGTATTAGAAACGGAGTTGGCGACACTAAGACTGCAATATAATGTTTGTGTAGCAATAATAGATACGACATATATATTTTTTACATGTCTCCAGTAGCCTACCGATAAAAAGACCGATAACGTCGGAGCTTAACGGTACCACGGTCTTTAATAATTCAGCCCCGGGGCCCGTTTAATACCGGGGCTCGGTACCCATCCCTAATAATTACATTACATTACATTGCATTTAGTTGACGCTTTTATCCAAAGCGACTTACAATAAGTGCATTCGACCAGGAAGATGCAAACTTGAAGAAAACAGAATCATATAAGTACATCAGGATTCATAGAGCCACAACATTGCAAGTGCTACTCAACTGGCTTTAGATAAGCAAGTCCTTTATTAGTATATAAGTGCTTTGTTAGCAATCCTTTGTTAGAAATTCTATCGCTCGAAGTGGAGTCGAAAGAGATACGTTTTCAGTCTGCGCCGGAAGATGTGTAAGCCATCTGCTGTCCTGATTTCAATGGGGAGCTCATTCCAGCCAGGATAGCAAACCCACGTGTTTTTGCTTATGGGAACTTGGGTCCCCCTCGCAATGCGGGTGCAGCGAGCTGTTTGGCTGATGCAGAGCGGAGTTGGGGTGTATGGTTTAACCATGTCCTGGATGTAGGAAGGGCCAGATCAATTCGCAGCATGGTACGCAAGTACCAGTGTCTTGAAGTGGATTCGAGCAGTTACCGGAAGCCAGTGAAGGGAGCGGAGGAGCGGCGTGATGTGGGAACATTTTGGAAGGTTAAAGACCAGACGAGCTGTTGCATTCTGGATGAGCTGCAGAGGTCGGATGGCACATGCAGGTAGACCAGCCAGGAGGGAGTTGCAGTAGTCTAGGCATGAGATAACGAGAGCCTGGGCCAGAAGTTGTGTCGCTTTCTGGGTCAGGAGGGGACGTATCCTCCAGATGTTGTAAAGAGTGTATCTGCAGCAGCGGGTTGTAGCAGCAATGTTTGCAGTGAAGGACAGTTTGTTATCTAGGGTCACACCCAGATTCCTTGCAGTCTGAGTCCGGGAAACAACAGAGGGGCCGATGTTGATTGTTAGGCCAAGAGTGGGACAATCTTTTCCCGGAAGAAAAAGCAGTTCAGTCTTGTCAAGGTTGAGCTTGAGGTGGTGAGCAGACATCCACTGAGAGATGTCCGCTAGACAAGCAGAGATGCGTGCGACGACCTGGGTCTCTGAGCGGGGAAAAGACAGAATTAATTGGGTGTCGTCAGCGTAGCAGTGGTATGAAAAACCATGCGGGCTAATGACAGATCCGAGCAAGTTTGTGTACAGAGAGAAGAGGAGGGGACCAAGGACAGAGCCCTGAGGGACCCCTGTAGATAATTGACAAGGGTCAGACTCGGACCCTCTCCAAGTTACCCTGTAGGTCTTTGAGGTAGGAGGTGAGGAGGGAAAGTGCAGAGCCTGAAACTCCAAGTTCTTGGAGAGTGCGAAGGAGGATCTGATGGTTCACCGTGTCGAATGCAGCAGACAGGTCCAGAAGGATGATGACAGAGGAGAGGGAGGCTGCTTTAGCCGTGTGCAGTTCCTCAGAGACAGCAAGGAGGGCAGTTTCTGTTGAGTGACCTGCCTTGAAACCAGACTGGTGCAGACCTAGAAGGTTGTTCTGATGGAGATAACACGAGAGTTGTTTAAAGACAGCGCGTTCAAGTGTTTTAGACAGGAACGGGAGGAGAGAGACAGGCCTGTAGTTTATAACACCAGACGAGTTGAGAGTGGGTTTCTTTAGGAGAGGGTTTACTTTTGCCTCCTTGAGAGTGTTTGGAAAGTGACCAGAATTTAGAGAAGTGTTGATGAAATGGGTGAGAAATGGTAGAATATCAGGAGCAATAGTCTGAAGGAGGTTTGAGGGGATCCAGAGGACAGGTGGTAGGACAGGCAGAGGTAATGAGGGTAAGAACCTCACTTGGAGAGAGAGGGGAAAAGGAGGTTAGTGTGTGGGTGAAAGGAGGGTCTGGTGGCCCAGCGGTGAGTAAAGGTGAGTCAGAAAAAGAATAGCGAATATCATCAGCCTTTTTTTCAAAGTAGTTAACAAAGTCGCTTGACAGAAGGAAGGAGGGGGAAGGGGCTTTGGGGGGGGTCTAAGAGGGTGGAGAAGATGGAAAATAGTTTTTCGGGGTTGGAATATGAAGAATGTATCTTATCTTGAAAGAAATTGCTTTTTGCCTGAGAGATCGAAGCAGAGAAAGAGGAGAGGAGAGCCTGATAGGTTAGGACAGGGGTCGGCAACCCGCGGCCCACGGGCCGCATGCGGCCCTTTAAGCCCTCTGTCTGGCTTCCTTGAACTTAGACAAAAGTAAGAAGGAAATAAAATAAAAGTATTTGTAGGACTATTTATATTTTGTTGCATGGTTAAAAATGTTTCGTATCTTGTATTTTGAGGTGATACTGTGACACATAAATAAAAAACAAAACGGTTTTAATTAGGTCAACTAAAACATGCGTCACATCCTGCTACGGTCCCGCGCAAGCGCCTTTTCCTGCGGGTGAATAACCTTACCCCCGGCTCGATGAGCGAATGGATAAAACAAAAAACAGTACAGGAGAAACACAGGATTTAATTCTGTGTGGACAGAGTTATATGCTTTCACAGCAAACGATGCTGGTTTACCGGTATGTTTGATATGTGGAGAGAAGTTGTCAAAGGTGCTGCACTGCAGCCTTTACGTATCGAGGAACAACAGGAACAGCACGGAGAGGAAGACAGCTGACGATCTTCAGTCATAATCATAGGTCATAATTCAATGGGGTATGTAATTTATTTCAGAAAACACTTTTTATTATATTCCATGGAATGCTCTTAACATCCCGATAGCAATGAATATATTACATGCTTTGACAATAAACACATACAAAAATTAATCTCTGGAAGCCGTAGCGCTGTTAAAAGCACGACGAATCATCTGAGCCGGCCCGGCTAAAATAACTGGATGGCCTACCTGCCTGTCAGCCTGTCAGCCTGTCAGCCTTCCATCTGTGGACAAATTTATCTCGTGGCCTCATTGGTCATGTGCGCGTTCGTCTGTGTTGGAGGAGGGGCTCTGTGAGGAAGTCTGAAGGAAGAGGCATATTTTTTCCGGTTGTGTATTTTCAAATTCTAGCGCACTCGAGCTGGTTTCTCCATTCTTAACTACCCTATCTTTAACTATTTTTAGGGTGCAGCTATATGTTTTATTTATTTCAAAGTGGGCCCATTTTAATAATATTTTTTTTCCTTCAAATGTGCAGAGGACTCCCCAAGTGCTGTGTTTAATTTATTTTAAAGTAGGCCAGTGAATTATTTTTAATTCTCCTTATAGGAGTTCTTTGTTTCTTATTAGAGGTTAACAGTTTTATATAATGTAATAAATAGCCTAATAAATGCAAAAAAAATGTAGTTTTTGTCTGATATAACAATAAATACAACTTTATTAGCTATCAAGCTATGAAATATGTTTTGCGGCTCCAGACAAAAAAATGTTTTGGAAAAAGCAGCAAAATGGCTCTTTTGGTCAAAAAGGTTGCAGACCCCTGGGTTAGGAGGTCGTCATGGTGTTTGGATTTCCACCGTTTCCGCTCTGCTGCCCAAAGGATGGTTCTATTAGCACGCAGTGCGTCATTTAGCCAGGGAGCAGGAGGGGACTGACGAGGCTGCCGAGATGTGAGAGGACAGAGAGAGTCCAGAGAGGATGAGAGAGTAGAGAGGAGAGTATCTGCAGCAGAGTTTGGAGGCAGGAGTTGGAACGAGTCAGAGGAAGGGAGGGCTGAGAGCACCAATGAGGTAAGGGTAGAGGGGGAGAGGGAACAAAGGTTACGGCGGACAGGTATCCCCAAAAGCTTCTAATGCAGTTGTACAGTATGTGCTGTATGTGTGTGCATACTGTTTATAGAGAAATTGAGACAATGCATTTAGTTTGTGTGTGTGTGTGTGTGTGTGTGTGTGTGTGTGTGTGTGTGTGTGTGTGTGTGTGTGTGTGTGTGTGTGTGTGTGTGTGTGTGTGTGTGTGTGTGTGTGTGTGTGTGTGTGTGTGTGTGCGTATGTGCGTGTGCGTGTGTGTGTGTGTTTGTATGTGTGTATGTGTGTATGTGTGTTTGTTTGTGTGTGCACATTTCTTCATGTGAGTGTCGGAGAGCTGATTAACGGAGGGGCTAGCAACTGAAAAAGAAATGCACATCCTGAAAAACACACCGCATGCAAATGTGTTTGTCAGTCAGACAGTATGTCTCAATTAAGGCCTGAAAAGTCGAGTCTGAGCTGCCAGCTCCACTGACCCCCCACCCCCTACACACACAGGCACCCATAATGTCCACACACTGCCTTAAAGCTTAGCGAAAAACTGGAAAGGACAAAGAAGAAAGAGGGAAAGCTAAAGAAGAGGATAGAGGAAGCCTTCAGCGGTGTGACAGCGGGGGAAATTCTTGAGAGGAGTCTGTACGCTAAATTGACAACTGGAGAAGCACGGAAAGGGGGGGGGGGGGTGATGAGACCGGCTGGAGCACACACACCACTGTACCAACCATAATGACAACAATAATGGCAAACAATAGACACTCAGATCAGACACCTCCAAAACACACACAAACACACACACGCGTGCACACACACACACGCTCACACACACGCTCACAAAAACACACACATGCACACACACACACACACACACACACACACAAACACACACACACACACACATACACACATACACACACACACAGCCGTGGCACACTATCTACTAACTAGAGTGTGGTTGATCCTACATAAACACACACATAATACACACATTCTGCACACATTAACAGCCTTTGGACACACACATGGACAGTGTACAGTATAAGTTTAATTATAATTGGACAGACACATTGTATTAGGTCACAAATAGGTAAACACATATCAACACAGACGCTGCTTCTCTGCACACACACACACACACACACACACACACACACACGCACACACACACACACACACACACACGCGCACGCACACACACGCACACACACACACACAAACAGATTAATTAATCTCCAGACAGAGAGGCTTCAGAGGAGGAGAGGGAGAGACGATGTATTCGGAAAATAAAGATAGAGCTGAAAGCTGTGTCTGTTATGGCAAGCCATTTGAGTATTTATTCCATATCCTTGATATCAGACGGCAGCTGCCCACAATATTTTGCTCTTTGATTTCACTTGTTAGATGGGGCATTCTACCGAATTAGTGCAAAGTGCGCTCCCACAACAAGAAAAACTATTTAACAAAACAATTAAGTATTGTTGGAGATTTGGAGGATGTTGCAAACCAACCTCGTCTCCGCGTGTCGTTTGACAAGCTGGGTGAGTTCGGGAAAATAAAGGGATTAAGAAACACCAGAATGCAAGTGAAACAATAATCCGGCTTTAATGATACAAGGTAACGATACAAAATACAAATACAAAGAAATCACGAAGCACTCTGCAGAGTACTCCGGGCTCAGGTTCTACCCCCAGTGTGAGACAGGTCTCAGGAACGGCTGGTGAAAAACAAGAGCGCGAACCAAAGGAAAACACAGTCTTTCATACTAAAACACAGGAGGAGGAGGTGTACGTGCTTTCCCCCAGAGGTCATCTTATTGGCAGAGACCCAGACATGGCCTGTCGTACCCAATCAGTGCGACACAGCAGAAGAAACCCGGAAACAAAAAGTCTCATTCAGTTTGACGAAGACCAGACACCTTTTGGTGTCTGGTACGAACCTGCTCTAAACAACAAGTTTCCTTATCTTATTTCACATCTTGCAGCCAGCACACACACATCTCCTTTATGGCCCTTGGTCCCTGAGTCCCTCTTCCCGCCTCCTGACTGCCACACACAAGTTAAAAGTATGTTTTAAGATATAGTTGTTATAGTTGGCTAAATATACGTAACACATATTAATTACTTTCATATCAATAACAACGAGGAACACATTACCTATGCTCTTAAGCGGTATTAGAGATGCTTTTCAAATAGTCAAACTTCTCACAGGCTTACCTATGGCCCTTCCATTTGTTTGAGCTATTGTTCACATCTTTACTTCAAATAAAAGGTTTCACATTGTATATTTCCAGCTTCCTTTACACATACTGCTATTATTAACACAAAGTAACTAACCACACACCTCTATTGAAAACAAGTCGATTCCCCTGACAATTGACATGCTGAAACCTCCTGGAATGTGCTACCCTCCTCCAGCTCTCTCGTCCCTATCATAAAACTGCTTCCATTTCATATAGAGTAATAAAAGATGTTTAAGCTAATTTCTCCACAATGTTTGTAGCCATTTAGTACCCACACATGAAAGAATAAGAACAGAGGTATAGTTGACCAGTAATCATGTAGCATTTATATTTACTTCAATGAAAACACATACACATCTGCTACAAGATTGTGCCACGCACCCATCCTTCTTTTACGAGGGAAGCATTCCAGCGTCTGGCACTATTCCCAAATATGGAGATCTCCTGCTCCCATCCTTCTCTTAAACACACAGAATTCACCTCAATATATTGGGAGAGGAAAAGATACTTTGTCCCTTCAAATTTAACACACATGAACATATATAAGGTGACACCAAAATGAATATACCAGATTTTACTTTCCTGTCATACCCCGTTACTTTAATCCTTCAAATAATTCAAATAATCCTTCAATTTCCCCCTTTTGGTCTCGCATTAACGAGACCAACACACATAAGACATTTGAAACAAAACTACTGTCCTTCTTTAATACTGTGTCTGTCCCCCTTCCTTAAACCTTTGAGAACAGAAAACAACCTCCAATGACAGTTAAGAAACTATCAGAGTGAGAGCCTGAGTGCCAGACAGCAGCATCCTTGCGTGTTGTTGAATCATCAGGCCCCCCCCCCTCAGCGGAATACGCCAACAAGGGCAGCTGATAGGGAGGGGGAGATGCGGCCTTTCCTTCAAAGGTGGAACTGATTAATCTGATCAGAGAGAAGTAGACTCCTCTGCTGCCTCGAGAAGTCCCCCAGCCCGCTGACGCCTCCTTCCAAGTCGTCTGCTGTAGGGATGTCCGCGAGGTCCTTCTCCTCCAGTCCGCTGATGCCTGCTTCCAAGTCGTCTGCTGTAGGGATGTCCGCGTTGACGATAGCCAGGTCCATCCTGATGTCCTCCAAGGTCCTAGCCGGAGTGTTCCTCGCCGCACACTGGCTCCAGTAGTACCAGATGTCCCCCTTTGCTCCTCGGCGGACGGCATGAGATGTCCTCTGGGTCACTCTGTAGAGGCCGGAGAGCCTGGGGTTGAGTCACGTAGGCCTGACGAACTCCAGCCAGACGAACTCCGCTGTGTCGGCCTCCTGCTCCTCGGGTCCCCCTTTTGGCGTCAGCAACCTGTGTGGAGAAATCTGATACCCACCCCTCCAGTCTACGCTCAGTGCTTCTGGGCCCTCAGGTGTTTGACCCACCACTGGTAGGCCGCTTCAGAATTCGAATACTTGGCCTGTGTCAACAAACTAAACCCCAACATCTTCAGGTGAACTAAATAACATATCTCAATAGCTCTGAATTCCTGACAAGCATCTGTGTTATTATAAATGAAATCTTTGAGATCCCATTTAAAATCTAAATATAATATGAACTGCTAATGTCTCTGGTAATGGAACACACTAATGTTATGGATTAAAAACAACTAAAATCATGATACTGACAAAGTGAATAATTTCCAGGCGAGACTGCTTCTACCTGTCACTGCTTGGATATTATCAAGCTGAAAAATGAATACAGAAATTCAACATACTGTCATCAAATGTCTTTCTATTATGACTTTAAATTAAATGTACATCCCCATAATGATCTAAACAGTCTATGGCTTTTACTTCTTTACCAGGCTAGTTACAAGATGTTGTCTAAATTAAATTCTATCTCATTACATTACTATGTTTTAACTTAGCTGTAATATGTTCTTTCTACATTTCAAACCTCAGTTACTTTAATACCTGTTGAAATATTACAAAATTGTTTTCATTATCACAGTTCACCTTCTCTGGTATTCTCATTCTGGAATTACCTCTCTCAGTAGCCCCTTGGCCACTGATTCTGCATCTGTGTTACCTGTTATAACTCAATCAATATTAGAAACATGTCAACATTCATCAAACAGTATCTTATCCCCAGATATGGAGCAGGTTAAATCTAAAACTGTCAATCAATGGTCAGATTGAACATCTGAGTTGGGGCGGCAGGTTTCTTCCAGTCCCTAAATGAAAATATCCCACACTCCCCCTTTTTACACATGTAAACATGTGTAATAAAATCCTGTATGGGAAGAAAACCTTCAGGTAACCAGTGGTTATAAGAAAATACCAAACATCATTCACAAAAGTACATCCATCATTTTTCACAGTAAACACTCCAGGGAAAATAAGTGTTAATTTCCAGCTGGCAGTCCTAAAAGAAACAGAATCTTTAGATTTTAGTTTGAGTTTTACATTTGCAAACCGCCAACTCCTGTGGGAATTAGAAACGGGTCACATGTGGTTTCCCCCTTTTGCAGAATTTTTAGGAAACCTGTGTTTCCCTTGGAGCTCCAAAATAATGTATTAGTCCAAAGACATGCTCGGTTAGTTATTGTTTTAGAATCATGCAGTTACACTGATCACATGCAGAAATACATTCACACTCACTCTGTCAGGTTGTAAAGTCAAGTTCGGTCAGCCCCAGAGTCAGTCATTGATAGTGCTTTTCTCAAGTCACACTGTCAGTCAGGGTCAAAGGTCATTTGGTCTCAGTTTCATTGGCCATGTGTCGTGCTCTGCAGAGACTTTAATATTCTACTAGCTGGAGTTGTACTAGTGACATCATTGTGTTGATGTCAACCAATGCAACAAAGTTTTTCTCGTGTTCGCAGCACCATTTTCTTCAGATGTCTAACAAACAAATGATCAATACACTTTATTAATATACCGCCCCTAGGAAACACAATAACAAATGTTCTGACAAATGTTCATGCAAGGCATTCTTAAGTGAACCTGCAGAAAACGGCCTTTTGAATTAATATTCCAAATTAATCAATAATAATAATAATCTATTTTATCAATTTGTTTACCCTTAGAAGTGAACATACCTCATAATGTTACATCAGGATGTTAAACTAAGCTTTGGCCAAATCAATCATTATTACTGTTTCAGATCTAACTGGAGGTTGAACAAACAAAATCTTTTTTTTTTGTTTTGTTTACATCATGTAAACCACTAACATATTTCCCAATTTCAGCATCAGCCTTGTTACTCTCAAATTACATCCTAAATAGGAATATTAGGAATGAAACAAATATTTAATCTTCAGAAATGTTCTTAACAAATAGAGAGTAATGCCACCTCTCTATCTAGTGAATAGCCAACATATTTAAAAAATGTCAGATATACAAAAATAAGCCTAAATACTCTTTTACTATCAAAGTCTAAAGCTAGACCTAAGCTGAACAGTTTTGGTAATGGAAAATGTAATCTAGAAAAAAACAAAACTGGACCTGTGTTCTTGTGTGTTCTTCAAAATACATTAGTAAATACCTTGTGAAGTATTCACAATATAACTAATCCTCTCTAGGATATGAAATCCATTCATCTTTAACCAGATACTATTTCCCTATTTATTTTTAGTTCATGATAATAATGGTATAACGTCCACACGTTTACCCATAGCTAGTCACTATGTCAAGATTATCATGTGTGACATAATAATCAGATGTCTTGTTTGCCAAACAAGGATATTAAACCTTAACCCTTTCAGCATTCCAGACCATCATTAAACAATCAGCCTCCTTTCCTAAACACTAAGCATATCGTTCTACACCACCTTCTGATAAACTCTTGCACAGTTATGCTGTAAAATCATTGCATGATTTCTTCAGAGTCTGAACAGACTGAGACCAGCCTGTCTCAAGATCTTGTCATATTGAGAACAGTCAATGATTCATTGTCCTCTTCAGCTTTAGTCAGTGGCAGGGCCCCCAAAAAGCTAGAACCGGCCCTGGTCAGTGGGCTCCAAGGAAACTCTCTCTGGCATTGTGATGTCCTGAGGGGGAAGGGACCTCTGGATCAATGTGATACAATCAGCAGACACACGTTGTCCTCTGTGCCGCAGAAATCCCCCAAAACTGCAGTACCTCTTCACACCACGGTTGCCTTGACAACGAGGCACAAGCAAACTTTGAAACCCTCCTCTGAGATGTGTTCTTTGCACCGTTCTTCTGTTTGCAATGAGCAACTTTTCACCAACACCCTGATTCAGAGTACAACCCAAAGGTGGCGCACAACTATCCAATGCTGCTGTAATCACAGCAAATCAGCTACTGAGAAAAACTCAATGTAAATCTCTCCCCCAGCGGGTTACAAAATAAAACAGCTGAGTGTCTATATGGTCAGGAATGCTGAAACATGTGAATGTGAAACCCATTAATGGTAACAGTCTCCCTATTCTTCATTACTTCAGTTCTAAGTTAATAGGCAAAACAAAAACTTTTCTTAACCACTATAGATTCATCTTTTATCTTCTTGCTTATTCTATTCTTTTCAAATTGTTTATCTAAGTTGTGTGTTACAAGCATGGTTAGATTTGTAACAGAATACAAAACTAACTGTATCCAGCGCTATATATTTAAAACAAGTAATCTGACTACAGTTCATGAATATATTTTGGAACACTTAAAGGAATTCTTACAAAATGTAATCTTCATTATTACTAAAGCTGAAACCTAAATAAATCATCACGGAACATTTTTCTGTCCTTATTACTTAATTGTTTCAATAAAAACTAAAAGCATTGTGAAAACTCCCATTTTTGAGAACATCTCTCAACACTTTTATTCCATCTAAGCACGAATGTTTATGACAAACTCGTCCTATTAATCCCAAACGGTCTTTAATGGTATCAATTGTGAACATTTCTTAATATTAATTGTAAATGCAACGTACGTTCTCTTTAGAACAAAGACAGGATAGTTGCAGCTGAAACTGGTTAATAGCAATGTTCTGTTAACCTAGATAAGCCTGTTGTTCTTATATCTAGTAAATATATTCTTATTTCATGTTACTCACAAAACAATATGACATTTTCCAGAATAGCAGTAACTCTATATAACCTCTCAATATATATATTTCTTCCAATGAGTTCGTTATTTCATGTCTAACAAATGTTCCTCTTTCCATGTCGTATTCTAGATGGAGAAATCCACCTATCATATTTAATTTGAATAAAACCTTAACTTTAATGTACTTCATATTCTCAGTAAATCTCTTTTTACTTTCCCCTAAGGTTACTGTATGTAACATAATTTTCCTTGAAGTATAATTAAGTACAATCCTTAGTTAATGACAAATACTATGAAATTCACAACGCAATGCAACGGTATCAATCAGTTGTCAAAGACTATATTTAAATAACAGCAAATCATTGTTTATTAATTTCAATATATCTACCACTTCAAATCACACCTTGATCTGTTAATTTTCTATGTATTTCAGTCCAACTTCAGATCACTAGAGACAAAAGCAAGCAGACACCCTCCGGGCCGCTGCTGCTCTCGAGAGGAAAAAGGGTGGGGGAAACTCTCACAGACAAATACTGACACCCCCTTCTCTCTCCCCTGCTGTAGCTCTCAGCCTCTCCTTTGGAAAAGGGGGGGCTTCTTTCAACAATTAACACTTCTGCTATCCTCTTATTCATTTTTTTTTTTTTGCTTGAACCCACTGTCCTCGTAAGCTCTTAACTCACGCTCCTCTCGTTAAACTTTTCCCTTCATTATGACTTCGTATCTATTCATCTGACTTAGGCTGTTTCTGTTACCAGTCAATATTCACAGACTTCATATCTATTGATCTGACTTACTGTCCTTGTTACCAGTAAATATTCACAGACTCAACCCCCACAGAACAAAGGATTAATGAGGTCCGGTCACTTCAAAATTGCTTTTTGAAGGTTGCGTTACTCTCCTTTGGATTTTACTTATAACTCAACTTCGATTCCTATGAACCTAAGAATTGTTATTCAGATTCGTCTCCTGGATGCCGTCTGAAAACGGTCACTGGACGTCCCCCAACGAGTCTTCAGCCGTCTCCTTTCTGAAAAAAGTACGGGGCCTTTCACCTTCGTCTTACATACCTCGTTGATTCACTTTTATGTTATATAACTTTCCTACCTATCTAAAATATGTATTTGTATATTCCACCGCAACAACTATGACACCGGAATATGTCTCTGACAACTCTAAAATCTAGTTTAGCCAATTACAGACCTTCGATAGAAACAGGCTTGTCTGCTCACCTTTCAATTGAAGGATCCTCGTTTTAGTTGTCAGAGATTATTCTAGGCCTCTTCTCCGGACCATTCGTCCGCTTGCCGCTGGTGGTCCCTTCCCCGAAAACACCCCACTCAGAAACGTCGGGTTCACCATTTGTTGGAGATTTGGAGGATGTTGCAAACCAACCTCGTCTCCGCGTGTCGTTTGACAAGCTGGGTGAGTTCGGGAAAATAAAGGGATTAAGAAACACCAGAATGCAAGTGAAACAATAATCCGGCTTTAATGATACAAGGTAACGATACAAAATACAAATACAAAGAAATCACGAAGCACTCTGCAGAGTACTCCGGGCTCAGGTTCTACCCCCAGTGTGAGACAGGTCTCAGGAACGGCTGGTGAAAAACAAGAGCGCGAACCAAAGGAAAACACAGTCTTTCATACTAAAACACAGGAGGAGGAGGTGTACGTGCTTTCCCCCAGAGGTCATCTTATTGGCAGAGACCCAGACATGGCCTGTCGTACCCAATCAGTGCGACACAGCAGAAGAAACCCGGAAACAAAAAGTCTCATTCAGTTTGACGAAGACCAGACACCTTTTGGTGTCTGGTACGAACCTGCTCTAAACAACAAGTTTCCTTATCTTATTTCACATCTTGCAGCCAGCACACACACATCTCCTTTATGGCCCTTGGTCCCTGAGTCCCTCTTCCCGCCTCCTGACTGCCACACACAAGTTAAAAGTATGTTTTAAGATATAGTTGTTATAGTTGGCTAAATATACGTAACACATATTAATTACTTTCATATCAATAACAACGAGGAACACATTACCTATGCTCTTAAGCGGTATTAGAGATGCTTTTCAAATAGTCAAACTTCTCACAGGCTTACCTATGGCCCTTCCATTTGTTTGAGCTATTGTTCACATCTTTACTTCAAATAAAAGGTTTCACATTGTATATTTCCAGCTTCCTTTACACATACTGCTATTATTAACACAAAGTAACTAACCACACACCTCTATTGAAAACAAGTCGATTCCCCTGACAATTGACATGCTGAAACCTCCTGGAATGTGCTACCCTCCTCCAGCTCTCTCGTCCCTATCATAAAACTGCTTCCATTTCATATAGAGTAATAAAAGATGTTTAAGCTAATTTCTCCACAATGTTTGTAGCCATTTAGTACCCACACATGAAAGAATAAGAACAGAGGTATAGTTGACCAGTAATCATGTAGCATTTATATTTACTTCAATGAAAACACATACACATCTGCTACAAGATTGTGCCACGCACCCATCCTTCTTTTACGAGGGAAGCATTCCAGCGTCTGGCACTATTCCCAAATATGGAGATCTCCTGCTCCCATCCTTCTCTTAAACACACAGAATTCACCTCAATATATTGGGAGAGGAAAAGATACTTTGTCCCTTCAAATTTAACACACATGAACATATATAAGGTGACACCAAAATGAATATACCAGATTTTACTTTCCTGTCATACCCCGTTACTTTAATCCTTCAAATAATTCAAATAATCCTTCAGTATTCAGACATATATATTTACTAAGAATAGGTTATGGTCTATTTAAACACAAGGCATAACATTAGATAGTGAAACGCTTAAATACAAAAACATCATTTATAGGGTACTTTCTATTGGGAAGTAGCTGTTCCCAACCCTGACATCTACATTTCAATTTCTGTAAATAACACTTAAAACATTTTTTTTTTAAATGTTTCAATAGTGTATTTAAAAGATATTTATGATTACATTCAAACAGAAGTTGGAATATTTAGATTTATTGTGGGTATCATTTTTTAATAAAACTACTATACTCAAAAAATAACCACAAGGGGTTTTAGTCCAATGGCTGTGCCTGGTTTTAGCCACACCCCTGCATTTTTGACTAGGCACTGACACTGTATCCCTGTCCCTCATGGCTGAATGGGTAGCTATATCCCATACTTTTGATATAAATCTGTTCCAAAATCTGAAAATCGGCATGTAATCTTAAGAATTGTCTCTACCGAACACATCATTATCTTCAATTAAGTAAACTTTTTCGGGGTTTTATGCAAAGTATTAGGTTTTTATGTGTGTAAACCTCTTCAAAAACGTGTATGCTAGACATGTACTTGCTAGCATTCTTTAGTTATGCTCAATTTTTGCTAGAATCATCACTAACGAAACAGTCACTACCGAAGCATATGGTTAAGTTTCGGTAATTGACATGATCGTTTCGGTAGTGACAAAATGGAATGGTAGAAGGTAAATCCCACCATTTTGAAATAAATGTGTTTTAAAGTCTGAAAGTCAGTGTGTTACTTTAAAGCTCTCTTATTTTACTATTTATAGGCATATATTATAGGTCTCAGATATATAAAAAAAACATGTCTATGAAGTGTTTTGCTCAAAATACCAAACAGATCACCCATTCTAGCCTCATTCCCCTCTATTTCAGCCTATTACTTCGTGCTGATTCTGGGTCAGTAGCTTCAAACATTCACACTTCAACATAAGGCATGTTATGAGTTCAGATTAAGCAATAAGGTTGAGGGAATATGATACAACCTTGAGAACAAAATACTGTGGTCACTACCGAAACACTGGATGTTTTGTAAAAAAATAAGTATATTGAGTTATCATCTAAAATGATATGATACTAATTGGTTTAATCATGTATGTTCAATTTCAACAATCATCAACTCTGGAATCAATATGATCATTATTATGCATTTTACAAAAAAAGTTTGCATTATGATTTTTATGAATTGTATAAATTGAACTTTTAAATTTGATTAAAAATTCACTTTTATTCATTTAATTGTGAAAACCCTCAATAAATATTTGTTAAAATACTATTTAGATAAGGGAAGATAAAACAATCTTAACGGGTTAATATAATACTTTTTTACTACAGTGTATGTACTATGTTTCGGTAGTGAGCATTTTTGGTAGAGGAAGAACATTCCAATACAGTCTGAAAATACGATGTAAAAATGTATGGTTCTTTTACTAGATATGTGTCATTTAGATATGGTACAAAATATATATGGACAAAGTTTTGGGGAAAAAACATACAACATTTCAAAATATTTCCAACCTGACTTTGGTCCAATTCGGTAGAATGCCCCATATACAGGACTGTCTCAGAAAATTAGAATATTGTGATAAAGTTCTTTATTTTCTGTAATGCAATTAAAAAAACAAAAATGTCATACATTCTGGATTCATTACAAATCAACTGAAATATTGCAAGCCTTTTATTATTTTAATATTGCTGATTATGGCATACAGCTTAAGAAAACTCAAATATCCTATCTCTAAATATTAGAATATCATGAAAAAGTATACTAGTAGGGTGTTCAACGAATCACTTGAATCGTCTAATTAACTCGAAACACCTGCAAGGGTTTCCTGAGCCTTGAAAAACACTCAGCTTGGTTCAGTAAACTAAATCACAAGTATGGGGAAGACTGCTGATCTGACTGCTGTCCAGAGGACCGTCATTGACACCCTCCATCAGGAGGGTAAGACACAAAAAGAAATTTCTCAAAGAGCAAGCTGTTCACAGAGTGCAGTTTCAAAGCACATCCACAAAAAGTCTGTTGGAAGGGGGAAATGTGGCAGGAAACGCTGCACAACCAAGAGAGATGACCGCAGCCTTAACAGCATTGTGAAGAAGAGTCGCTTCCAGAATTTGGGGGAGCTTCAAAGACAGTGGACTGAAGCTGGAGTCCAGGTATCAAAAGTCACTGTTCACAGACGTGTCCGGGAAATGGGCTACAATAGCCGTATTCCCATGGTCAAGCCACTTCTGAACTCAAGACAACGGAAGAGGCGTCTGACTTGGGCTAAGGAAAAGAAGCACTGGACAGTTGCACAGTGGTCCAAAGTCCTCTTTTCAGACGAAAGCAAGGTTTGTATTTCATTTGGAAGTCAAGGCGCCAGAGTCTGGAGAAAGGCTGGAGAGGAGCAAAATCCAAGTTGCTTGAAATCCAGTGTGAAGTTCCCACAGTCAGCGATGGTTTGGGGAGCCATGTCAGCTGCTGGTGTTGGTCCACTGTGTTTCATCAAGCCCAGAGTAAATGCAGCTGTGTACCAAGAGATTTTAGAGCACTACATGCTTCCGTCTGCTGAAAAGCTCTATGGAGATGAGGAATTCATTTTCCAGCATGATCTGGCACCTGCCCACAGTGCCAAAACCACCAGTAACTGGTGTACTGACCATGGCATTACTGTCCTCGATTGGCCTGCAAATTCCCCTGACCTGAACCCCATAGAGAATATGTGGGGTATTGTGAAGAAGAAGCTGAAAGACACCAGACCCAACAATGCTAATGAGCTAAAGGCCGCTATTGAAGCATCCTGGGCATCCATAACACCTCAGCAATGCCACAGGCTGATTGCCTCCATGCCACGCCGCATTGATGCAGTAATCCGTGCAAAAGGATTCCCAACCAAGTACTGAGTGCATTAATGGACATTTTCAAATGTTTGATTCTGTTTTGCTGTTATAAATCTTTTTTTTTTACTTGGTCTGAGGAACTATTCTAATTTTTTGAGATAGGATTTTTGAGTTTTCTTAAGCTGTATGCCATAATCAGCAATATTAAAATAATAAAAGGCTTGCAATATTTCAGTTGATTTGTAATGAATCCAGAATGTATGACATTTTTGTTTTTTTAATTGCATTACAGAAAATAAAGAACTTTATCACAATATTCTAATTTTCTGAGACAGTCCTGTATATGGTCAAACTAGTTTGGCACTCTGCTTTACTAGCTAAATAAAACATTATACTTGTCACTCTTTTTCAGCAACTAGTGGCACTTTTGTCCGACTAGTAAGCCTCACTAGTGATGCCAGGAGCAGCACTTGTAGTATGGCAAGCCATTTGAGTATTTATTCCATTACCTATGGCAAGCCATTTGAGTATGTATTCCATATCCTTGATATCAGACAGCTATGGCAAGCCATTTGAGTATTTATTCAATTTCCTTGACATCAGACGGCAGTGGCCGACACTAGTTGGCTCTTTGATTTCACTTGTTAGATATATGGTCAAACTAGTTAGGCACTCTGCTTTACTATTTAAATAAAATATTACACTAGTCGCTCTTTTTCAGCAACTAGTGGCACTTTTTTCCGACTGGTTACCACGTATGCCTTACTAGTGACGCCAGGAACAGCACTAGTAACAACAAATTCCCAACTTGTAAGCTTTTTGATGAACTAGTGGCCCTCTGACCGTACTAGTGACGCTAAAAGTCTTACAAGTTAACTAGTGCGCTGCAAAAGCTCTGACATGTTAACTAGTTACACAAAAGAAGCACAACTAGTTAACTGGTGGCATACATTTGTCTGCACTAGTTAACAAGTAGCACCCATAATCACTCACTTGTTAACCAGTAAAGGCAAAAGGTTCACTAGTTAACGCCTCTTTTGACCTTACTAGTTAACTAGTGGGGCTCAAAATGTCTACAAGGTACCTAGTGAACCCTTTACTAGTTAACTAGTGAGATAAATTGAAATTCCACTAGTGAACTAGTGAGGCTTACAAAGTTCACTAGTAGTACTTGTTGATCCCTAATGTGCACTAGTCGCACTAGTCGCACATAAATGCTAATGAGGAGGAGGGGAAATAATGCATCAAGGTCTCCTATTGGCCCTAAGCTATAGAGCGCCACCCAGCCCAATTAGAATATTTAAGAGCTTAAATACACAAAAATATAAAACAAAAGTATTTTTGTTATTATGATCATATGACTGTATATCAAATTAGGTAAGAACATTGAAGACTTTCTTAAAATTTGAAAGGTGCTTGGATTAGAATTGCATTGTGATAACAGAGTGACATTATTGATGGATATCAATCAATCAATCAATCAATCAATCAATCAATCAATCAATGTTTATTTATATAGCCGAATATCACAAATGTTACATTTGTCTCAGTGGTCTTCACAGTGTGTACAGAATATCAGTATGACAATAGGACACCCTCTGTCCTTTGACCCTCACATCGTACAAGGAAAAACTTCCAGAGAAAACCCCACAGTTTAAAGGGAAAAATGTGAGAAACCTCAGGGAGAGCAACAGAGGAGGGATCCCTCTCCTAGGACGGACAGACGTGCAAATAGATGCCGTGTGTAAATCGAAAAGTAACACATTTACAACAAAGGTAGTCCAAATGTTTGGAAATGCATGTGTCTATAATAAGAAGATGAATCCACGAGAATGTCAGTAATCTTGTGGGAGCCATCAGGGAAGTAGTGTGATGAGAGTCAGGCAGGACCGCAGAGACAGGTTCAGCCACGACTCGAAGTCCAGGACTCAGATTCAGTGCTCAGGATAGAGGATCCAGGACACACGACCACAGCAACAGGATTAGCCTCGACTCAGAATCCCGGCATATATATGGACACAAAAAAGAGATTTGGGGGAAACTGGGTTAATCGGAACATGAGAGTACACAGGTACAAACAGCCAGAAAGACGGAGTAAGGTGCCCCCCCCCCCCCGACAGTCCAAGCCTATAGCAGCTAAACTAACGTGTCTACATACATGCACTCCCTTAGGATAGGTTGAGGGAAAAGGGTAGCAAGTAAGAAGTAGGAAACAGAGGTGGAGAGGCACACACAGGGAATAAGGTCTCCATTTGAACCTGAATTTGTCAGAGGTAGGAGTGGGTCAGTGACTACGTTCCACAATCCCCGGCCGGGCTAGGCGTTCTCTGCAACCTGTTACCTCTAATAAACCTCGAGAGGTCATAGAGGGGAAAGGTTTGGATAAAGTTTTAAATATAAGATCTAAGTTTTTAGGATTTAAGTAAAAGAGTAAGAACTAAAATGTATAGGCGAAGAGACACAACGTATCTACTTCAATGCACTCTTATTAGATTATTTTATTTTATCACTATAAGCTTTATCAAAAAGGAAGGTCTTAAGCGTACTCTTAAAAACGGATAGGCTGTCTGCCGCCCAAACACAAACTGGAAGCTGATTCCACAAATGTCTCTAGATAGAAAGAGGAAGTAACCCTCTGCGGATCACAGCTTTGAGAGATCGCCGTGACTTCCGTAAATATTAGTTTTGGCAAATATGGAGAGGTTGTTTATCATACAGATCTATTGTTATCCTGATTTTAAGATATGTCCAGTGACTGCGGTCAACTCAGCCGTCTCTCAAATTTGTTTGGTCAAATGAGCGTCTCTTCATTATTGAGTGCGTGATTAATGGCGTATTTACGGTTATCACCGAGAAGCGGCACTGACGCTGGTACAAGAATAAAATAATGCATGTTTTTGTGCTATATTTTTCTATACAAATATGTTTTACTATAACTTCTTAATAAAATTGGTACTGTTGGAATCAGTACTTGTTAGACTACTACCACAAGTACAATCAAGTACTTTTATCGTGTACTTTTTTAGTAATCCCCTGTCAAACTCCCCTCCAGAGTACAATAATGCATGTTTTCTGCCATCTTTGATGAGAGATAGAATTATTTTTTGCCATGAGTTCTCAGTGAAAGTCGTACTGCTGGACAGAGTACTACTTGGACTACAAGTACAATCAAGTTCTTTTATCCTGTACTTTTTAAGTAATACTCTGTCAAACTCCCCTCCTGAGTTCAATAATGAATGTATTCTGAGACCTGGTACAGGGACAACCACTTGGAGCTTAGTGCTCTCAAGACAGTGGAGGCTGTTGTGGACTTCAGGAAGAACGCAGCCCCACCCATCCCCATCACTCTGTTACGGCTTTCACACCAGCGCTTTTCCCTTTCTAGTTCCGAGCTAGAGCTTTTCTGGTTCAGCTTTGGTTTCCCTTTTCTGCTCCCGCTCTGTTCACACCACCCAGAGCCCGACTGGTGCAGCCGCTGCTGCGTCATGACGTCACCGTTTACATCGCTGATTTGCTCCCCAACGGCGCTCACAACAACAACGGGGGACTGCGTCGGGTCGATGATCGTGTTGCTTTTAATCATACGAAGTCAGATTAAATAAAATAACGACTTCTCCAACCTTATGCTTTTCTCCAGAGTGCCGTGGTTCATTGTTTATTCATGTGTTTCAGCGGCATTTACCGACCGCTGCAGTGCTGGCTGCTCTTCCACGGGAGTGTATTCTCCCGTTAGCTCCGGGTTAGCTAATACTTTAGAGCGGCCTCTCTAAAGTATTCACTGTCTGACTGTCACACAAGCAGCTGATACATATCCCCAATTCCCCTTAAGTGAATGTGTGTCAGTCTGAATTGACGCTGTTTGGCATCACAACGCTGTTATTAAAGTGTCTCTGGTATAAAACGGGTGATGTTAGCATAGCAACCGAAGGTAAACTGACTACTTGCTATTGCTATCCTATTGTGGCATAAGCCGTTTTCTACAGGCACATTTTACCGGCGTATTTTTCATTATGATTCTAGTTGTGATAGTCGGACACGACAACCTGCAGTGCAGCCCATGTATTGATTCCATCCGATAGCTGCTATAATACAAAACAAAATGTCTGCCTGCTCTCCACAATGATTGATAACAGTGAACGGATGGTCAAAGTAAGGTGCAAATAAACAGAATCACAAGAAGCCTGGTTAGTGTTGCCTGACTTTATAAAGTGTGTTTCTTTTTATAAATGTGTGGTTTAGGCTTGGGCGGTATGACGGTATTACGGTATACCAGGGTTCGGTGTACCACTTCTTTGGGAATGTTTAAGACGGGGTGAGTGAGTGTTGACATTTTTTAATCCTATGCAACTGGTTGATGGTTTTGTAGTCGAGGTCGGACGGTTTTAAAAACGAAAGCATTTACGTGCTAAACATTCACGCGAGTAATCCAATGAATCAAATGGAAATAAGGTTTTTAACACATGCACGGAATAATATTGCCAAACTAGTTAGTGAATATAGCAAACGTTATTCAATCAGTCAAGTATTTACTCCCGGAAAATGTGTATGTATGATGATATATTGTTAACTTAGCTCACAATGGAAACAACGTCGGACATCGACAAACGCGTCCTGTATCCGATCTCAAAATGTGCCATTTGCACAATGTGTCATGTATGCAGCCCTTGTTTTGCACTTGCGCGCACCTCGCGGCACTTTGCGAGCGTCGACCGGCTCGGGCTGCATTTTACACCGAACATATAATATACCGTTCGAAACATCTATTTGACGCCGAACGCCACCTCGCTCAAGTCGACCCAAGTCATATCGTCATATACCGTATACCACGGTATGATGTCAGCAAGGTGTGACGGTATGAAAAAAATGATACCGCCCAAGCATAGTGTGGTTGCCTTCTAGTCACTTTGCTCAGCACTACTGCTTGTAGGCAGGCATAACGAGACTCTTCAGTGGACCCATGTTCAGGGGAGGCGGGTTTAGTTTCCTGCACGCCTCGACGACGTAAGCGACGCCGCCTCTTAGCTCTGAAGCTCTTGCCTCTAGACCGACGATTTTTTGGAGCTGGAAGTGAACCGGATTCCGGAGCTAAGAGGCAGCGCCGCTGCGGTGTGAACAGGAAAAAACGGTACTTTTCAGGCTCCAGCTCCGAGCCGGAGCTGAAAACGCGTTGGTGTGAAAGGGGCATTTGTGACTCCCCAGTCACTGCTGTGCAGTCTTTCCGCTTCCTGGGCACCATCATCGCCCAGGAACTCAAGTGGGAGCAGAACATCAGCTCCCTCATCCAAAAAGCCCAGCAGAGGATGTTCTTCCTGAGGCAGCTGAAGAAATTCAACCTGCCACAGACGATGATGATGATGATGATGAACTTCTATTCCTCCATCATTGAGTCAATCCTCACCTCCTCCATCACCATCTGGTACGCTGCAGCCACAGCCAAGGATAAGGGCAGGCTACAGCGTGTCATCAGCTCTGCAGAGAGGGTGTCTGCCATCCCTCCATGACCTGCACGCCTCCAGGACCCTGAGGCTGGAAGATAGTGGCCGACCCCTCCCACCCTGGACACAAACTGTTCACCCCCCTCCCCTCTGGCAGGAGGCTGCGCTCCATCAGGACCAAAACCTCTCTCCATCAGGACCAGAACCTCTCTCCATCAGGACAAAAACCTCTCTCCATCAGGACCAAAACCTCTCTCCATCAGGACCAGAACCTCTCTCCATCAGGACAAAAACCTCTCTCCATCAGGACCAAAACCTCTCTCCATCAGGACCAGGACCTCTCTCCATCAGGAACAGAACCTCTCTCCATCAGGACCAAAACCTCTCTCCATCAGGACCAGGACCTCTCTCCATCAGGACCAGAACCTCTCTCCATCAGGACCAGGACCTCTCTCCATCAGGACCAGGACCTCTCTCCATCAGGAACAGAACCTCTCTCCATCAGGACCAACACCTCTCTCCATCAGGACCAGAACCGCTCTCCATCAGGACCAGTCACTGTCTTCAGCCTCCAGCACACTTTCCCTGTACAATGCTCATTCCCCATGATCAAAAAACGATCCCTGTATAGTCTGAGTACCAATGACCTCATATTATGTCTCTCATTAAAGTTACATCACCCATTATAACAATAGTCTTTCCTTTATTCTCTTGTCTCTTCTCTTGACTGAATTACAATAGTCCTGTCTTTAACAAAATGTAAAGTCCTTCTACTGTACCTTTTGAAGACTCCAAAACAGGCATTATAGTGTATGTGTTTGGAGAAATGACACAACAAATGGCCCAGATTTGTACTATAGAAACTTGAAATCTTGTAGTGCATGACAACATACTAATTGGCTTAGCCTTCCAGGTTATATAGGCTTTGTTTTGCAATATTTATTCAAAGGTCACTTCTTATTTAAAATATAAAATGTCAGAGGATAAATACAAGCAATCATAATACTGCCTTCATCAAGAGTCATTGAAGCCCAATACAAATTGATCCTCCTAGTAAAAGCTTTTCATCTGTATTAATACAGTTGACATGTTTTCAAAATGAAATTAAGGGATTATCTGTAATGAGCATGATCAAATACATCTTCATTCTGCTGTGTTTTATTTCAAAAGTTTTCAGAAAGATTAAATCAATGATATATAAAGATCTTAAAATCAACATTATTATTAACTTCAACTAAAGTACATTTTAATAGCGTGCACAAATGTGTTAATTGCCATGCACCTGATGTTTGATACTGTTTACGTTCAATTTCAGCTATTTTGGGCAAAAATCTTAGACTGACTAAACAATTTTTTATGATTTGCTTTGATTTAGTTTTTTGGAGAAATCATTGAAAAGGTAAAACTTGAAAAAATGTTGTTTTTAAATGTTTGCACACAACATTATTTACTTTTGAACCGATCTTGACTGTTCTACTTCCTTGATGCCTTGGAAATATATCCAGCCTGTTGTTCAACATGCACATGTTCTATACAAGTATATATAAGAATAACATGAACAAGTTAATTTTCTCTCTCTTCTCTTTTAATAACACAATCAAATCATCTTTAATTTTCCCATGACCTTCACTCCCAAACTAATTTTTGTTATGGTTTGCATTTTATACTTGTATCCAGTTTGGACAGATATGTTTGGGAAAAAAAGCTCCTTTAATGGCATAATGGGTAATTATGTATACCCTGCTAAGTCAGTAGTATTTTAGTTACATTTATTTTATACATTTAAGGAAAAAGCAAACTCAATAGTGGAGCAAACATTTGACGATATCATGTATTCTTAAACCTCCTGTTGTCCTGAGATTAACTTGAAACCCTTTATTCTTTAGGGTCATTTGACCCCAGCATTTTGAGCCTCAAGAACATTTATCATATTCAAAATGTATGTTTCAGGTTATTCATTTGAATACAACATTAAGCCAATGCCCCCCCACCCAACCCATTATACAGTACATCCAGAATTCCTATTATGTGAAGTTTGAAACATATATGACCTGCTCCATCGACATCAGTCGCATTGACCTGAAGACACATTTTGAGATACACTGTTGGAAAGAAGAGACTCCTAGCTTTCTAATGATAACAGGATTGTTTTTGTACTCCAAGTGGTTGTCCCTGTACCAGGTCTATAGCAGAATACATTAATTATTGTACTCTGGAGGGGAGTTTGACAGGGTATTACTCAAAGGGTACACAATAAAAGTACTTGATTGTACTTGGTAGTAGTCCAAGTAGTACTGAATCCAACAGTACCAATTTTATTAAGAACTTATGGCAACAAATGATGTTATCCTACATCAAATATCATTGATCGATTGATCAAATATAGCATAAACTCTTGTATCCTACTACCGTCAGCGCCGCTTCTCGGCGATTACCGTAAAGACGCTATTAATCGCGCACTCAAAAATGAAGCGCTGCTCATTTGACCAAGCAAATGCAACAGACGACTGAGTTGACCGCAGTGTCCAGTGTTTCTGCGTTATTCATTTCATGAGCACCGCTTATAAAATGTCCCACGATCACTTCCTCTACTTTTGTGTCTCGAGTGCTGGTGTTCTCACACTCAAGCATACGCACACTCGAACCAACACACACACACACACACACACACACACACACACACACACACACACACACACACACACACACAACACACACACACACACACACACACACACACAAAGCGGAGCAAAGCAGAAGCAGAAACATGTATTTTTCTAGGCAAAACACACACTGACTGTCTTCCCACGGACAATATGTTAACAGTAGGCACTAAATACCCGACTGATGCACCACATCGCAGGAGAACGCCCCCTCAGGCTCTCCCTCACAGAGCTGAACTGACCAATCAGAGTCTGTGTCCCGCCTGCTTCATTTGCATTTGGCTCACTGGTGAACGTGTATGGCCTTCACGTTCACTAGTGAACCATATGAACGGCAACTAGTTAACTAGTGGATACACAGGGGCGGACTGGCCATCGGGACGTTCGGGACGAATCCCGATTGGCCGGTACTTAAGTAGGCCGGTCGGACGATGTGGGCAGGCCGGTAAGGGCTCGACATTATAAATGGCCCGCTGGCCCGGAAGCACTATTTAGACACCCCGGGCCAGCATAACGTACTTTCCACTTGCCCGCTCGGGCCACTAAAAATATTGCTTTAAAAAAAAAAATTGTCCTGTAGTATTGGTATTTTGACTAGCAATTTTGTTAAATTGTTTCGTTTATTAACGCTAGAACATAGCGTTCCGTAAGTCGGTTGTCGTTGTTGGGTGAAAAGCAAACAGCTGTTTGCTGCGGAGCACAGCGCGAGCAGACTCCCGTGAACAGGAGCGCGCTCCTTCACTACAGACTATCGCGCCACCTTACCATTCGCCAACATTTTTTTAATACCAGCGGTAACCGGCCCAAAAATCTTCAAATAAAAAAAAAGTCACCGGAGGAGTTAAAGGACAGTGACAGGGAGCATGAGAAGAAGAGGGAGAGAAAGTTTCAGCCAGCTTGATCGAGGGAGTTGGCTTCTAGTGGTGCAGTGACGCGTCCTAAAACCCTTTTATAATCTATCGATTAGATTTATGATTAGAAAATTATAAAAGTAGGGTAGACATGTCATGTGGAGATTATCCGGCTGGCTGAACAAAACGTGCATTTATCAAACAGGTTTGTTTTCAACAGACCTTATTTCCAGCTATTTTCCAAAACCGTGAGGAGAAATCCCATTGCTTTTTGTCGAGGGAACCAGCAGCTTACTTCCTGGTTTTAGGACGCGTCACTGGCTGCACCTCTCTGATGCCAATATAAACAAGGTCTTCTGTCGGCTCTGTACATCAATGCCGATCTATGCTGACAAGTAAGTGAAGAGTAGACAATATAAAGGTATTGGTGAAATGTGCCAGCAGTTTAGGATAATGAAGGTTCTAATCAAATCAATTACATAGCCATTACATGTCTAACTCCTAATGACAGGAAGGCAGAAAGTGCATTATACAAATAATACTCATAATAATAGCAGACATTTTTAAACAATGACCACAATATCATTATTTTAATAAACCAAATATGAACAATTGAGGAAAATTAGGAAGAACTGATGATTCAAATGTTGTAGTAGGCTACAAGTAGTAATGTAGTTAGTGCATAAATTACTATTGCAACAAATGTGTTCATTTTATTCATTATTAGTCGATTTTTTTTTTTGGACGAATACTCCGGGCCAGTGGTTACAATGGTGGGGCCAGTGAAAATACAATTCCACCGGCCCCGTCGACAATTTACTAGCGGTATTTACTTGCGGTACCGCGGTGGGCCGGCGGTACCGAAGTGGGCCGGTCGAGAGTCCCGGGCTGATTTGTAGTCCCAGTCCGTCCCTGTGGATACATATTGCAGCTTACACGTTAACTAGTGAAGGCAAGATGTTCACTAGTCAACTAGTTGAAGCCTGTTTTGGTCTTACAAGCTGACTAGTGAGTGAGGCTCACAATGTGCACTAGTTAACTAGTGAGGGCCAAATTGTCCACTAGATGCACTAGTATAATTGTTTTTACCTTACTAGTTAACTAGTTACACACACTTTATTTCACTAGTTAACTAGTGAAGCCTTAGAGGAGTCACTAGTAAACTAGTGACACAGATGTTTTTCTTACTAGTTAACTAGTGGAGGGTATTTTTTCTCACTTGTCAGGTTCTGTTATAAACATGTTAGACTTTGACCTTTCATGTTACACATTTTTCTTACATGTAAGGCCTTTCCTTCAACTAGTTTGGCTTTTTTCGCACTAGTGAGCAACTGTATGCAACTAGTTAGCTATTGATTTAACATGTATGGCTTTTTCCAAAACTAGTGAATATTTTGAGCCCACTAGTTGTGGTTTTCTTCTCACTAGTTCAACACAACGACTTACTAGTTAACCTGCACTACAGCAAAAGTACTCTCCGTCGGGACTTCCTGCAACAACACCACGCCGTTATCTTGATTCTGATTGGCCAGAAGTCATTATCAAAGATGTTCTATTGAGAAGACGATCACTACGTGACAAAAGTTTTCAAAACCGTTTCTGGTCTTCGGTATTTCGAGACAAGTGGCAACTGAAATCAATCTTACTAACTGCTGTCTGTGCAATTCTCGGCGCGAGTTGGCGGACTTTATTTTGCTTACTTTAACATCATTTTTCATGGTGGGGCTAAGCCATTTCTTGGTATGGGTGTAGCCTACCCCAGCCATACCCTGGCGTTGCCACTGGTGGGATGTATGGGGTGAGCCATTCTGCACATGCGTTAAATGCGTTGAATATTTTAACGCAATTAATTCAAAAAAATTAAATACCGCCGTTAACGCGATAATTTTGACAGCATTAATATATATATATATATATATATATAGCCTGCATGACATCTGGAATTTACCAAACTGGATGGAATCTGTTTTTATTGCTTAAAAAATGTTTGTGTGTGTGTGTGTTTGTGTGACAATTATGCTACCTGTATGCTACCGGCTGTGCTTACCTGTATATTTCTGTGGTCCCTAGGCATAGAGGGCCTAGTAACAGGGCTAATTGGGTGTAAAGGGATGTGTGTGTGTGTGTGTGTGTGTGTGTGTGTGTGTGTGTGTGTGTGTGTGTGTGTGTGTGTGTGTGTGTGTGTGTGTGTGTGTGTGTGTACGTGTGTATTGAGCCTCTACAGCATCAGCTGCACCTTATACGGCTGCCTGATTAAGCTGTGTAATCTCCTGCATGAAATAACAGCTGACCAGCTCCCCTGGGTTGGGGCCACACACACACACACACACACACACTCACACACACACACACACACACACACACACACACACACCTGTGCTGTGGCCATGACAGCAGGCACCTTCGGTCCCAGAGGAGGTCCTCTCCCTCACACACCTGGTACATACACCTCCCTGTCTCAGAGGTGAAGCCTCTCTACAGAAAAGCAGTTGAACAAACCCGCCGTGTGTTTTGTTCCTCAGAAGGTTTTGGAATCACAGCTGTGAGTGTGGGAAAATAGATCACCAAATTGATCTGGACATATTTGACATTAATCTTTGCACTTATCCTCAGAAATGTGTCAATTTTGTGTGTTTTTTCACTCAATAGTGGAGTAGTTAACAATCTGTACCCACCTGTAGTTGTGTATGTGTGTGTTCGTAAGCAACCTCTGCTGGAATATGGCCTGCTAAATGCTGTGCACACTATATAATGCTCTAAAAAACCTGTGCACTTCTTTAAGGCTCTGTTGTATTGAGGACAGTATCCAGCTGTGGAGAGTAATTGAATCCATGTCCTGCAGGCGGTGCTGTACTCAGGTCAATCTGTGAGGTTGTTGTCTGTTACTATTCAAATCTCTACATTTCAGAGAGAATCCTGCTTCTTCTCTTCATTTATCTTTTATCCACAGTGTGCATACTTAAATAATAATATCCAATGATGAGCGGACAAAATATGATGTATTGTTATCAACTTACATCGAATTTTCCATATAATGAAATTCTTGAATTAAAAAAATGTTGGATATGAGCATGCTAGTTTGTTCCTGTATGTATCCTTTAATGTGGTGTGTTGAAATTGTAGTATTTATAACTTAACTAATATTATGATTATGTTAGCCTTATATTTTACATTTTAATAAATATTATCCCTTAAATGTCTATTTTATTTTCAATGTATTTACAGTTTAAATGGTACTGGTTATTACATGTTATTTCTATTATCTAATTGATTTCATGTCAATTTATATACGTTTTGCTTGTAATTATGTATTTACCTTTTTTTTACATCACATTTTTCATGCAATGTGTTCATTCTGCGACAATTGGGAACCATGTATGATGTTTTCACGATATTGCAACATCCTTATTCCTTGAAATCACTGTGTAGTATACATTAAGACCCCTCTCTTCTGTGCACAATGAAATGGTATGACACACTTAAACATCAATGATTTAATCGATGTATGCACTGTGTTGTGGATGAACCAACTGTCATTATTATCCCTTCTAGTGACTTAACCTTAACCAAATGTATTCCCCAGGGACTTCAAATCTTCTCGTCTACAGGGCAAACATGTAAGCTTGTGGACTCTCTCAACGTTGAGAAGCCTCACACAGAAGGTGCCTCTCATGTACAGCACATTCTGTCTCTGTGCTGGTAACCAGGTTGGTACTCTTAGAATAATCAGAGGAGTTTTAATTTAAACAATAAATGTCAGCAAAATATTAAGAAATACATTTTTGTTCAACACAGGTAACTCTGCTGCCGAGAGTCCGCTGTACAGGTTATTATCCTGGAAGTCTTTGTATTTTGCAGATTATTCGTAGATGATTCAAACATTACGGCATGTACAACTCCACTGGAGGTATCTGGAGGATGCAGACACACACCCCACACACACACGTCTCTAATAACTCCCCCCCACGGCAGTGTGCTGTGGGAGCTGGTCAGCGGCGTCAGTCAATTGATTGAGCACAGAGGAGGAGGAGGAGAAGGAGGAAGGAGCCGCAGGCCATGAGCAGCAGAGGAGGTGAAGACCTATTGGAAATCAGTGCACCGTGAGCATTTCTGCCCCACATGGGCGAAACACACGCTCAGACAGCAGCCACAGTGAGCTCCACACTGTCAGACTCACTCTGCCTTCTCCTAAGCCAGGGGTCTGCAACCTTTTTGACCAAAAGAGCCATTTTGCTGCTTTTTCCCAAAAAAAAATGTGTCTGGAGCCGCAAAACATATTTCATAGCTTGATAGCTTATAAAGTTGTATTTATTGTTATATCAGACAAAAACTACATTTTTTTTTGCATTTATTAGGCTATTTATTAAATTATATAAAACTGTTAACCTCTAATAAGAGACAAAGAACTCCTATAAGGAGAATTAAAATTAATACACAGGCCTACTTTAAAATAAATTAAACACAGCACTTGGGGAGTCCTCTGCACATTTGAAGGAAAAAAAATATTATTAAAATGGGCCCACTTTGAAAAAAATAAAACATATAGCTGCACCCTAAAAATAGTTAAAGGTAGGTTAGGTAAGAATGGAGAAACCAGCTCGAGTGCGCTAGAATTTGAAAATACACAACCGGAAAAAATATGCCTCTTCCTTCAGACTTCCTCACAGAGCCCCTCCTCCAACACACGAACGCGCGCATGACCAATGAGGCCACGAGATAAATTTGTGCACAGATGGAAGGCTGACAGGCAGGTAGGCCATCCAGTTATTTTAGCCGGGCCGGCTCAGATGATTGGTCGTGCTTTTTACAGCGCTACGGCTTCCAGAGATACATTTTTGTATGTATTTATTGTCAAAGCATTTGATATATTCATTGCTATCGGGATGTTAAGAGCATTCCATGGAATATAACAAAAAGTGTTTTCTCAAATAAATTACATACCCCATTGAATTATGACCTATGATTATGACTGAAGATCGTCAGCTGTCTTCCTCTCCGTGTTGTTCCCGTTGTTCCTCGATACGTAAAGGCTGCAGTGCAGCACCTTTGAAAACTTCTCTCTACATATCAAACATACCGGTAAACCAGCATCGTTTGCTGTGAAAGCATATAACTCTGTCCACACAGAATTAAATCCTGTGTTTCTCCTGTACTGTTCTTTGATTTATCCATTCGCTCATCGAGCCGGGGGTAAGGTTATTCACCCGCAGGAAAAGGCGCTCGTGCGGGACCTATAGCAGGATGTGACGCATATTTTAGTTGACCTCATTAAAACCGTTTTGTTTTTTATTTATGTGTCACAGTATCACCTCAAAATACAAGATACGAAACATTTTCAACCATGCAACAAAATATAAATAGTCCTACAAATACTTTTATTTTATTTCCTTCCTATTTTTGTCTAAGCTCAAGGGAGCCAGAGCAGAGGGCTTAAAGGGCCGCATGCGGCCCGTGGGCCGCGGGTTGCCAACCCCTGTCCTAAGCCATCAATAAGACGCAGACCCAGCTGACACCTTTACATGGCTGCAGACCATTCCTCACACCAAATCAGAAGCAGGTTTATTGCCAAGAAGGTTAACACACACAAGGAATTTGCCTTGGTGCATTACATTGGACATCATGCCAACGGTATCTTGTTCTATTTCATATTGTAAATCCTGCTCAACATGTTGCATGTTTCTGCTCCACACTTTCTCTTTTTAAACCTGCACAGCTCTACACTTTGAATATATATTATTTTGTCCTATTTTATTATATTTGACTGTACTCAGTTCCTCACATAATTATATTTTGTGTAAATATTGTCTTAATTTTGTCTTTGTGCAATAGCCTTAAAATCGTTTCTAATACAGTATAGCTTTTATAATAGTACTAGTCAAATAAATGTTGCTACGTATTCTCGTTTCTGTGTCTTTGTATGTGTTAAATATAATAAAATCAAATATATGCAGTATTGTAATGACAAGTGGAAAGCCGTGAAGATATAAGAGGTAGCTTTTGTGTACAATGTATAACAATTCGGAGGGTTGTGCAGGACTGACTGTATTCAAATCTAAGATCATAATACCATTTCATTTCTTTCCCTTTCTGCAAGTCCGAGCACTGGGAAAAGCCGTATATAAATGCTCTGTATTATTATTAGTCGTTGAACTGATGATACATTTTTGAAGCGATGATAATTAACAAGCAGACAGGAAAAACAAGCTTAAATCCGAAGATATATGATTGAATAAAACATCATATGTGATTTTATTGTAGTTTAAAGAGTTCAATATTGCGGTGCAGACTTAATCTTATGTTGTTTTACAATCTCAACCTCTCAATGAATCAATTTTAAGAAGAAAAACTAAAAGATTAGATTCCACTTTTTAATCATTGCACATACAGTAGTACAATACAAGGGGGTGAGCCCATGATTCTATTCAGTCTGATTTGCTGTTATTCAGTTGATGATTTTATGTAGGGAGGGACTTTAGACTAACATGTTGGATTCACAAAAAAGGATGTAAACATGGGTCATGTCCTTTAACAGTCTTGTTCGCTTCTTATTAACATCGGACCAGTGGGAGGCCAGTGACAATCAAGCATTAATATCACTATTAATATCATGTGACCAAAATAGACCTGGCATAGGAAATACTGGCATTTTAAAATTGGCTGATTGCCGATGTTTTGTGTCATGTTCACTTTCATCATATTATTGCAGAGTCTGGTCTGGTTTGATCAGAGTCTCGTTTTCACACCCTGGCCTGTGTGTGCATATCATGTTAAAAATGGAAAAAGACCTGCAACCCTCTTTCAGTCCCAGGGAGGATCCAATTCTGTAGATAAAAGACAATAAACATTCCCCCGCTCCAAACAACATCTCCAAAGTTATATTGCTGTGGTTAATTAGAGCCTATTTATAGCCTTGTGGTGGTGTGGTGGGGGGGTCTGCAGTACCAGGCGGGGCCTCTAGATGCCAGTGTGGTGTCAGTAACTGTGTGCCTGGAGAGGAGGGGGGTTGGTGATGAAAGCGACTGAGCTGGCTGAAGGCGAGGAGGAACTGATGTTCAGAGGCGTAAAAGCGACTGGAATCTTTTCTTTTCTTCCTCTCTCTGTTGTCCAGGTCCAGCCTGTTTTCCAGTGTGTGATGGAGGTATACCATGGTGTGGCAGACTTGTAGGCTGCCTAATTAATGGTCCAGAGCCTAGGAGGGGGGTGTGTGTGTGTGTGTGTGTGTGTGTGTGTGTGTGTGTGTGTGTGTGTGTGTGTGTGTGTGTGTGTGTGTGTGTGTGTGTGTGTGTGTGTGTGTGTGTGTGTGTGTGTGTGTGTGTGTGTGTGTGTGTGTGTGTGTGTGTGTGTGTGTGTGTGTGTGTGTGTGTGTGTGTGTGTGTGTGTGTGTGTGTGGTAGAGTGAGAAATTGTGTATATTTGCACTTCCAGTCGTATGTCACTGTGTGACTGTGCACGCACAAGCTTTAGAGGGGTGTATCTGTTTATGCGTGTGTGTTACCCCCCCCCCCCCCTTACCCCTGGGGGCTGAAGCAGACTGCAGGGGCTGGTACAGGAACAGAGCTGGGATCATGGAGGCAGCACTGCAGGCATCTGCCCCCAGGAAGCAGCACCAGCCCCGCGCAGCTGGCACTGAGGCCTTCATGAGCCAGGAAATGGCACACCTCCCCGATTATCCCCCACACTCCCCCACCCCCTCAATCAGACACACGCCTCACACACCCTCTGCACACTGTTCATCAAACAAGCTAAAATCATTGATGCCTTTAGGAAAAATTTAATAAAATGCTCTATTACAAAGAGATTTCATTTTGTCTGTCGCATTCTTTTTTAATATTTAGGGAGACAGCTTACATGATGTTCTGTGAGCGATGGCTGCAGTTTGAGTCATCTGAAATTATATGTTTCCCATTTATCAAGTATCGTAGCTGGGAAACAATTGATTAAGAATTTGGTTCAACATATTTACATACAAAGTTCTTTGGGGAATTCAAAGATGGACAATTTGACAATTACAACTTACCCCTCCCCTTCCCCCCACCACTGAAAGCCTTAGATTCCCTAAAGAATACAGCATGCATGCATGACATAAATGCATGTGTATCTATTTTCCTCTCCCTGGATTTCATGTAAATGTGGTTTGATTTATTGTTTGCATGTGTTGTGTGCGGGTGTTTGTGTATGTTTGCATGAGCATGCTTGCTGTGCACACCCCCATGTGCAGGGTTAGTCTCAGAATACATATCTGGGTGTTGGGGGTTTGTCCATCATTGGTCCCCCATACCTTGTACAAGGGTGGTTTGTCCATCATTCTCTGCAGATGGTAGACAACCAGCTGACACAACGACAGGCCCTCACCTTGGATTACTCCCATGCTGAGGAGGCTGCTCTGGGCCTGGCCGCCAGGGCGGGCAGGGCGCTAACAGGCCCGGGCCCCAGCCATCCTCGGCGCACCCACACACATGCAGGACTGCGGGGTACAATTAGGCGGACAGGACGCCATACCACCGCTCACCTGTCAGCGAGACTGGCGACATGCGTGGGGTGCAAATTGACACGAGTGCCACAACCGGGCCGACAGGAGATCCACGGCAGGGAAAAATCTCGCTAACAAACCCCGGTTTCCTGTCTGTCAGAGCAGGGGCCACCTCACATTGACCCCCCGGACCACGCGTTAGGCTCTTGCCTCCTCCTCGGTGCTCCCCTGGCAGACGCTGGCCTGTCACTGAGCTGAGATGACATGGTCACATGCAGCACAGCCAGCAACACCATCAGCCTCTCAGTCATTACCTTCCATCAGCCGACCAGAAAATAGACTGGTAGAATCTGTAGCGTAAAATGACCTAAAGGCCTGACCTGAAAATGGCACAAAAAGCTGAGATGATGCTCCCAAAATAATAGTCTGTGTCAGCGCACCTGGCCACTAGCCACTGGCCATATCAATGCCTCCCAAACGAGGCAGAGGACGGACAGAGATCCTGTCTAAAAGTGCCTCTACCCTCAGTACTGTGGCTGTAAGGAACGCAGAAGATCCAAAGTAGTTTTGCTCAGCTTTACTAACAAAGTTGATAATTAGAGGTGGAATAAAAGAAAACTTATTCTGTGCATGGTCGGCGGAAGAATAGAGGGAGAGAGACAACATGATTCCCGACAAAAGCAGACAGGGAGCAGGAACTCAGCTAATCCTGTTGTCTGACTGTGATCTGCCATTTGGAATGTTGCAAGGGTAATGCACCGCTACATTTACTGACGTTTGCGCTAATCCATTTAATTCTCTTTTAAGGGGGAAAGTGTTCACATGAGTGAGCGGCATGTTTTAATGTTGACGATTTAAAGATGGACAGAGTTATGGACAGACCCATGCACGCAGCCGGTCAGCCGGCCAGGGGATGGAGGAGCCTGTGGGTCAGAGGGAAGCAGGGATTGGCGGGGAGGGGGGGCAGTTGGTGGGGAGGTGTGTGTGGTGGTTGGGGGGGATACTTCAGCTTGCTAGGAAGGCCATTTTTCCTATCTCTCTATCATTCTTTCAGTTTCTTTCTCAAAATAGAGTTGGGAGCAAGGGAAGAAGGTAGCACTCAATTAGGCTTTCCATATCCTTCAACACAAGTAATGGTTCTCCATACTGGGGACTGTATGGAGCCAATGCTGGGCCTGTATGCAGGGCCGGTCCCCCTGGCAAGGCGGGCTCATCCCAGCCCATTGTTCTCTATCAGTGGACAAGGCTGATTCCTGTAATTAGCTGTCAGCGCAGAGCCCTCAGCAGCTTAGTGCTGTCCGCTCAAATCAAACTAATGAAATGCAATCCACTCAAATGTCCTGGATGCATATCTGTAACAGGCCTGCGCACACGAGAGGGGAGGCAGGGGGAGCTGCGCCACGGCAGGGAAACATCCCCCCTTTGCCAAATTTAGGATTCAAATCCATGCTCATTAATCCGTTAATTCAGCACATTTTTGACAGCCAATTAATGCGGATGAGGAGTGGGTGATCTGGGCAGGACAGGAGGTGCCTGAGCACGGTAAGAGGACCAGGCGTGAGGGGGTGAAGGGCTAGCGGACCCCAGCATCACTCAACCATTTCATTCTCCGTAGTGTTCCTGGCAACCAGTGTACAATAATTCCCTGCACAGGCTCAAATATTTATTCTCCTAATCCTTCTAGGAGACGATGAGACAGCGCTCAGATAAAGCAGAGTGCAGCGCTGCCAACATCTTTCATGCTACATTTGTCAATTTAACATTAGAGTTGTCTTTCAGTGAAAACTTCAAGATAGCAGGGAGGTAATATCTCTCTGTGTGGAGTCTCACTCTGGATACAGGTTTCCCTCTGTATCTGTATTAACACGCATATGACAATGCAATCATTGGAAATCATTTGCATGAAAGTCTTCAAAGGAATGATTCTCATTAAAATATCATTGCTATTGTAATAATTAAAGCAATATCATAAGCTATCAGAGAAACAGAAAAAAATAAAGGCATGTAATTATTACATATTGAAAGAAAAGAGTCAAACCCTCTTCTAGCAACTTCCATTGACCAGCAGATATATATTGGGCCAATAGAAGTGTAAATATATAATATGACACAACTATTGACTCCATTTACAGTATCTGCTATTTTTACAAATCATTAGGTATCAGCAAATTATAGTCACATGCCTACAGGAGATAGAGACATACATAATGCATCCCAATACACTCATTCTCTTACAACCCAAATACAAATGTAAAGCTACATTGCAATATGTGGTGACTCAGATCTTAATCCACCTGTCTGAAGATGTTGGAACATGAACATTGTACTTAATCGGTTTACTTATTTTCTGACTGAATTGTATATGACATAGTTTTTCAATCTAATGTTTTCATTTGATTTTGTAAAGTTGCATTTTATAAATCTGCTGCAGCATAATTTCAACCTGCATAAGAGGGGCAACATAAGGGTTTTGTTCCTTCAGGGTTACATCTTTCATACAGTGTCCACTTTATGTCCAGTTATCATGATCCAAATAAGCTGAGTTCATAAAGATGGAAGATGCTTTAAATTGCAAACATTTTTACTGTATAATTGTAATATTGCTATGTTACGCTCAGAGCAATATACATATAATGTACATTTTGTAAAAAGAAAACAATTGTGGTAACTATCAGTAAGTCTTCACATTTTAAATTATTTATTTAATTTCATCTTTTGTTTGCTGTGTGTCATTTCTGGTTAATGATATAAATAAAGGCCAAGTCTAATATCATAAATAGTCATGAATGATGTGCATCTCAGAAATGTAGAAAGCATTTCTAATTCTTCTTGTCAGTTTATGGACGTCACATTGACCACATTTCATCATAATATCAGGTGGCTAACTTCTAACATAAATAAATAGTACTTTTTCCTTTTGTAATTTAATTATAAAGTCAATAAAGAAGTACTGAAAAATCTGTATTTTGAAAATGAAATGTAAGATTCACATTGAGCCTGAGCTCATTTCCTGACTCATGTTGCCCGTCAGATGAGAGTGTAATGTGGTTACCAGGGATTGGTTCATCTCCAAATGTAATCTGTTACAATAACTAGTTAAATGCCAACAAAATTATCAGTATTTCTTAATATCAAAATATAAATGAAATCTGATTACTTTCCATTACTTTTGGATTACCTCAATATCAAGTGCAAAGCAAATATAAACAAGAGAAAATACATAACAATAAGATATTTTTTTAACTTAAGTGTATGTAACAATCCAACTTTAGAAGAGAATAAACCAAGATATTTCATATAAACAAATGTAGAAACAGTAGTTAATTTCAGTAATACATTAATCAGAAGAATAGACTGTATTTTTGTTTAATAAATCAGGCGTCCACCTACTGCATTAAATAAGAAATGTATTTAAAATAAAGAATAATTAAAGTATAGCTAAATATAAACCATTAAGAAAATTCATTCAGTTCGTCTACCTATAATATATCGATCTTTATTTCAAAATGTATTGGAACATTTTAATCCTGCTAGTAATCTCTATATTTTTAAATGTTCAAATTAACTGATTACTTCGTTTTTTTATGTAATTGTAATCCAATACAGATAGCTTTTTTCAATATTCTGATTACGTAATCTCATCACATGTAATCCGTAACTCTTGTGCATGTAAACATACTCGCTGTTTGAAATGATGCTATCTCTCCATTCTCTCCTGCTGTCCTTCCTTCCTCTTCCTCTTCACTGTGTGTGTGTGTGTGTGTGTGTGTGTGTATGTATGTGTGTGTGTGTGTGTGTGTGTGTGTGTGTGTGTGTGTGTGTGTGTGTGTGTGTGTGTGTGTGTGTGTGTGTGTGTGTGTGTGTGTGTGTGTGTGTGTGTGTGTGTGTGTGTGTGATGCAGTAAAGCCTGAGGGCATTAAAAGCAGCCAGGGTTTTGCTGTAGTGTTGGTGGGCTCGCGGTCTCCACTGAGCCGGGATCAGATGGGTCTGGGCCGCTTGGGGACCCGGCCTCAGGCGTTCCACAACACCGCCAGACCCACCATGTGTGAACACTTGTTCTCTTCAATTAAAACAGTCATCTGAATATTCCAATGACATTGCTTAATGATAGCTCTCCACCCTGTCTCACAAAAAAACGTGTAATAACTACGTTGGTCCACAACGTAGGACGTAGTATTTCTACAAAAACGCCTCTGAAATTGTAAGATCCCTACGTTTTTTTCACCATTCATTCCAATAGCTGGCGTCTATGTCACGTGATCTTCACATTTCTCCCCGCAGGAAAAAAAAACATGGCCGAACTTCGTTTTATTCTCGGTGTAAAATGCCTATTTTAAAGTTAGTTTGGCCATTAAAATCCGTTTTGATGTCATTTGATGCGAGAAATATGAGTTGTTATTTCAGATTATGTGTGCAGTGGATGTACATGATCTTTTGTTTGCTAGTTATTACGAAGATTACTTCAGGAAATGGTGTCTATACAACGTTTTCATTGCTACCATGGTGGTTGCTAGGGACGCTGCTATCGATATTATTTCTGTTATGTTGTGTACAATTGTGTTATCTTTATTGCTACCCCGTCAATGTATTGTGTTGGTCCACAGCGCAAACGTATTAGTTTAACAAAATCCGCATCTAAAATTGTGGCATAGTGTGGTGCCAAGAGATGGGAGTCGGAGGCGGGTTCTATATCGTATAAGGCTTCGCCCTCTAAGGCTATCGCTATTGGGTAATCCCTCCTGCACGTGTGCAGCACTGACAGATTTAATCCACGCCCACCTATGACGTGGGCCCCACCTCCGGGCTCACTTCCGTATAAATAGGAAGTAGGCCCTACTATCTACTCCCACTTTTCTTCAGCACTCCGTTGCAGAAGCATTGTCAGGCAAAAACAGTTCTGTTAAGAGCTACTTACCGTAACACAAGCATTCCTCCTAAAAAGCTTCTGTTTTCCGGTAAAATGGAGACTGGACCGGAAAGTCAAGGCTGTGTCAGGGATTGCCTCGTATGCGGAACGGGCTACATTATGAGTTTTGACAGGCACTCACAGTGTGAGTCCTGCCTGGGATTAGAGCATGCGAACGCTGCTCTCAATCCCGGGGTGTCTTGCTCGCATTGTGCCCGTCTCCCGCTGGCCCTCAGACAGCAGAGAGCGGACGCTCTCGCTGCTGCGGCCGCCGAGGACGATTGGCACGTCCAGGAGGAGTACTCCGGGGACAAAGCCCTTGATTTCCTGGATCCGAGTGGAGGGCACGAGTCGGACGACTACGTCCCCTCCATTCAGGGATCACCGGGTGATTCCCCCATCATCTCTCCCCTCCGGACGGAGGAGACAGGTATGGGGCCCGGTGTAGGGCCGGTGTACGTCCCAGTGATCCCTATCTCCGGCGCCACGGCGTTGCCATCGATCGGTGGGATCCTCCTAGAACTTCCGGAGATTATATCTAAGGCGGCCGCCTGGAGAAATCTCCCTGTTCCCCTAGCTCAGGAGAGCTCACCGCCGGATGATATGTCCGGGGTGTTCTCCCGGGTGCACAGGGTTAGGACTGACCCGATCTGGCCACGCTTCCCGGCCATAAGGAAGTACCAGGAGGGGGCAGCGAGGGACCCTGGAGCAATGAAAGCTCCGATAGGGACATACGTGCCCCTCACGAGAGTGGAGGGATTCACGGACGTGAATTTCCCGACCGTGCCTCCTCTAGAGCCGAACCTCACGGCATTCTTTGGGGCTAGGCAGGCCAACACGGTTTCCGGACGGCAACCCATGTTGGCTGCCGCCAAAGATCGGTTTGTCGCCCGACAGACTGACCGCATGCATCAGTGTGCGTTCCAGGCGTCGGCGGCGGCAAACAATATAGCGTTGCTGTCAAATTCCATGGTGGAAATGTCAGAGCAGTCTAAAACCATGTCCTCAGTGGAGGCTGAGGAGATAGGTAAGGCGGCTAGTACTGCACTTACCCTGTGCGCAGCAGTCGCAGTCTCGCAGGCGCGGATTGCGACATGGGCGACACAGGTTCAACGGTACCTCTGGCTACAGCAGGGGAATATACCGGAGGGTGCAGGAAAGGAGCTGCTGGAGGCGCCAGTCAGTCCGGACGGACTGTTTGGGCCACAGTTCCACACCATGGTGGAGTCTATGAAATCTGCCGCGGAGCAGGCAGAAGACATAAGGCGTCACGCTAGCTGGCTTCAGGACAAACGTCCTCAGCAACAGCAGCGACAGCAACGACAGCACCCGCAGCCCCCGCAACAGTCTCAGCGAGGGCAGCGCGGGCAACGGCGAGAACAGCAACGGCGTCAGAATCGCCCTTCGGCAGCTGCAGGGGCTCCGTCCCAGGTCTCCGCTCCTCCGCCACAGAGACAGGATCTGCAGGCGTCGAGTCGGAGGGGAAAAAGGAACCCCCGCTCCTGGTCTGCTCCTCCGAGGGAACCTCCGAGGAAACAGAACCGAAGATGACTCTTTGGGGGGGTTATGTGGGAAGAGAGAATTTTGAATAAAAACGATTCAAATCTCAACAGTGTGTCTGTAGCAACTGTGTCTCACATGTCCCCCACACTAGTCAGGCCGGCTGCCATTAATCTATTGGTTAAAAGGCAGCGGGACTTGTTGCATATTCCATCTGTTTTTTCCTTTTCGGGTAAAAGACAGAAGGACTCGCCGTTTGAGCCAGCTGTTTCTAATCTGTCGGTTAGAAAACAGCAAGGCTCACTGTATAAGCCTGCGGTATTTAACCAGTCGGTTAAAAGACAACAGGGCTTGACATTTAAACCGGCTACTTCTATCCTTTCGGGTAACAAGCAGCGCAGTTTTTTCTCTGTTCCAGTTGTGCCTACACACAGTCGTATTAAGCCTAGCGCGGCTATTACGCACGAGGTGAATAGCACTGCACACACCTCCACGAGTTGGAGCATAAACCCGCCTCAGGGTCCTGTTGATGAGTCTTCTCCTAAACATAGACAGGTTGAGAGCCGGTATGTGATGCAGCGTGTGGAGACCCCTTCAAAGCCCTTTAGGGCGGGGCCCCCCTTGGGTTGCTTCACGGGCAACGGCGGCAAGGGCTCTGGCATGGCTTGTCACCATGACTACAACACAACAAAAACAGGTACGCCCGCTCTCAGAGCGGTGCTCAGAGTGGAGGCGGCTATGTTTAATGGACGGATGGAGGAGCAGGCTGATCAGCAGAGGGTACTCTCTGCAATTTGCCTTACCCCCCCCGCAGTTCGAGGGGATTCAGGAAACGCTCCTGTCATCCCAAGAACAGTGTCTTGCGCTCCAGTCAGAGCTGCGGAAACTCCTGTTAAAGAAAGCAATTTCCAGGGTTCCTCAGGGGAAATAAAATCGGGGGTCTTTCTCCCGTTATTTTCTTATCCCGAAAAAGACCGGGGGGATGAGACCCATCCTAGATCTGTCAGCATTCAACAGGGTGATAATGAAAAGACCGTTTCATATGCTGACAATCAAACAGGTAATGGAGTGTGTTCACCAGGGAGATTGGTGCACCTCCATAGACCTGAAGGATGCTTACTTCCACATAACCATCATCCCAAAACACAGGAAATTCCTGCGTTTTTCATTCCAGGGAATAGCGTACCAGTTCAATCGACTGCCGTTCGGATATTCTCTGGCTCCACGCACTTTTTCAAAGTGTGTAGAGACGGCGCTGGAGCCGCTACGCAGAAGAGGGATGAGAGTGTTATTTTATCTGGACGACCTGCTATTGCTGGCCCGCTCCAGAGAGGAAGCTGCTTTACAGACGGTACAACTTGTATCTCACCTGTCAAGCCTGGGTTTCATAATCAATTGGGAGAAGAGCTGTCCTCTTCCCTCCCAGGTTATCATATATCTGGGGGTGGAATTCAACTCAGCCCGCATGAGAGCACGACTCTCACAGCGGAGAGTGGAGGATCTGACAGCTCTCCTCGGGCGCGTCACACCCGGCAGGGTGGTGACAGCCCTCTCCGTGATGCAGCTCTTGGGCATGATGTCAGCTGGTCACGTGGTGATCCCCCTGGGTCTCCTTTACATGAGGAGACTTCAGAGATGGTTTATTCGCCTGCGCATCGACCCCGTGCGTCAGAAGAGACGCATGGTGTACATTCCTCTGTCCGTAGGTTTAGATCTGACCTACTGGAAAAATCCCCACGTCCTGTCAGTGGGGGTTCCCCTCGGCAGAGTGACGTCACACACCTCGGTGTTCACAGACGCATCGCTCTCAGGGTGGGGAGGAACATGCATGTCGCAGGCAGTGGGGGGACAGTGGCCGCCTCACATGTCCCTTCATATAAACGCGCTGGAATTACTCGCCATATGGAAAGTAATCCGGCACTTCGCCCCGTTGCTGTGGAATCATCATGTGTTGATTCGAACGGACAACAAGGCAGCAGCAGCATATATAAATCGTCAGGGAGGTGTACGATCAGCGCAGCTGCTGGACACAGCCAGGAGGCTGTTGTGCTGGGCGCGCACACACGTACTCTCTGTCAGAGCAGTATATATTCCCGGCGAGCTGAACAGAGGGGCAGACCTCATGTCCAGAGGAGGTCCTCGACAAGGGGACTGGAGCCTCCACCCCGAGCTGGTCTCCCAGGTATGGAGCAGGTTCGGAAGAGCGGAGGTAGATCTGTTCGCTGCACGCGGGAACGCGCAATGTGCTCTCTGGTTCTCCCTGAGAAGGCAGGATCACCCCCCTCTGGGGGTGGACGCGTTCGCACACAGACCTTGGCCCAAGGTGTTACTGTACGCTTTCCCACCAGTCCCTCTGATCCCTCGGTTCCTGGACCGAGTGCAGGAGGAGCGGCTGATAGCGGTCTTAATAGCCCCGGAGCGCACGGGAGCGTCCTGGTTCCCCTGCATACAGCGGATGCTGTCAGGGAGACCGTGGGAAATTCCGTGGCGGGGGGATGCTCTCTCCCAGGTGGAGGGAGCGATCCACAGTCACCCAATGTTAGGCCAACGTTTGTGGGCATGGCCCCTGAGCGGGAACACTTAGAGAGGCTTGGCCTCTCTCAAGATGTTGTGAGTACTATTCAGGGGTCTAGGGCCGCGTCCACCAGGGCGTCTTACACAGCCAAATGGACAGCGTTCCAGCGTTGGTGTGTAGGGAAAGGCTTGGACCCCGTTACGTGTCCCCTGCCTCACGTGCTGTCATTCCTCCAGCTGTTGCTGGACAGGAATTTGGCTTATAGCACGATAAAAACATATGCCGCTGCCATTTCTTCATGCCACGTAGGTTTTGAGATCAGCACGGTGTTCAGTCACCCTCTGACAAAACGTTTTCTACGAGGAGTACAGAGACTCAGACCGGTGTCACGCGCTTTAGCGCCTCAATGGGATTTGGCTTTAGTGCTGCGCGCACTGGGTAAAGCTCCTTTTGAACCATTAGATCAGGTTCCCCTGAAGTTTTTGTCAGTCAAAGTAGCTCTGCTCTTAGCTCTGACATCAGCTAAAAGGGTGAGTGACTTGTCTGCTCTCTCGGTGGCTCCGTCGTGTCTCCAGATCCAAGGAGATGGCAGCTCAGCTGTATTACGCCCGAACCCGGCGTTTATGCCAAAGGTGATAACAAGCTCTTTTAGATCAAGAGTGATAACCTTGAAGGGCTTCTTTCCCCCTCCTCACATATCGGAGGAAGAAGCCACTTTTCATCTCCTCTGTCCCGTGCGCGCGCTGGCAGGCTATATTGCACGCACGGCTGCTTTACGCAAATCCAAGCGTCTGTTTGTACATTATAGAGAGCGCTCATTAGGGCAGCCTCTATCTACACAGCGCCTGTCACACTGGCTATGTGAGGCGGTGTCACAGGCGTATGTCTCCTCTGGGTTGGATCCCCCGGAGAACATTAAAGCGCACAGCACCAGGGGAGTTTCAACCTCTACGGCGTTGCACGGAGGAATGACAGTGGAAGACATTTGCACGGCTGCATCTTGGTCTTCACCCTGTTCTTTTATTCGTTTTTATTTGAGGGATGTCTCCCATTCCTCTCTGACACATTCAGTGCTGAATAGCCTGTCAGAATGAGTAATGTCGGTTTTTTTTTAATTGCGTGCCCTCTCTCCGGCCGGTAGGCACTTAGAGAGCTGCCCTTTTCCCCCCTCTCTTGATCGTTTTATTTAAAGTAGACTCGGTCTCTATCTCTTATAAACGATAGGTAGCATAAGTAAGCCTACCCTCGTTCCCTTATGGAGAATATTCATTTTTTAAATGATATATTCCCTGGGAATGTGATGCTCCATTTTACGCAGGACGAAATGAACATGGGTTATTAACTGAGTAGGTGTGTTTTGTGCTTCTGGTAACGGACGGAACCAGTGGGGCGTAGACTACATCCTGCTTCGCCCTTAACCCAATAGCGATAGCCTTAGAGGGCGAAGCCTTATACGATATAGAACTGGGGTTACGTAATGTAACCCAGCTTCTATGAGTATAGGCGCAGCCCTCTAAGGGTCGGGCCCCACTGGCTCCGCGAATAGCTGAAGAAAAGCTGTTTGTGTGGGAGTAGATAGTAGGGCCTACTTCCTATTTATACGGAAGTGAGCCCGGAGGTGGGGCCCACGTCATAGGTGGGCGTGGATTAAATCTGTCAGTGCTGCACACGTGCAGGAGGGATTACCCAATAGCGATAGCCTTACGGCCCGTCTACACTACAGGCATGAAAAAATCTTGAAGCTGGGCGTGTCTGAAGCTTGGCGATTTTTTGCGAGCAACCAATCACATGAATCTCCCGCCCCCGACATACAAAGCAATAGCAATGTTAAAACGAAGTAAACTGGATATAAACTCTCCAAACAGGTGAAAAAACTATCAGTTTCACCCACTGTCTCTGCCACCTCCCTCCATGCCTGGTTCCTCCGGTTTGTATCCCGGTAAATAGTTCCGGTCGTAAAGAACCGGGTGATTTGCTACCGTAATATCTCGTTTGGAATATGAGGAAATTAACTGCGGTCTGGCTCTCCCAGCTTGCACGCGGTTTGATTGGCTGCGCTTGCACTGGCGGGATTTGCATAAACGGGATTTGATTGGCTGATGCCAAGCATCGAGCCTCAAAAGTTGAACATTGTTCAAATTTTGATGCCGATAGATGCTCGTGATGCTTGCAAAGCCATGCCATGCTCCCCACAATGCAGTTCGGCGAAGATTAAAAATCTTCTACGTCACCCCATTCAAGTGAATGGGCAAAGCGTTGAAAGCATTTTTTGATGCCTGTAGTGTAGACGTACCGTTAGAGGGCTGCGCCTATACTCATAGAAGCTGGGTTACATTACGTAACCCCAGGTATCAAAGGTACAAGCTTTTATTTAGCATCTCAAAACACATGTTGTAAACAGCTTCATGCCGGGAAGCGAAGACCAGCGGAGACAGGAAGTCCGGCTCACTAAAACGTCCGTGCAGAACAATACCCTAACCCATAGATCCGTGGGTGAATAATGTCAATCACCCCAATGGATACGTTATTTTCCCCTGTGCAATTCTCCATTTACTCAACAATAACACATAATTATCCTTGTGTTTATTTATTTGTTTGATTAATAAACACAAGTTGGAGTCCGTCAGGACCGAGGGGCGGAGCAGCTCATTTGCTTTACAGAATATTACACCCGGAAGTAAGTATTCTCTCCGCTTCGCTTGACAAACCCATGGACAAACCCTGTGATAGTCCTCAAGCTCTGTGATTGGAGAGTGCTCCGAGGGTTACGCCAAACGTCGAATAGCACTTGAAATGGGATGGAACCACGGCAGACTGGAAAAGTGGATTTGTGAGAGTGTTATTATATTTAATAATTCTGTGTTCTTTATTTATTGATTGTTCAATAGCTGACAAGGCCGGAGATGAAAAACTTGGGTCGCAGGTTCTTCAACAGTGCATCACAAGACATCTATCAATATTTGTGAATACCTCCACCATTAAACTGTCATATTCTGCACATTTCTTATATTATCATTACATCTTAAAAGAGCATAATACATATGTATAATATCAGTTAAAATAAGTGCTTCAGCATAGTTAACATTGCTGGAGGTATACACAAAGTTTTTCATTCATTGCATAACTACACCGTTTGTGTATATATGTCAACAAACCTTAGAAAATCTTGAAATCTTGAAAGGGATGTGCAAAATAGTCATTATATACAGTCTTTAATTAACTATTAGTAGAGAATAACGAGTAATGAATATACTTTATAGGGATCCTATTAATATCTAATAATAAAGATAATGAAATTCAATAACATGCTTTAACCACTAGGTGTCCCTTTATATCAGGAGTGCACATTTATGGTGTAAATACAGCCTATCTACCAATTGGATCAAATATAAAAGTCAGCCGAATTAGTGTTGATTCTGTAAGGAGATATATTGTGTGAAAAGAAATGTAAGATGTTGTTTAATTGCTGATATATTTATGATCCACGTCACGTTGTCAGTGTTCAGTGTTCAGTGTTTCAGTTCCTCATGTTTGTCTAGAAGTCTTCTCTTCAAGGCTCTATAAATAGAGAATTATAGCAGATATGTAACATTTAATGCAGCCGAACCGTGTATTACAATGCTGTTATGTAATGACCTCCAAAGAGAAAAGCAAGCACACTCTGAATAAAGTGTTTTCGCTCTGTTTCCGGTATTTGTTTATGACGATGTGATGTGAGATGTGACATGTGAGACTGGAATTGGACAGGGGAAAATAACGTATCTATGCCACCATTTTAGATGCGGATTTTGTTAAACTAATAAGTTTGCGCTGTGGACCAACACTATACATTGACGGGGAAGGGGGTAGCAATAAAGATAACACCATTAAACAGTTACACAACATAACAGAAATAATATCGATAGCACCGTCCCTAGCAACCACCTTGGTAACAATGAAAACGTTGTATTGACACAATTTCCTGAAGTAATCTTCTTAATAACTAGCAAACTAAACATCATACATCCACTGCACACATAATCTGAAATAACAAATCACATTTCTCGCATCAAATGACATCAAAACGCATTTTAATGGCCAAACTAACTTTAAAATAGGCATTTTACACCGAGAATAAAACGAAGTTCGGCCATGTTTTTCTGCAGGGAGAAATGTGAAGATCACGTGACATAGACTTGTTAGAAATTAAAATCAATGTTTTAATGGGGAAATGTAGTTTAAACATGCCGTCAGTTTTAATGCTCTTTTATACTGAAAAACCAGAAATTCTTGTGCACAAGCAGTTAAGCTTTTATTCTGAAAATCCTTCATCTACGGTTAGCATTTAGCATGTGGCTAATATACGATTTCCTGAAGAGGTGAATTTAGTAGCGAAATGATATAGAGTGGTGCAAACCGAAGCCTACTGACTTAACACTACAACTATAGATGTCGAGATACTACCATGCTGAATATTAAATGAAGGTACAGTTTATTTGAATACATTATTGTTTACAGACGAGAGTAGCATGTGACAACATCCGGAATGACCGGAAACCAAACGAGCCGAGAAGTATTGTTTAGAGCAGGGGTGTCCAAACTACGGCCCGCGGGCCAACTGCGGCCCGCCAACCATTTTTAATTGGCCCGTTTCAAAGTCTAAAAGTATAATGGACTATGGCCCACACATAATATTTGCGTTTAACTGTATTGTACTTCTTAGTTTCAACACTAGATGGAGCTACTGTCTTTAACAAGGCAGCGTCCCTACAAAGCAAGCAATCAAAGAAAAAATTTGCTCAGGGTCACCAGAAATGGCGGAACCAAAAAGACGCAAGATCGCAAGTGAGTGCAGAAAATTTCAGACTCGGTGGAAAAATGAATATTTTTTCATAGAAACCAAGGGGAAGTGTGTGTGTTTGATTTGCAATGAAACGGTTGCCGTTATGAAAGAGTACAATGTACGACGACATTACGAGACGAAACATCAGACCTTCACGTCCTACACTGGCGCCGAGCGGGAAGAGAAGGTGAAGCAAATGACAGCTAGCCTGCTAACCCAGCAACAGTTTTTTTTCCGTGCAAACAAAGCTCAAGAAAATGCTACAATAGCCAGTTATGAAGTAGCTCAACTCATTGCCCTACATGGGAAATCTTTCTCAGACGGTGACTTCATCAAACAGTGCCTCACTAAAGTCGTGGGAATAATGTGCCCGGAGAAAATGCAGGATTTTAACAACGTTAGCATGTCTAGAAATACGGTTGTGCGGCGAATTGAAGACTTGTCGGCTAACTTAAAGCAGCAAGTGTCAGATAAAGCTTGTGCTTGTGATTTTTACTCGATTGCATGTGATGAGAGTACAGATGCCACGGACACTGCACAGCTGTTAATCTTTTTGCGGGGAGTTGATGATAATTTTTGCATTACGGAGGAACTGCTTGATCTTCGGAGTCTAAAGGGGACAACAACTGGTAAGGACATTTTTGAAGCTGTGTCAGATGCAATTGACTCGATTGGACTTAAATGGGACAAGCTGTGTGGACTAACAACGGATGGGGCTCCAGCAATGACAGGCGAGCGCAAAGGAATGGCATCTATGGTATGCGCCAAGGTGCGAGAGAGCGGAGGGGAGGCTGTCAAAATGCACTGCATCATCCACCAAGAAGCCCTCTGTGCCAAGTCAGTCCAGCTTGGCGATGTGATGAACACAGTTGTGAAAACTGTCAATATAATTCGGGCACGAGGGCTCTACCACAGAGAATTTCAAGCGTTCCTCTCTGATGTCGATGCTGAATACGGGGACCTACTCTACCATTCTGATGTGCGCTGGCTTAGCCGTGGCTCTGTGCTGCAGCGGTTTTATTCCCTGAGATCAAATATCGACACGTTTTTGAAAGAAAAGGGCAGACCTCTGCATTAGCTCAGTGACCCTTTATGGTTGGCAGACCTGGCTTTTTTAGTTGATCTCACTGATCATCTCAACACCCTGAACAAGAGACTACAAGGCAAAGAGCAGCTGGTATCACAGCTGTATGCGCACATGAAAGCATTCCGTGCGAAGCTCCGTCTCTTCGAGTCACAACTGCGCAACTTCAATGTAGCGCACTTCCCCACGCTGACCGAAATCAAATGCGCGTTTCCAGATGCCCTCTCTGCTAAAATGGGAGAATATGTGTCTGTGATCACATCTCTCATTACAGAGTTCAGTCGGCGCTTTCAAGATTTTTCTGTCATTGAGAAGAAAATCACACTGTTTGCGGCTCCGTTTTCAATGGATGCAGAAGAAGTGGAAGAGAGTCTGCAATTAGAACTGATTGAAATGCAGTGTGATGATTCTCTGAAGAATCAACATCAGCTTCTCTCCCTACCTGACTTCTACCGGAGCTTGGAAAAGGCCAAGTTTCCTCTGATGAGACGCCACGCAAAACGAATGATGAGTCTGTTTGGCTCAACATACATCTGTGAGCAGACATTTTCTCTGTTAACGCTGAACAAAAGCAGATTGAGAACCAGAATGACCGACAGCCATCTCTGTGACGTCCTTCGCATCTCAACCACCAAACTTACTCCTGACCTGCCAGCTATCCTTCAGACCAAAGCGCAGCATCACTGCTCCCACTGAGTGCAACATTCTTCCCATTACTGGTGAGTTAAAAATATACACACAGTTTTCATGTGTTAACAAGCCCAATTATTTATTTATTTGTAAAAAACAAAATTAAAATCTACTAATGGAGAGCTGTGATGGAGGCTTTTTTTCTTCAAACATGTTCAATTATCAAACGTAATTTATCTGCATTTGATTGATTTTACCAATATTAGTGCATTAGAAGTGAGGCAGTATACTTCACGTCTAGTGAGTGGCCCAGTCCTTCGTATATTTTTCTGTATGTGGCCCTCAGGAAAAAAAGTTTGGACACCCCTGGTTTAGAGTATTGATTACAGCGTTTAGAATGTGTTAAATGAAAAGTGATGAAAGAGAATATGAGGAGAAACGGCGTGTTAAGCATATATTGAATGTGAAAAGAACCTATCCTCTGTTTAAATGCAATAACGGACATTGGAGACGAGGTGAGCCGGCTGGCGGGGAGGAGCCAGCAGAGGATATATAAACAGCACCGGAGGAGAGATCCATTCTCTTCTCTTCCCTATCGAGGAGCGGATCACAGCTGTTTGTCTGACTGAACAATATCATGCTTGTGACCAACCCGCGCCTTTTTTAATTAAAGTACCCAATTGAACTTTCACAGAGACTCTATTTAGTCTCCTTTTAAAGCTTCTCTCCTGGACGGGAGAATAACGAACACAGTTAACAATCTGGTGAATTCCCTGACGTGATCCCGCTGACCGAGGAGAGAAAACCAACCGGCTGTTTCCTGGAGACGCTTGCAGCCATTCGACACACAAGAGCTCAAATCAATCGGTAAGAAGATGCCTGTTATGACAAAGATTATTCACTAGTTAAACTAGGCAAAGTTAGATGTGTGTGTTTGACGGCAGCCGGCTGATCCTGAAAATAGCTGTGCATTTTAATGTTAAAACAACCCAAATTGATAAAATAATCACTCTAAAACCACGAGGCGTTGTTTTGTCACAATCAGGGTGAGTTCACACTTTCTTTTGTTCCATTAACCCTGCATGCTATTAACCACGTGTGGGTGTTGAATTTTAAATATATAGTGTGTGGACATTGTACTTCGGATAGGTGCCTTGCTGCTTTCACATAGGTGTCTCTTGTTACGTTAATAGTTAGTTAGCCTATGACGTAAGGGTATATAGCCCATTTGACGATTTTTGTTAAGATCTGGAGACATAGCGAATCGGTTAAGGGCCGAGTAAGTGAAAACCAGCGGGGCATAGTGAATCAACTCAGGGTTAAGACCGAAGTCAGTGCTTTAAAGAAAGTCCTTTTCAAGAAAGGCTTGGTTAAGGTCTAAGCCTTTATCAGTGGTTAAAACTGTTCTGTTTAAAAAAAGATATTGCGGGTGGGTTACGGTAATCGGAATTACAGCAGCAGTGCAGTAATAAGACGACGGTCTATTATCAGTGGCTGATAGGTCTCCATATTGGTCCCGGTTTGGCGTGTCCAAATAGCAACAGTTAACCATAGTCGACTATAAAGTCAAATATTACGTGAACAGGTTTATAGCTAGTGCGTAAAGGTTCCTAACTTTAAGTGATGATATCAATAAGATAAAGCCCATAGTCGACTATAAAGTCAAATATTACGTGAACAGGTTTATAGCTAGTGCGTAAGGGTCCCTAACTTTAAGTGATGATATCAATAAGATAAAGCCCATTTTTTCATAGTAAACTAGATAGAAATGTTTTTATTTTAAACTAAGTATTGTTTTGGCTTGGATTTCAGGGTTTATAATACCACACCAGTGGTTTACTTTGTTACGGTTCGTTTAAAGATCACCTCGCCATTGTTTAAACTCCCACCTGAGAGCCGCATGGACAAATCTCTTTGTCTACAGGTCAGAGTGCGAAATAATCGGGTGCCATCTTGTTTACACCCCACATGTGGAAAAACAAAGACAGGGCAATCGCCATTTCGTGAAATGCAAATTCAATTTGCTCCTTTTGCTTTGAATTTGCACTTACACAGAGCATCCACCAATTAAAAGTAGCAGAGTAGAACATTTAGCAGACTATTTTTGTAATTATGAGAAGGATACAGATTACAAGTGATGTTGTTCCCCCACACAGAAAACTATTGTGTCCACACAACTAGTGAGGTCAAGAAGACGGGCTTCCACCCAAAATATGCAAGGGGCGGCGATACACCTGACGTGAAGCTGTCCAGACCTGAAAACAGAAACTCGATTCTGCTGTGGTGAAGTCTGGCTACAAAGGGAGGTGTCCGATAGGGTCGCTTGTCTCAAACCAGTGAAGAAGTCAACAAGAACCCAGCAGAACTAGAGAGTGACTGTTAGTGGGAGAACTGTGACGGAGCGACAGAGACTGGCCCAACATTTTCCAGCCAGTACATAGATAGACCCCGTCAGAAGACCGGGGCTGTGTTTAAAGGGGAACTTCATTTATTCTTAGCCAGAAGTGTAGTTTTTAATCAAACAATTATGTGATTTATGGAGTCAGATTACATTTTTCTCATAAACACAATTTTATAATCGGTCTGAAGTGTCTGTTTTAAGGCATGAGCCGCAGATTAAATAACATAACACTGATGAAGAAGTTGTAGGGTTTTTACAACAGTTTCAAGAATCAGTCTTTATTTATTTATTTTTGAGTAACTTTACTGATTTATAGTGTAGTGCGTAAGGCAATATCTCATTTGACTGAGGGGCACCAGCCCTTCATGCAGGTCACCCTCTGTGAGAATAGTTCATATTTTCCCTCCAGTTTGGAGAATGATTGTTTTATCATATGTTAGTTCAGCAGTGTCAACCAATCCTCTAATCCTAGAGTTATTGAGACGCATTAGCGACATCAGGGGTATTGTTTTTCGTAGCAACAAATGCATAATACCATGACAAAAGCCATTATTGAAACAAGTAAACTATTAGAAGTGCTAATGGTAAATGTTTTGTGAATATGCATTTATGCCATCAGAAAGCCATACATCATATGATATTTTTGTACGCCTTGTGGGTACACGGAGAATTTATATTTATTTAATGCAACGTTATGGGTTTTACATGTCCTGTTCATAATAGGGTAATCATTGCAATATTAATTGAGCATTTTATGCTCAAAGGAGGGAGTGTCATGATTATACAGATATGTTGATTTCAGTGACGTAGTTAATAAATAATAACATGTAGTTGACAATAGGTCTCATAACAACAAGAGGTATGCCAAAGCTTGGGCCTTCTCCAAGGAGGGAGTGGTCCAGTTTTAGATATTAGACAAATAGAAATGGATGAATATGTCAGAACTCTGAGTAATATTATGCAAGTTTTGTCTACACAGCAGGCTAGGAAAACTACAGAGATACCAGACGAGACACCAGAAGAGACTCCTGTTCGGCCAGGTGATTGGGTGAGGGTGAAAGTTCACAAAAGACAGTGGGCTCATCCCCGGTGGACGGAAGCGTGAAAGGTTGTAACAAACTTTACACGCGCTCCGGTTTAAAGGTAAAGAAAAAGGAGCAAATTGACACCACCTCACACATTGTCACCCTTCACTGGCAACTTCCAGAAAGTTATTGGGAGTTAGGACTGATTTGGCAGAGCTGGAACAAAAAAATAAATATAAATAAGATAAAGATAGAAACCGCTCAAAAGACAAATTGTCTATAGATTTTTATAGATTGTACATTAATGTGAAAACCTATTTTTTTGTTTTACATCTGAAAAAGAGTCCAATTTTTTTGTATGTTATTTTTGGATTCATTATTTAAATTCTGTAACGGACACAACCAGGGATAAAATAGAGATGATGACGAGAACAAAGCCAAACCAATTGTGGGGTCCCCTAGGGATAAGAGTCAGAATAGCATTGTTGATTGTGCTCATTACACTTGGCACCTTGTTGGTTGGATGGGGAGTACAATATCAAGTAAAACATGGAACCATTAGTTCACTCATAGAGAATGCCCACATCACTAACAAGACTCCAGCTGCGTTTCACAGACTTTCACTTATCCCCAGAGCCAAAAGATCAGCTGAGCAACAAGAGGAGGAGTTAGAAATACTCGGTCCCAAACAAGAGGCGGTTATAATCAAGATGATTCACCCCCCTATATGCAGTTCTTGTATCAAATGATGAGATGGGTTTAAGTGATCGGGATATGTAAGTGATGGGGATTTACAGATTAGGGGAATCTCTAAATCCACTGGATCCATGTTTTAGTCTGTACCAGAAACACCCCCTGTTAAGTTTATGAACAACCGACCGGTGACCTGAGTAGAATTATTGAAAATGATTACAGTTGAAACAGGCTACTAACCCAAAAGTATAGCTTTGTACGTACAAACTCTATGAACAAAATGTCCTAGCAGACAGTGGCGACATTGCAGATATGTCCAGTCACCAAAGTTACTTATGTTCTAAATAACAGTGAGATTTAAAGTGATGGAGAAAATATGGAGACGTTCCTTTATAGTGTGTGAAATATGTGGTGCTTGAAGCATCTAGGTATTTAAATGTATGGAAGAAAGTGGTTTCCTGAAAGAGTTAATTGGAGTAAACATGTTACAGTGGGTGAAAACAATGTTTAGGGATATGGTACAATTATTAGAAAACATTAACTGGGCTTAGATGACATTTAACATCAAAGAAAGATAGTATGGTTAGGAAAATAGAGTGGGAAAGATTGGATTTATTTTACCTCAGTGTGTTAACTATAGATAATGCGTCCCGAGATCTCTCTCTCTCTCTATCTCTCCGCCTGTCAGAACGCTACGACCCCAACTTCCAAGCAGACAAAAGACCTCACCACGGAAGACTTCTCCTCCTCCATCGAACAGACAGAGAAGCAGAGCTGAACCAACAATGACAAGACTTTATCCAGAACCATCTCCACCTGAGGAATCCAGAACTACAGGTGACATAAAAGGCACACTCTCATCGGTCCCCCACAGGACATGAAGTTCCAAGCTGAGCCACAAGATTTGGACACAAGAGCAGAGTGTGGGACATGAGAGCAGAATATGCCCTCCATGCAACAAAGTAGAGACTGTAAAGGAGGAGATGAAAAGCAAAGCAGTTGGGACACTGAAGAGAGTTACAGCGGAAGGATCCAAGAGCGGATGGACTGAGGAGAAGGTGGACGGAGGAGTTCGCATGGTCCAGCAGAACGTGAGGGGGTCGTGGCTTGACAACCAGAGGGGGAGAGAAGGAAAACGGGAGTGAGTGAGTTTACACATAAACACACTTATTCACCAACGAGAAATATGTAAAGAAAAAGGTTTATTAGCCATGAATTAATCAATTGGTGAATTTATAAAGAAAAAAAGAGGAAACTATTAAATAACCCTAAAAACACACTGAGGGTAGAACATATTATTCAATCTTTTCATCATATGAACAAATTATTCTTAAAAGGTTTTTTTTATTCATGTGTGAATTTGGGTAAGATTTAATTTGTTACAGTATAGACCTACAGTTTAAAGGGATGGTTTTAGTAACCACTCTATAAAAGCAGACAAATCTTTATTTGTATGGAAAATGTTAAAGGTAGAGCTAGTACCAAGCCAAAGATAGTATTCCAATCTAGAGTATTGATATCTCCATTGTAGCATGGTTATTACCTCAGGAGGGAAGATTAAGGTGGAAATAACAGTTGTTTTTTGTCCAAGATGTAGAGTTTTAAAAAGACAAAAGAGAGATTGCACATTTTAATTTAAAAAAAACTAATATAATTGGGAGTAATACATGGGGGGCCTTGGATCACTCATTGTGATGGTGCATATTTTACAACAAATATCGTTCAGGGAGAAGGGGTCGCTCGATCCACCCTGCAGATGTTTTAAATCTTACTTGCAGCTTCAGAGGGAGCGCACGGCACCAGAGTATGAGTTTTAAAAGACAAGCGCCACCAGCTCCTAAAGGTCATCCATTCAATCAGTGATGACCTGACTTTTAGAGATGTTATTTAAAGGAGAAACATATCTGCCATACGTGTAATTCCTGAATTGAACTACAAACCATTAATGAAATGACTTCTGTTTTAAAGTTCTTGTTAAAGGAGGGAGCAATTATCACATGCTCTAGCACCCAAGGTTCCACACACTGTTAAAGGGGTTATTATAGCTATTTAAGTAGACAATAATTGAAAATAAATTAGTATAATGAGTTATTGATATTCCACTGGTTCTCACACCATTTCAGGGACTTTATCACTGCATTAGAACAGACCACCCAAAGGTAATGAGAAGGAACTTTTAAGTGATGAAACTCTACAACTGTTGTAACTGACCAAAATCTTCTCCCAGAAATGACTGTCTAGAATGCCGTACCCCAGAGTAGAACGTACCGATTGATCACGACGGCCCCTTCTAGAGAACATATTACTTTCATACCTTAAATGGTATGAAAGGAGGGAGGGTACATTTCTCATGAGGAGATCATTACAAATGCTAGCAGAACAAGACGACCAACCCCCGTATTCAGATGTTGATACACAATGATGAGTTAGTTTAAATGATATGGATGTTCGGAGATGAGATTGATCAATGAATGTCCAGCTGATGTGATTCTTTACATTATGAAATCATGTGAAGAAGTGAGCAAAATAAAATGCTAAAATGGAGTGAATCCATTTCAATTTACTTTACACTATTCCAAGATAGTTTATTTTTATTTTTCAATTTACTTTGCCAATCCAAGATATTTTATTTTATTCTTTATTACTTTATACTATTCTAATATGGTGGATCTCATGTTGTAAAAATCATTGCTATTCTAAAATGGTTTGTTTCTTTTCACTTTGTAAAAACAAGTGCCTTAACACTGAGCGTGGTATGAGAACGGTTTCTGTGAAAGGAGGGAGGAAGAAATGTTCTGATACCAAGCCATTGCTGCTATTTTGAAGAATGATATTGAATGTAAACACTAGAAGTTATACACAAGGGAAAACTTTTATGTTTGAGCACAGGCAAATAATTTATTTTGTATTTTTGTAAAGCCGGCTGTAAAACCATTGCATTTGATTGTATGTTTGTTAATATGAGATATGTAATATGCAAAGTTCAGATGAAGAACTCATTGATTTCAGTATTATACACACCTTTTAGGTGTGTAAGGAGGGACTGTTAGAAATTAAAATCAATGTTTTAATGGGGAAATGTAGTTTAAACATGCCGTCAGTTTTAATGCTCTTTTATACTGAAAAACCAGAAATTCTTATGCACAAGCAGTTAAGCTTTTATTCTGAAAATCCTTCATCTACGGTTAGCATGTGGCTAATATACGATTTCCTGAAGAGGTGAATTTAGTTGCGAAATGACATGGAGTGGTGCAAACCGAAGCCTACTGACTTAACACTACAACTATAGATGTCGAGATACTACCGTGCTGAATATTAAATGAAGGTACAGTTTATTTGAATACATTATTGTTTACAGACGAGAGTAGCATGTGACAACATCCGGAATGACCGGAAACCAAACGAGCCGAGAAGTATTGTTTAGAGTATTGATTACAGCGTTTAGAATGTGTTAAATGAAAAGTGATGAAAGAGAATATGAGGAGAAACGGCGTGTTAAGCATATATTGAATGTGAAAAGAACCTATCCTCTGTTTAAATGCAATAACGGACATTGGAGACGAGGCGAGCCGGCTGGCGGGGAGGAGCCAGCAGAGGATATATAAACAGCACCGGAGGAGAGATCCATTCTCTTCTCTTCCCTATCGAGGAGCGGATCACAGCTGTTTGTCTGACTGAACAATATCATGCTTGTGACCAACCCGCGCCTTTTTTAATTAAAGTACCCAATTGAACTTTCACAGAGACTCCATTTAGTCTCCTTTTAAAGCTTCTCTCCTGGTCGGGAGAATAACGAACACAGTTAACAGACTCCAGCCATTGGAATGAATGGTGAAACAAATGTAGGGATCTTACAATTTCAGAGGCGTTTTTGTAGAAATACTACGCCCTACGTTGTGGACCAAGGCAAGGGCGCCGGAAGCAGGGGGGCCAGGGGGCCATTGGCCCCCCCACTTTTCAGCCCTGCCCCACATTTTCGCAGCAGCAGATGCCGCGGAAAACTGTACAAATCCCGTTTCAATAATTCCCCTCTACTCTAAAGTCGCATCTAAAACGCGATCTGATCTAGCTGTGTACATTTTGTTATTTTTGATTGTTATATTAAGTCTCACTAGCTTCAGGCATGTTTGAAGCTTGTAAAGGGAAGATGACAGCTCTCACTCGCCACTCTGCTGTTCCTCAGCGCCGCTCCCCCTCCCTCCCGCTGAAATTATGAATGTAAGGTGTATAGTAATCATAGATAACACGGCAGGGTCCGTTACAGTTTGTTTTTATCTGATTTCAAATAAGCAAAGTCTTGGCTTTCAGTACATTAAACTTGTTTCGGCAAATTCAGATGATAAATAGGCCTACAACTTTGAAGCTTGTAACGGCATAATTACAAGCGGAGAACGGAGTAATTTAACGTCACTGCAGGCATAACAACAGCCGGTGTTTCTCGTGAGTCTTTTTCCCGGGAAACAAACACAATACACACAAACGCAAAAATACACAAACACACACGTATATACACGCGGCGCGGAACACTGTACAAATCCCGTTTCAATAATTCCCCTCTACTCTAAAGTCGCATCTAAAACGCGATCTGATCTAGCTGTGTATATTTTGTTATTTTGTATTGTTATATATATTCAATCTCATTAGCTACACGCATTTTTTAAGCTTGTAAAGGGAAGACCACAGCTCGCCTCTCACTGGCCACTCTGCTCTTCCGCAGCGCCGCTCCCCCTCCCTCCCGCTGAAATTATGAATGTAAGGCATAGTAATCATAGATAACACGGCAGGGTCCGTTACAGTTCGTTTTCATCTGATTTCAAATAAACAAAGTCTTGGCTTTCAGAATATTAAACTTGTTTCGGCAAATGCAGATGATAAATACAGGTTTGAAGTTTGTAATGGCATAATTACAAGCGGAGAACTGAGTAATTTAACGTCACAACAGGCATAACAACAGCCGGTGTTTCTCGTGAGTGCAGTAATCCAAACGAAAATATCTTCCCTCCGTAGTATTTTTGATCATTTGCTCCGCTAATAATCAATCAGATGGATGGATTCCAGAGAAGAGAAACACTTTAAAGGCCTTTTTCTCAAAACGATGACTCTGTAACAATCATTATATAATGTGACATATTTTGCTTAATATTTGGAGTACAAAAACAATCCTGATCTCATTAGAAAGCTAGGAATCAAAATGTGTCTTCGGGTCAATGCGAACGATTTCGATGGAGCAGGTCACTTTGCATTAGGTAAAATAAAGCAGGCAGACATAACAGGAAGAATATGTACATTTTAACCCAATCAAATAGGACATTGTCACACCATTCAAATGTATCCATGTAAATTACAACCAATAAAAAAGCTTAGATTTGTTTATTTGTTACGTTGTTTTCTTTATTTGTTACGTTGTTCTGCTGTGTGTGTCAGCCGTTAACCTAGAGATATAAAGAATATATACACTTGCAAACATGTCAGAAGAACCAGCGCAGAAGAAAACTAAATACGGTCAATCTAAACTTAAATTTAACAACTGGAAGGTCACATCCCTGACTACCACATCTCCGGAGGCTGGACCTTCTTCAAACAGCGAAGCCAGATGAACCCAAAAGCAGCAGCTCTAGTCTGCGGCCGCAGAAACTGTCAAAACCGCCGCCGACCCCACCGCCGCCGTTGTTGAACCGAAACAGGCTGGTTCCAACTGCATGGAGGTTTGCTGTCGGGACATTGAGGCGGTTAAAGCTGTACAGCTAACTATCAGAAAAAAGGAGACCGCTAGTAGATTATTTGGGCAAAGAGAAGGTAGGCCTACTTCAACGCAGAATGGTACAAAAACAGAGTGGTTAATTCTTTGCAAAACCACTAAACGATAGTGATAAATTGCGATGTTAACAACCTCATGATAACCTCATTTTTTTTTTACTTAGGATCATACCTGTGTTTAGTCTAGAAAAAGGTGAATGTGTGCATTTTATTATAAAATTGTGTATATTTACAGACTGTTGCAAACACTAAGAAGCTTATAAACATCAGGTTTAAAACTAAGAGCTTTACAAAAAAGTAACACAATTAAAGATGTTTGGAGTTTTATTTGAGTTATTCATTTACATTTTTTGTCAAAGAGATGCTGATTTGAAACCGTTGTAGCCGTTACGGGATTTCCTGTTTCTGCCGGAGAGAGGGGAGTTTGTCCCAAAGCTTGCCGCTGTATTTACTCCCTCCATCTGACAGGAGGGAGCCTCATGTGTCACTCCACGGAGTTCACTCCGTCACGGAGGGGGAGTGTCTAGGGCGTAGTTTGGGATTGGGCCATACACACGCACTTTTTTTGGCCCCCCCAATTCTAAAATGAATCCGGCGCGCCTGGACCAAGGTAGTTATTACACGTTTTTTTGTGAGACAGGGTTGGCTCTCCGCCATGCACGCATCAGCGCCGTATAGACAAGTTTACGCGCCAAAACACGGGTAGCGCCATAACCCTACACAAATGCACTTCATTTCCGCCGGAAGTATTTTGCACAGCGTCTGTCGGTGTAAACCGGTGTAAACAGTCAGACGGGCACTGGTGTAAACACAGCGATTTCGATGCTAACAGTGATGCTAGCTTGGGAACACGATTCTACTTCTTTGACTGGAGATGGCGTTACTCTCCCCCACCCGAATTCAGTGCAAAACTGGGAGGATAACATGACGACGTGGCCCAGCATAACGTACAGCAAAATTTGCTCCTACTTCGTTCAATCCATGGCAATAGATGGAAAAGCAATGGACAGTCTGAAGGCATATCATAAGGCTGCGCACATTCTACTTTGCCCACATGCTCCCGAAAATTGTTGACGATTTTGTTGAGGGAAGGTTACAGTTCTGCAGTAAATATCTCAGCATTTTAAAACCAAAATAAACTGCCTTATTTAGGTCATGCCCACAAGAGCCAACAGTTGTCTGTTGTTTACATAATGCACAATTTACATGATCTCTTTATGCTGTGCAATATATCATATGTGCCTGTACTGTTTGAGTGAAAATAAAGTTTGATGTAATTTCATTTCATTATTGCACTGTTATTGCATTATTGCATTTCATATGTTCCTTAGAGTGCTACAATTTCTTTTAACACAGTTCATCATTCATATTAAGCTCATACTGTACATAAATAACACTGAATTAATTAATTGTTGAGAGGAAACTAAAGAAATGGCTTCAACAAGAAAGATCACATGTTTAATCCTAACAGGTATTACAAATTAAAATATAAAAGCAGCCCACACAATTACATCACTATGAAAATATTCATATATAATATTAAAAAATACAATGCATGCAGTATTTGTTGTGTTTATCTGTATTTAATGAACAACATGGCTGGGTGCTGGGTGCTGGTTTGTGGTCGTAGCACTCTCTATCTAACCACTCGTTCAGGTGCTTTCTCGAGTGATTGCAACCAACTACCGCACACGTAGTTCCCGAACCACTTTTCTTCATGTTGTAATTGTTATATCCTCTTTGTCTCTGCGATATCAGTGCTTTGTCGGCACAACGGAGCTAGCTAGCAAAACAAACCCAGTCCGCCAAAACGGAAGTGCATTGCATCGAAGGGAGGAGTTCAGGATGTAGAGCGGAAACGGCTCAATAACTTGTGTATAGATAGAAGAGTTACGACAGCGGAAGTCCAAAAACGGTTATCGTCACGTGGTTCATGCAGACGAGAATCGTTCCCCGGAAGTTCATGGTGGGCAATGTGAATGCATTGATAACAGGAGATAGAACTTCGACTTTTGGTAATTATTAGTGAATAAAGGTTTTGATTTGCAATATTTATACAACAAATCGATATGTGTATGTATTTACATCAATATGTTTTAAAAAATAAAATAGAATTTGCTAATATTAAGTGATAATATTAGGATTAGTGTGAACAACTAGTTTACATGTTAGGCTAACAGTGCCTTGGTTAAAGAGCCTGTTGCTGTTTATTTATAGCTTTGAATTCTTTCAAACCAATATTATCTTCTTAAACTTGTATAGTAGTCAGGAGCATCACTTTCTAATGTTTATTGATATATTTAGAGGGAGGGGATCTAAAGGAATGCTTCAAAATTCAGATTAGATTAATTTCTACCATTTTCTTAAATTCATGGTAGTTTCAGTAATCCCATGGTAATTGAGGACACAAGTTATCTAAATGACTAATGTCATCTTTATGGCTTTCAGAAAGGACAGGAGACCGACAGGTGACTATCAAAGGACTAGCAGCAGCAGCAGCAGCAGCAGCAGCAGCAGCATGATGATGATGATGATGTTAAATGTGTTGTTTTAGGAACATCCATTGCAAATACATGGAATTCAATAAACATTGAATAGCATATCATGCAGTTTGTCTGTGCCTTTTCCTCCGTGTTGTCCTGGTTTGCTGTGCTGCCTCCTAGTCGCCACCATGGTTTGATGTGCTGCCTGGGGATGCTCAAATCGCTCTGAGAAAGGAGTACGAATGTACGGCTTCCCCACTGACACAGAGCGGAGGAAAAAATGTCTGGCACAAGTCAGCAGGAGCAATTTCATGACCAACAGCAAAAAAATATGTGAGGTTAGGTTATTGTATACAAACACTGCATTTGCACTTTTTCACAAAACGAAAACCACACCATTGGGAAAGCTTAATGTTTTGTTTAATACAAAAAAACAGGGAAAGGCTTGAAAAACACTGAGAGTTGAGACTCAGGGTGCAGGGTAAGGGTCTCAGTGCAGGTATTCAGGCTCCATTGAATCCCCCTCTGGTTCTTATGCTGAAAGAGGGAGTAACAGACAGGAGAAAGGGTTATACACACCTATATAGCACACCTATTGGATGGGAAATTGCCTTGGGGAGATAAGGTGTGGTCTTTGTTCCCAACTGAAGTTATGGAACTTTATTATTTGTGAGTTTAACAAAGTATGACAAATGGCATCAGTAACAGATGTGATATGAATTTCTATAAAGTTGTCTCACATTCTTGGTCATATTTTATATACAGTATATAATGAGTATAACATGTCCAGTAAGTATAAAGTGTTTCCTAATACTGTGTATTCAACCACTATGGTATAGTGCAGGGGTCACCAAACTACGGCCCGGGGGCCGGATCCGGCCCGCCACCCCCCTTTGACCGGCCCCCACCCCCTCTGCCCCCCACTACTTGAACCGGCCCTATGAGGCAAATCCCCAAAAGTCGTCATGGCTTATTTTTTTCAAATTGATTTTTGGAAAATAATAACATGTCTGCGTTTGGTATTTTGTTGATTTTGTTTCAGTTAAAAAAATTATATTTAGTTATAAAATAAAATGCACTATATTTGCCGAATTGTCGTCACCCGACATCTTGGAGATCAAGTGAGTGACAGACAACGCACGCGTAGAGAACTGTCAGTGTTCAGGACAGCAAAAATGGCTAACGTTAAACGAAAAGTTGATAGAGAGTGCAGAATTTTCAAAGAACAGTGGACCAACGACTATTTTTTTGTTCAGTATAAGGACCGTGCCGTTTGCATTAAGAGAGTGTGGCGGTTTTCAAGGAATATAATCTTCGTCGTCACCACGAAACCCGCCACAGTGACTTTGCTAGCTTGCGAGGGCAAGCAAGAGCAGACAGAATTCGCAGAATGAAAGGCGGACTGGCAGCACAACAACAAACATTCATTCGCCAAACCCAGGTAAACCACACTGCTGTTCGAGCTAGCTTCAAGGTAGCTCACATACTAGCTACTCATGGCAAGCCCTTCACTGATGGGGACTTTGTTAAAAAATGCATCCTTGCTGTGGCCGAGGAGGTGTGTCCCGACAAGAGAGAGGCATTCAACGGTGTGAGTCTCTCCGCGACTACTATGACCAGGCGAGTAGAAGAATTGGGGGACAACGTTTATGAGCAGCTGAACGAGAAAGCATCACAATTCAAGTTTTTTGCTTTGGCCATGGATGAGAGCAATGATGTGCAGGACACAGCACAACTGCTCATTTTTATTCGTGGGATTAGCGAAAGCTTTGAAGTGTCTGAGGAGCTGGCAGCACTAAAAAGCCTCAAAGGAACTACAACAGGAGAGGATATTTTTGTCCAAGTGTGCAAAACAATGGAAGAGTTGGGTCTAGACTGGTGTAAATTTGCCAGCATCACTACGGATGGCGCACCTAGTATGGTTGGCACGACAAGGGGGCTAGTAGGGCGCTTGAACAGCGAATTCGAGGAACGAGGTCTCACCCCCCCACTACAAGTCCACTGTCTGATTCACCAGCAAGCCCTATGCTGCAAAGTTTTGAAGTGGGCGTCTGTTATGAAGGTGGTTGTGCACTGTGTCAACTACATCCGAAAAAATGGTCTGAAACACAGACAGTTCCAGGCCTTCCTCTCCGAGCTTGAGTCTGCCTACGAGGATGTGCTGTACTACACAGAAATCCGGTGGTTAAGCCGAGGCAAAGTGTTGCGCCGTTTCTACGACCTGCTACCCGAAATCAACACCTTCCTGCAGTCTAAAGGTGAAACGGTACGAGAGCTGACCGAGCCAGAATGGAAATGGGACCTCGCATTTTTAACAGATGTGACTGAAATGTTGAACCACCTTAACGTGCAGCTCCAAGGCAAAGGGAAGCTAATCAGTGACCTGTATTCCCACATCAAAGCGTTTGAGGTCAAACTAGTGCTGCTTGTGAGACAGGTCGAAAAGCTGGACTTTACGCATCTCCCTGCCACCCGGAGCTACTGCGCTGAGAAACCACCTGTCCCGTTCCCAGTCGAAAAGTGCAAAGATGCACTGGAAATGCTGCAGGGGCAGTTCAGTGTGCGGTTCCGTGAGCTTCATGTCAACGGTAAAGCAATATGTTTGTTCCAGAACCCCTTTGCTGCCGACATAAATGATGCCCATCCCTCTCTTCAGTTTGAACTAGCCGAGTTGCAGAATTGGGATATCCTTAAAGATGCGTTCAAGCCTGACAGTCTCATTGAGTTCTATGCTTCGCTCCCAGGGGAAACCTACCCAAACATCAAACAGCATGCAATGAAGATGTCCACAGTTTTTGGCAGCACCTACATCTGTGAGCAAACCTTTTCCCGCATGAAGCAAACCAAGAATACAACAAGGAACAGACTCACAGATAAACACTTGCATCAGACCTTGAGACTGGCTACCACTAGACTGCAACCAGACATTGAACGTCTCATCAGCCAGAAGCAAACACACAGTTCACACTGATACGGTAAGCACACTGATTTTAACAATTACTGATTTTAATTGCTATAAATATGAAATGTGAAGGCTCTTTTTAATTTGCTACATATGTTGTAAAATTATGTCACAGAGAAAAGCAGACAGCAGCATGTCTTGCCATTTACTGAATATGGTGCTTCTTGTGTTCAATCCGTCATCCCTCCATGCCAGGGCTCCAGAAGGCACTCTGAAGTGAGGAGAGGAGATTGCTGTTGCTGATCCCATCCCAAAGACAGCACAATTCATCAACAAGTACAAATCCAGCTCACCTACATATAGGCTACTGATTTTGATTGCCATTATTCTGTATTATTGTTGTGCTTTAGTTTTGAGCCTACACTGCTCATGTCCTTTTCAACTTGACCTAAACAAAATGTTAATTGAACATGCTCACCTGGATAGGCATAAGAGTTGGCTAGTTCTATTAGCCTACTCATGTTATTATAATTTTGATGTTTTTTATTTATTTATTTATTTTATAGGCCTATTTATTTGACCTTTATTAAGTGCTGCACACAATTATTATTATTATTATTATTATTATTATTATTATTATTATTATTATTATTATTATTATTATTATTATCATCATCATCAGGCCTACCTATAATTTATAATTTTGAACTCACCTTTGCCAGTGTCAATCACCTCAACTAGGCAGATGTTTCTTACCTTGACAGCTTTGATGTTATTTTTATTAGAAAACAAATAAATGGAATATCTGTGGTATTTCAAATTAAAGCAAAGTGTGAAGACTCAATTGCTACTTTTGTAAACCACTAGTAAAGATGGTAAACAAATATGTGACAGGAATCAAGTGTTGATATAGTAGTGTGGAAGTAGTAGTGGGGATGGCTGTACCGGGCTAGTAATCTCTTCTACACAATGAGCTGACTCGGCCCCGGCCCCCCATCACAGTCAGGAACAATAATGTGGCCCCCAGAGAAAAAAGTTTGGTGACCCCTGGTATAGTGTATGGTACTATGGTATGGTATCCTAGCTTAATCTGTTATCTGTAAACGTTCCCTAAATCTACTAATTTAGGGATAATCCACTGACATCCTTTAATACACATGTTAATTTGAATCAGATGTACTGATAATATCCGCAATATAAATCTTTAAGCTTCTTCTTACCTTTAGAAGTCCGTCACGAACGGTCTATTATGCTGCAACTCTACAGGTCTGCTAGCCTTGGCGCTAACTTCCGGGGAACGATTGAGAGGCTCCACGATCCGCCATTGCTGTAAAAAAGTGGTCCATTGGAGTGAACGGAGATGACATAACTCTCAGTCTATACGGCGCTGGCACGCATGAAGTGGAAGCAGAGGTCAGTGAGCCCAATGAGGAGCCTGGGTGGGAGGGGACTCTGACCCAGCTAAAAAAAGTTTAATGATTTTACATGTCACAAGGTTTTTAAGCTGCTGTGGTGTTCGTAAAAGATGGATCATCTCGTTTCACAAAATAAATCTTAATTGATATTAGAAAAACACATTTTTTTGGGAAAACCACCAACTAACATCAGAAAATAGAAAACTTTTGAGCATCTCTGGCTTATTTTCATTTAATTTCATCAAAACATTTCTGGATTCTCGTAAATATAGTTCAAAACAAGTTTTCCCAGCTATTAACAGGATCTTATTAATATATATATATATGCCCTCTTATTTCAAGAAATGTTACCAAGAAAATGTTCACTTGTTTTATTGTAATCTATTACTTATTACAAGTGAATAAACCTTGTTTTCATACTTTTTTACTTGTTTTGGAAGCAGCTATTTTTAAAGTGCATTTTGTAGAAGTGTGATTTACCTGACATACTGTACGTATACTGTATGTAGAACAAACACTTTTTGACAGCACAGGCCTAGACTGACACTCCAGGTCATTTACAAAGAAGGACAGTGTTTAGTTTTTTAACCAATAAGGAATGCATGTGGAATCATATGTATGTTTGTAGGAACGTGATGTTAAACAGTTCCAGTATACAACCTTTAATTGTCAGCCTTTTCTTGATTTTTTTGATTCCAAATGTTGATGACAGTTACCGCTTTTTATTAAACATTTTTATTCCAGAGTTCAGCTTTATCTATTAAGTTAATCGAGTGTTCTCCATTTACTGAGGTCTCGTGTGTGTGTTCGTCCGTGCGTGCGTGTATGTGTGATGGGGCAGATATTTTTGTGGGTATTCTCTGAGCATTATACCTTATTAGGGCCCGAGCACGGAGCGCTAGGACCCTACGGCGTCCTAGCACGAAGTGCGAGGAACCTATTGTTATCAGGTATTATTCTTATTAGGGCCCGAGCACGAACGGCTGGGACCCAACGGCGTCCTAGCACGAAGTGCGAGGAACCTATTGTTATCCTAGGTATTATTCTTACTAGGGCCCGAGCACGAAGCGCTAGGACCCAACGGCGTCCTAGCACGAAGTGCGAGGAACCTATTGTTATTGGATGAAATCTTCCTATTATTATTAGTCGCCATCTTTCCTGTTTTTGAGGCCTTTAGGATGCTTCAAAAGTTGTATAATTTTGCACGGACGCCAGGACCGGTAACAATTGCGACATTCTGGAGTCAATGGGTTAAATATTCCAACTTGCTCGCTAGCGCCACCTATGAAAATCCCATTTCGGAATACATTTACAAAGTCGTACCGTAACTCAGAATGACCTGAAATTGTGCACTCATATCCGGGTATCCGGGTGGACCTTCTCTACAAATGATCCTCTTCGAACCCTAAGCTCCACCTACATTTTTTAAAATTAGCATAATGTCAAAGACAGTGAAATATTCACTTAAATTTAAATGTCATGTGTCCCATGTCATGCTTTTCTGGTTATTACCCTTCCCTTTCTTTGTTATGAAGGTTTTTATGCATGTAAACGGTCTGCAGAGTCACAAACCCTCAAAGTACACCCTGTAGCGAGTAAAACTCTAACACAGAAAATACCTCCCCAAAACGCCTCGTTGGAGATACGTCATTGTCCATTTGATTCTTCCGGGTACGCATGATGTCAACCGTACCCAGAACGAAATGGACCAATCCGTGGAGCCGTTACGTTAAGTCCGCGGAGCCGTTACGTTAAGCCCCTGCTGATTGGTCCAAATTGACCAATCCACGGACTTCCTCACACACACACTCAGTGCAAGCAGCTCTGCTGATTTCTCCTCCCTGGCTGCAGGCTGATAACAGACAGTTGGGATGGCGGCGAAATTCTCTCTGCAGACCCATTCTCACAGCGTTTATCAACCTTTTTCTTACTCAATATCAAGCCACACTTATTGTTTTTACTTCGGCTGTGACTTTGTGTGTGCTCAGGGTGAGTTTGGCTGTGTTTCTCTGTGTATCGCTAAACAAAGAAACAACACCTCCAGGGAGCTTAGCGCGATTCACAACGTCCCAACCAATCAGAGCACACTGTGCTCACAGGGAGGGTGGGGGCTGGAGATACTGGAGCTACAACGAGCCGTTAAAGGCAGAGAGTGAAATTCAGTGAATACACGTAGTTTACAGAGATGCTGTATGAGAAACCAATGTGAGTTTGGAAAATTGCACAATATAAATCTATTCTAGTAGACCTCAACAATGGAATTATGATCAGTGGAAATGGCCATGACATGGGACCTTTACATTTTCTGTTTTTCAAAACCAAACTTCGTATACAAAATCGGTGGAGGGTCGGACACATTACCGTAGAAAATTAGCATGTTCAGACAATAAATATTGCCACCATTAATCAAAACGTAATCGCAAAAAAGTGGGGCTGAGAAAGAAATGCTCATAACCCATCAACAGTGTATCCATATATCACAGATTTTGGTGAATAGGTTAAATCTGTCTTGGGGAATTGGCACACCAAAGCATTTTCATTTTGGACAATAGGGGGCACCAAAAACACCACCAATTTATAACTTAAGAACCGGATGGACAATTTTTTAAAAATTTTTTACACATACTCTGGGGGTGACTAAGAACTGAGATTTAAAGTGTTGCAACAAATGCAATGGCATAAAATGAGCTTCGGACGCAAAACTTGTCACAGCCCACGACCTTTTCGAGAATGTAAAAAAATAAATAAGGTAACACTTTATATTAAGGTACACATATTCACCATCAACTACTTGCTAATTAACATGCATATTAGCAGTATATTGGCTCTTTATTAGTCATTATAAAACACTTATTAATGCCTTATTCTACATGACCATATTCTACAAGTAATAAGCTATTAGTTGAGAGTTTTTCCTCAATAACCCTCTAATTAGTGCTTATTCATTGCAAGTAAGGAAGTTGTTGTACATGAGTTTGGGTCTTAATATGCTCTGCTCAATAAGGGCCTAATAAGGCAGTAGTAGCACAAGAATAGTAATTCTCCCTTAATAACACTTAACAAATATGATCTATTCTTATGTAACTAGAAATGAAACTACCAGTGTTAATTGTGTCTAATTAACTCAAAATTAGGTATTTATATCTAAGAACATGTTCCCTATTCTAAAGTGAAGTCTTGTTCATAACCAATTAGCTAGTAGTTTGACTCTAATTAGGTATTTCTATCTAAGAATATGTTCCCTATTCTAAAGTGAAGTCGTGTTCATAACCAATAAGCTAGTAATTTGACTCTAATTAGGTATTTCTATCTAAGAACATGTTCCCTATACTAAAGTGAAGTCTTGTTCATAACCAATAAGCTAGTAAGCCAGGTCTAATTGACCTGAACATGTTCCCTATTCTAAAGTTGCCTCCTTTTCACATTTTGAAAATACATTTTAACACAAAACTACTGAAATTAACCTCAACAGTACATGAACAAAGTAGGCAGACGTTTAAATATCTGTTTTATTCAAATGTAACCACTTAAGAGAGGTTCAGACACATACCAAACATTTAAAGTGTCTCCAAGGCTCACAACACACCTGTACTTTTTAATAAAAATAGATAGGTAAATATAAAACCTGAACTTGCTCTTGAGGGTACTACTAAACTCACATTTAAATATAAAACTCTTCCAGTGCACCTTATCTAAACCGATAAAACCAGCCCTTTAATACTTCATCAGCAAGGGAAGAAGCTTGCCTTTGGCTTTCATGTCCTCCATTTTGGCCTTTTTATCGACGGTAACATTTGTTGCACACTTCTTGGCAAATGAAAGCAGGGTGTCTATTGCAGGATCAAACTTGAGGGTCTTAAATGTGTCTGGGTCCACAATCTTGAGCTCTGCAATTGGAGCAGTCATCTTTATGGTTCCCCGATCCACATTATTTATCCTGAAGGCTTCAGACATTGTGCGAACATGTCCGAAGGTTTTCAGGATCTTTTTATACCTATGGACAACCTCCGCTGGCCCTTTGACTGGAAAAAACAAACAAACAAATACACAAGGGATGAGTACACAGACTAATAATTCTGTCCAGCAGATGGCGCTAAGAATAGCCTAAACAACTGACATTTCTCTTTAAAAATAACTATAAAGCATACTCTAGGGATAGCAAAATCTGCTTATCTGATCTTTATCATTATTACTTTTCATGACATTTAGTTGTTCACCTCTCATATGTGCTCGCCCAGGCACAGCCGCATTTGGAGATGCAGGATTCCGTGTGCTACGTTGCTTCTTTTTTGGGATGACAACATCACTGTCTGAGGAATCACTGAGGTCTGCAGGGCTTTGGGAAGTGTCATCTTCGGACATGCTGACATCCTCTTCCAAAGTAGGGACTTTTGATTGAGCTTAAATTCAACGGATGACAGATGACACACTGATCAGCTTGTTATGAGGAGATACATAACATCACACCTTCTATAACAATTGAATACAAATGTGCAGTTTCTTCTCGAATCACTCACTTGATTTCTTCTGCAACCCCAAGCCTTGCTCGCGTAAGAAATTGCGCTCTCCTTCAACATCTTTTATCATTTTATCTTGCCATTCAATCTTGGCCTCTTGGAATTCCAATCTTGAGATTGATCCTTAAAAAACAAAAGGACAGTTTGAGAGAAGATTACAATAAAGATTATGATACAGTATTGAGTAACGGGAAACTTATTGGAGGTAATGGTTTGTGCCTTAACTTGATGAACCTCAAGGATTTTAAAACCATAAAAGAAGCAGCCGATAAAGTAAAAAATGTATACAATTATCCACTTCCCCTCTCCCACAAGAGACAACAGATAATATGTGGTTTCCCTAGTCAACATCGGCCATGTCAGTTACAGTGTACTGCTTATCATCACCACTGTGCGTCATAATAATGATCAGATATTAATTAAATTACAAGTATTTCTTTGTAGCTCCAAATCGCAACTTTTCCTATAGAGCAGGTCAAGACTGTACTCTTACAGTTTACAGAGACCCAACTTTTACCCGCATGAGCATGCACAGTGGTAAGGAAAAACGACACTTTCTATGTATTAGTGATCACTATGTTGTGAATATTTAAATGTATCATTGAGTGGCCAAACATGAACATGGAGGTGATGTGTGCTTTTATTCTATAAAGCACAATATAACAGCAACATTTATTTACATGTTGGGTTCTCTTTTAAGCTTACATTTGTCCTTGGAAGGCTACTGAAGTGAATTGTCTCTAACCTATAGTCTCAGAATTTTGACAAGCTGTTTATTTTTTACCATAACTTAAGGAGGTGTATGGGCTAAATCTGGCAACAATTTCCATCTCAGCATGAACAAGCCATATGGTTTAATGTTTATAAACTACCAACACAAAGAATCAATGCAAAGAAAAAAAAAATCACCTGATCCAAGGCTGGTACTGCAACTTGGGGCCAAGCTTTCTGTATCTTCAGGACCTATGGCATAAGAACAATAAACTGATTAATAGAGGACATGAATGTTAAAATCAAGTTTGACAAGGAAATCATTTAAGTTGTACTTCTTAGTTAAGGGATATACAATTTACCATCTAGATCCTCTTTGATCAACTCCATCCTCGACTCCTCTTTTGGGACCTGATTCTTCTTCTTTGTCTTAGGCCGTAAAAAAAAATAAGAATAAAGCTATTAAATATTGTGTAAAAGGCTGAATATGTACATTGGATAACAGTTAGAGTGCACAAACATGAGTCTAAAAGGCAGCGAGCTGGCCAAATGAAAGCGATTGACCCGGGGTTAAACCAATTAAAAGATAACCACGTGCCTTCGCGCCAGTTGTTAGCTAGCTAGCAAGTTCTCCGTTCTGAAGCGGGACTCATGTTGTCTGTGGTGATTAACTACAATGTTTAATCGGCTTGCAAGATAGCTATAATTGACTTTTGAAAAGCAATGGGTCCCTATTAACTTATGGACTAACAATAATGAACATTATACGAATTATACAGCCAAGTAGTGGGTAGGTTACATGACAATATTGAGCTAACGCGGCCAACAACGTGAGTTGGTAATAATTACTTTATTAAGCACACAATTCAAAGAGGTCCAGAGTGCACATGAAAGAGAGCATTTTCAACAAATACAATACAATGAATACAAAAATAAGAAAGCAAAGCACGTAACTTACCATTTTCGATGCACAACATTTCCAATGTCCCTCTTCAAGCTCCAAGGCAAGTGGAAAAGGCCAAAAGCTAGCAGGCAGTTTCTTTTTGCTGATTGGACGGGGATTTAATATGATAGTGAATGATTGGATGAATTTGCCGTTTGCAACCTGTCAGGTGACTCCCGTTCCCCTCTAGGTTACTGCGCTGTCAAACTTAAACTACGCCAAAAATGATCCTAAAACACATGTTTACACAATATCAGAGTCAAACCGCTGCAACAAAATCCCTACATTTAAACATCATGGCCAAACGAATGAATGTAGTTGAAAAACTAGGCGTGGGGGGGGGGGGGGGGGGGGGTCAGAGAGCACGCTCATGCACTGTCAACAGGTGGGGGAGGAGGAGGACATGCTCATGAACTGTTAATAATAAGGTCCCATAGGTCGGAAGTAGATGGGCGGGACTTCGCCTCCGGAGCTTCGCTGTTAGCGGAAGTAACCGGCGGATAGACAGATGAGAACATGGGCTGCAGTCAAGCGGCAAACTCTGTGGAAGAGCCGGGACGCCAATACGGAAGTGGCACACACTGCAGTTCATATATTGGCCGATAGGGACTGACTGCAGAAAGGAGCAATTTCCATAGACCCCCATGTTAAAATGCCCAACTTTACAGCAGAAAAAAACATGTTTCTACCCATGGATGCAACAAATATTATTATGAATATACTTAGATTCCACCTTCATGATTATGGATCTGTGAGTGAATTGTTTTCTAACACGACCCTTTTATTTATATTAGGTCTTAAAGTTTTTGCATAAATTAGGGCGTGGTCACATTGAGTGACGGCTCTGTGAAGTGACTGCTGCTGTTAGCTTCTTGTCTCTCTGCTAGCTGCTCCGTGAAGCTACAGGCACTCTGCCTGTTCAGCTCATCCAGGGAACACAACTTGCCCCCGGCCGTGTTTGTGTGTTCTTCATGCTTATATATCGGACTATTGTGACTCGCTCTGCGGTTGAAACAGACGGTGCATGAATGCGGTTTTGCGGTAAGTGAAATTCGAGTACTTATTTATGTGTTAATGATTTTAATCAACTACGTAATTAATGTTACGGCTTGGGTTAGCGTGTAAGCCAGTGGTAGCTACATCGGTGCTAACGATGCTAATAGTAGCCTCCAATTTAAAATTATAGATTATATTTATAAAGGTTAAAATGAAATAGACAAGTGTAAAGCGTTAAGTGGGATAATACTGTTGAACAAACGACTTCTGTTTGAGGTTGATAAAATAAGGTCATCCTTGTAACTTAGAGATGATTATTATGTAGGTAGGAACTGTATGCATCGCTAAGGTTAATTTAAATTGGCTATGCTCAAGTATGTAGACAAGCTAATGTCGAAGTAGTGTATGTGAAATCAACCTCACAACAAGATGTGTGTATATTACAATTATTAATGTCATATTTCAAGATGATTACTTAGATATTACAATATGGTTGGTTGAGCTGGAGTTCATTATTGAGCTTACACGTTAACATCACAGTCTGAAGAACAAACCCAAACCTTGTTGTTTTTATGAATTGCATTACCAAATGGGTATCAAATAAACAGCAAGCATTGGTAACACAACTTCCAAAGTTACAGTAAAATAAAAAGGACCCTGACTCGGACAATACACAATCCAACATGTTCAACAGAAGAGAATCAGTTATATTGTTTGTACACATGGTACTTTACATATATATCTGTTTGTTTAAGGTGTCCAGGTGATGCAGACAGGCTGGACCAGAGAGTGAGAGACAGAACTGGACTCCTCACAGCAGTGAAGGTACAAATACTATTTTTTTCATACTGTACAAAAAATCAAGAAAGTATTGACTTTAATACACTGATATACATTCCATTATAACAATACTAGATCACCTACACACCAGTGAAGTTGAGGGTTTTTTCTGTGCAAAAAGTTACATTTAGATGTTAACAAGCAATATGATTTTGTCAGCTTTCTAATTTAATTTATTAAAGGCAAAGATATTTAACACATAGTGAGAACTGCTACTATTTATCTCTCAATATTGTCTGTAAAAAACGTGGTAAAAGTTATTCTTTCAGTGAGCAAACAGAGCTAGCTTCTACAGTTGCACTACGTTTTGATAACAGTTAAATATTATTTTGATAATAACATATATTTCAATGTTGATGAACTTCTTACTTTTCATTCATAATCTGATTGTTTTTGTAGCTCACTGTTGAAATAAAAAAAAAACATTACAATTACAAAATAATTACATCTACAGCCCCTAAACACACAAACACACCGCTTTCATAAATAACACACTTGTTCTGCAATAATATGTTTTATGTATCCTGTCATTTTTGTTAGGAAAGGACATGCCTGAAAGACACAACATTTTTCTCCTTCTCTGAGGGTCAAGAAGAACATCCAAGTGGAAAATTAAAAGCTGATGTTATGAGATTTTAAGACCAGTACACTACTTTTATTGTAAAAACAGTCAGCTGATCGAATGCACCTATTTCCACATCTACACTCCATCAGCTGATTATTTCTATTTGCCTCGCTTTATGAGCTTCACATCACTTGTGCCTTGTACCGCAGAGTTTGCAACGTCACAAATAAATGGGGCCAATCTTCAGTCAGATGTAATCTAACATTTTCAGTAAGAATAATGGACAAAAGGAGTGCAAATACAAATACAATTTATCGAAATGTGAACCAAAACTTAATCAAACATGTTTTAAATAAAAAGCACATATGGACAGAAGGTGTAAAACTATTAAAGTAAACACATTTAGTCAAATAAAGTGACAGACTAGGCCTGTTCAGTTGGTATCAGCTTTGCCCAGCATGGGCTCCTCCATCAGGCCTAGTCCTCCTCGCTGAGGAAAGACCCTCAGTCCTCTCCAAACCAACAGACAGGACGTCAATCACACGGAGGTTTCTCCCTGAAGTCTCTGCAGCTTTCTGGACACCACGCTGTCTCAATCCGTCCACACTGAATATGAGGGGGAAAATGAAAATAACAAATGCTTTAGACAATTAAGAAACATAAAGTTGACTGTTGAGTTGCTCAATTTTTTTAGATTGTCAATACTATTACTGTATAACTAATATATCAGGTTAAGAAGCACATTCAAATAAAGATTGGTCTTTAAATATATGTTGTCTTTTGAATTGTTTGTCTAAAGTCAAGGATCTAGAACTGGTACTTAGTTTTAATGATACAGTCTGGTTATTATGCTGTTTGGAGGAGGCCTCACAGGTAAGAGCACTAACTAGCTACCATCACATGTACCTTAGCTTGACTTAAATTTATTAAACGTATAATTATTTGATATCAAAATATAAATAACTAATGTCATGCAAACATATTAATATTTGCTTGATTCCAGTGTTGAATTTAGCACAATTGCATACAAACGTTAAGGGATTTTAAGATTCTGAAGTATTATGCTAAAAACTCAATAACTTTATAGTTTTATTTATAGTTTTAGCCGAATAGTTTCATGTCCGCTTACCTTAGAAACGTAAAATGCCACGGCAGTGTGCAGATGGGGAGCATGTTAGCTCAGCTCGGTAGCTTCAGCTAGCTCTGGAACTTTCAGCTCGGTGGCAGCCATGGCAGCAGGTACCGCCTCGGCTCCGCCTCTTTGCCCTTATTTGGAGCAGGCTGGAGAAGGCGGGAGTTGAACTCTGACGTCACTGTCGAGCCGTTAGTGGCCGACTCCGCCTACTAAGGGGTTATGGCTAGAAAGGATCCGTCTAATGTAAATATGACGTCACGTTCTCGTTCTAACTCTCGTTGTAATCGGAGCGGCTAGGTTGTAATCGGAGCGGCTCGGAAGCGCAGTCACTTGGCTGAATGTTTACGTTTGGGATGGCGAGAAACTAAACTATATTAAGTATGTAAATACTTGTTAGCGGTCTTGCTGTTGAAAGAAGAATGCCAACACTGTAGATCAGCAACACTATGGTTTATTTTGTATTCACAGGCAAGTCAACGTTGTTGCAGTAAAAGTCCCAAGATAGCTCCTGGTGCAATAAAATGTATGTTGCATGTTACTGCTGTAGATGTGTTTACCTCTTTTATATCCCGTTGGGTAGTTTAATCTACAGCAATGCATCATATTCTATAATATCATCATATATGTGTAGCTTTGTCTCTGTCGTATCTTTCAAAAGTAAAGTGAAACAGCTGTTTTCAGCTTTGTGATGATGCATTTTCCAGCTGATCCAAGAGGCTTTTTAAACACCTTACTTGGCTTAGGAGGGAGGGGAATTTTCTCAACACATAAAGGAACACTTTATCCTTCAGTTTATCACAAACATTACATCAACACATTTGGAGATCCTAATTTGAATCCAGTCTGTAATTTGATATTAAGGTTTTAATAATGAAATGAGGTCATGAATCGAGTTCAAGGTTAAGATCATCTTTATTATCCTATGTACAAAAATTAACATACAACATTAATATAACAGTAACGAATAAAACAAAATAACATTATGCAACTCTGATCTTCTTGCTGATACTTTTCAAAGTTACTTTTACATTTGCTCTACTTCTCCTGCTACTGTTTGCTCTGCTTTCAACTTCTCTTTCAACTCTGCTCTTTACTCTGCTTTCCCTGTTTCCTCTGTTCTCCTCTCCTCCTCATACTCTCCTCCTTTTGCTGTCTCCTCTCCTCTGTTCTCCTCATCTCCTCTCCTCCTCAGACTCTCCTCCTTTTGCTGTTAGATATTTAGACTGTAATGACAGCTTATGATATACTTTTTATAACTACATCAATCACATGCAATGGATTAAAAACGTTGTTTTACTTACCACCTCTTTACAGCTCCATTCATCTCCAAGCTTCCAACATTCACCTGGCGGTGGTGCCTTGGATGAAAACAACTTTTGATATGATACAATACAACAACAATAGTTAACACCTATCCACAGCAATAAGCACAATGAGAAGACTAATGGTCTCTTTTATACCAATTTCTATTGGAGTGAAATTAACTGTGCCATGTCACATAGGATTGGAATGGATGATTGGCTGTGTTTTGTGAATATAGAGGAGATGGCAAAAGTAAATATACTTTGTTCTTACCTAAAGCACCTATCCTCCTCTTCGTACCCCTGCCTGCTCCTCCCGCATTAGACTCTGGGGACTTAGCTCTTAAAATCTTGTTCAAGCTGTCCACTCTGTAGTTGGATCTCATGACTTCAGCTTTATGACCCACCCGGCCTGAAAAAGGGTGTCTACGATGGCTGGTACTGAGAGGTGTTATGGTCCTCTTCTGCCTTTTGTGTTTGGGGGGCGTGAAGGTGAGAGGAAGACTACTGTCATGTGGGGTGTGTTGCTTTACGTCCTCCAAAAGATCATTTAGTCTTGATATCACTGTACACATGAACGTCTCATCCTGTAGGTGGTATGTGTGCTTAGCAGTGTTGAAAGTGTGCCGGTCCTACCCGGTCCTTAGTACCGGTAAGAGATTTCCAGGCGGTCCGGAGGACCGGGAAGAATTGATAGCTCCACCCGTGGAATTTATACTACGAAGGGCAGATATTTTGGTTTGGATTACTGGTCTGGGGGAAGCTCGCGAGTGTGTGTGTGTGTTTGTATACGTGTGTGTGTATGTGTATTTTTGCGTTTGTGCGTATTGTGTTTGTGTCCCGGGGAAAACACTAACGAGAAACACCGGCTGCTGTTATGCCTGCTGTGACCTCAAGTTACTCCGTTCTCCGCTTGTAATTATGCCGTTACAAGCTTCTAAGTTGTATTTATCATCTGAATTTGCCGAAACAAGTTTCATATTCTGAAAGCCAAGACTTTGTTTATTTAAAATCAAACAAAACACCCGAACCCCGAAAAACTATTTTTTTACGCAAATCCACGTTTATTTTGAAATGAGCCGTTGCGACTTCCGACTGATTTCGATAGAGCGGGTCACATATTAGCTTTTTCCCACTTGATCAGAATAGTGGGAGGAGAAAAGAATGGAGTGACTGAATGAAAGCTAGAAAATTAGGCTACGTGGTAATTAAAGCAAAAATGCAAACGACGACTCTTCAGATGTTTAAGAGAAAGGAGAGAGATGAAGAAACTCAGAATGTGCTTAAAATTTGAAAAACAACGCCCACAGATGACACAGGTGATGATGCTTATTTAGCCCAGAGAATGGACATGAACATGGCCATGATGAATATAATAAGTTAGCTAACTAGCAAACTGTATATCTCTATATGGGGTGCCCAACCAGTCGATCCCCAGTCGATCTCGAGATGTCTAAAAGTAGAACAACAATATTCAGTTTTATCGTTAATGTCCTACAACAGGGGTGGCCAAACTTTTTGGTTCAGGGGCCACAATGATGTATCAATGTGACAGCCGGGCCGGGGGCATTGTTTGGTTCCGTCTTGATTCATGTCGGGCTGAGGGTTGTTTTAATCTCATTCTCCCGCGCGCGGGGTGACGTCCACGCGCAGCTGCGACGACCAGGGAGGAAGGGACTTTTCGCGGCGCGCGCGGCGTGTGGACAGTGGGGGATAACATAAATAAAAATTGGATCGTTGTATTTTAGACTTTAAGGCTTTTTAAGATCAGCGCGGGAACCCTGGCTCATTTATACCAATATTGGACGGGCCACATTAAACACATCAACGGGGCGCATGTGGCCCGCGGGCCGTAGTTTGGCCACCTCCAGGCCCGGTTCTACGGGGGTGCATAAGGGTCCCAGTTGAATGTTAAGCACCCTCACTTGAAAAAGAGAAGGGAGTGAAAAATATTACATATACAATAACAATAATAATAATAATAATAGTAGTAGTAGTAATATGAAGAAGAAGAAGAAGAATATAGTTGAAAATAAAATAAACTGTAATTGTGTTCAAATATTGTGGTCAAATAACTATAGTTAATAACCCCCCCCCCCCCGTCAACGATCGCCGCCGTCTTGGTTCAAAAAAGGTTGGGCACCCCTGCTCTATATAGTCAATGGCTATTTTACTCAGAACACAACATGTACACAGCATACTATTTTAACATTAAATATTTTGCTTTGATATCTTCTATTTTAATCTGCACATTGTGGCATACATTTTATTTTATTAGTATTTTAATTTATGTAACCAATATTCTGAAAATTCAAAGAAAGACAGAGACTTGTACATTTTTGACTGTCTGCTGAATTTAGTTATACATCTTTATTCTAATTTATAACAGTTGAGGCCCAGAGGGAGGAAGAGGAGACTCAGCCAGAAGAAGTGGCAGCAGGTCCCTCAGAAGCCACCACAGGTGATGCTAGCCCTACTGCATACCCTTCTATATGGAAAGAAGAACAATATGAACAATTCAAACATGAATGGATGGATGTATGCTCACAATGGAAGGCTAGGCTGTACCCCATGCCATGATGTGAAGGATCTGGGTGTCATGGCCTCCCGTGGTGTTAATATTGCTATTCAGTGGGCTGATGGAAAGATAATCCCAGCTGGTCCATCAAGGGATGTCCAGCTTCCATCACTGCGCAAAAAAATCCGTGAACACAAGAACTCTGCAGCACATAATGAAGCAGTCAAGATTATTCAGACAGCAAATAAAGATATTCTTCTGAACATGAACGCGAGTAGTCAGGAGTCTGTGTTTGAGTCTACTGCCAAGGTATTCATGACAACCTATTATGTGGCCAAGAACAACAAGCCTTTCACAGACTTTGAGATTCTGATTGACCTGCAGCATGCAAATTCTGCTGATTTGGGGCGTGTTTTGCATAGCAAAACTGTCTGTGTTGACATAATTGAGCATGTGTCATCACAGATGAAAAAGGAACTTCTAAAAAAGATAATAGAGACCAAGAGCAAAATCACAGTATTGGCTGATGAGTCAACCAGTGTTGGGCACAAATAAACACTAATTGTGTTCCTGAAGGCTAGTGTTGATGGAGACATGGAGCCCATTGCCTTTCCGTTGGACCTGGTTGAGCTGGATAGTATGTCTGCTGCTCATATCAAGGAACAGATTATGGGTTGCTTGCTTAAAAATGGCTTTACTGTTGAGTTGCTGAGAGAAGTCCTCATTGGATTTTGCAGTGATGGGGCCAGTGTCATGCTGGGAGTGAAGTCAGGTGTTGGGAAGTTGCTCCAGGATGACTTCCCAGGCATCATACTATGGCACTGCCTTAATCACAGACTGGAGCTTGCTGTTGACCAGGCACTGGATGTGACAGGGGGAACAAAGGACTTCCAGGCATTCATGGACAGCCTATATTCATTATATAGCCAGTCACCAAAAAACATGCGGCAGCTGAGTGAATTTGCTCACAACCTGGACATCGCCCTCAGGAGGATTGGAAAAGTGTTCAGTGTTCGCTGGGTAGCTTCTTCATGGAGGGCAGTCTCTGCAGTTTGGTAGTCTTATCCAGTCTTGGCACAACATTTCCGTGAGGCATCAGAGGATGATACAAGGGACAGCAGAGAGAGGGCCAAATTCAAAGGTCTGCTTTCTAAGTTGTGCTGCATCAACTTCCTGAAAAGTCTTGCACTGATGGCAGATGTTCTGACTGAACTTAAGAACTTGTCAGAAATTCTTCAGAACAGGAAGACCACACTCCCAAAGGCCCATGACATCATGACGACGTATGTCAAACGCATAGAAAGTTTCAATCGCTACCCAGGACAACATGCAGTTGATGCCAGTCAGGCAGAGGAAGTGATGGAATTCAAGGGAGAGGATTTAAGAGTTGGCAGGTCTCCCATCATTGACTCTGCTCAGTTCATCCAAGCAGTGGCAGACAATATGAAAGAAAGACTCTTCACAACCACAGCAAACAGAGCACAGGCCAGTGTTGCAGCCAACCGAAAAGAGGCTTATAACAGCCTTATCAATCAAATGGCAGTCCTCAACCCTGACAACTGGGACCATGACAATCCTCGATTTGGAGATAATGAGGTGAGGGCTTTGTGTGATGTCCTACATGTGAACCAACAATAGGCCCATCTTGGATTCACAGAATACAAGGCCAGTGGAGGAAGAAACATTCCCAACAAAATGAAGAAGTTGCTCATGGCAGTGGCACTGTCTCCAAGCAATGCTGACTGTGAACGGGGGTTCAGCACAATGAATAACATCATAACTGAGTATAGGAGCAAACTTACAACAAAAAATGCAGCAAATCTCCTCTTCATCAGCTCTGTGGGACCACCATGCAGACAGTGGGATCCACTGCCTTATGTGAAGACCTGGCTGGGCAAAGGAAGAAGAGCAGCCCACTCAACAAGCTGCATGGCTCGCCGGTACACAGAAGAGCAGAGCTACTTCAGCCCTCTGTGGAAAATGTGGAAAAGTGTGTAGTTTACCTCCCTCAACATGCCTTGCTAATGGTCTGTTAAGTTTTGACACAAGTTGTATGCACAATTGAAAATAAATAATTGACTATACATATTGTCAAGTGTTTCTAATTTCTACCCCATAAAGATATTAAAGATGTGAAGTTTGTGTTCAGGGATGCATGAAGCTGGGGGCGGGAGGAGAACAATATGAACCAATGAAGGTCGGGGTAGCATTATAGTACCTGCAAGAAATTCAAACCACTTTCACCCCTGGTGCTCAGTAATTTCGCGCAATAAGGTCCCACACTGCTGTCGTTTCCTATCTCTTGAGGACTTTGAGTGGTTACCACTGCTCTGATTACAACGAGAGTTAGAACGACGCCTCTTCTCGATCTTCCCGCGTCCCGCCCACCCCGACCCTTTCCGATTACAGCCGAGCCGCTCCGATTACAACGAGAGTTAGAACGAGAACGTGACGTCATATTTACATTAGACGGATCCTTTCTAGCCATAACCCTACTAAGGGCTTCTCGGCAACTCTGCAGAATCCTATGGGTGACGTCACGGACCCTACGTCCATTTATGAGTCGAATAGTCCATTTAGTTAAGGAACCTTCCTAACGGAGTGAAATGACCCAGAAGTCCCTCAGTGGCAGCCATGATAAGTGCCGTTCGAATTCTCTAGAATGATAGGAAAGGAGGTTTCAAACTTCCTTTATAACCTCCTTTAGCTTAGGAACCACTGGACCTCCCGAACCGAAAGGAGAGGAGAAAATGATGCCCCACAATGCCTTGCAGCCGCAGCATTTGCCGTCACACAACAGTCGGCCGTTCACGGAAACAAACGATTATGACGGAGAAGTTATATCATGAAAGTTACGGTGCTTAATAAGCATTTTAAAACGTATGTGGTAACTTGCCAAAGTGTTATGTTTTTCTTGGGGTTTTTTGTTGTTGTGTTTTACTTGTTGTTTGCTCCTTTTACTCCTCACTACTCTGTCTTTCCGTCTCTGCAGGGCTGGTGTGTGACTGGGGGGCGTGGCTGGTTTACTCCTTGCTGCAGATGAGGCACACCTGTCCTCACTCACATGATCAACCTGCTCTTTAAGAGCCTGCCCCTCACCTCACTTCTCTGCCAGATAATGACATGCTGTTCCGCGGTCCGTAGTGCCTTTCTGCAGCCTGAGTCTGTTGTTGTTTCACTTCGCAGTTTGTTTAGGAGTTCTTTTTGAGTTTTTGTCGGGAACGTTTTCCCGCAGCTTCGTTTTTGGACTTACTACGGCCAGCCAGCTCCCTGTCTTCCGTACCTACCTTTGTTTATTAAACACGTTGAAACTTTATTTTTGTCAGTCCCTGCTTTGGGGTCCAAGTAATATCCAAACGTCACACAAAAAGAGAAATATGAACATTAGTTTTTACTGAAATTATCAAATAAAGTCAACATTTCACTGAGCTGTGTGGGGTTTGTTCAACTTTTAAAAGATGTTTGAATGGTGATATACACAGTGATAGATGTTAAGGACTAAAGTTTATAATAAATACATTTGTATTTATTTTAAGATATGTTCATACAATCATACGTATTGGGATCATTTGTATTAATGTGGACCTGGGGGAGAGGGTGACGAGCATACATTTCACTTTCCTTTTTTATTTCAATTACAACTTTGGTCATGAAGAATATGTTTCTCTGTTGTCCACGTTCATAAAGCATAAAACAACAGCATCAGAGCATGGTGCAGAGTCTCTGGATGAGTTTACATTAGTCCCTCGTTCTTATTAAACATCCATGTAGTCCGTTGTGAAGAACACTGTAGTTTCCATAGTTTCACCACAGCAGCAGACGCACGCAATGACGTCCGCTGGAACATCATAAACACGTCGGATAGTGAAAGTGCATTCGGATTCTCTAAAGTACCGCAGTCTCTTCTCACTGAGAGGTCAAGGAATAGGAGATAAGGTTAGAACTTAGGAGCTGATTTTTAAACTATCCGACCGCAACCATGGTTTGGTGGATCGCTTTGTCAATCATTATTCTCCCAAAGGGTAAGTCCTGCCTATTTAATTTATTCTCCCTCGCTGTGGAGTGTGGAGGTATGGCGCAATATCAATAGCTGAGAATGTAATATTATTTTAGATAATTTTACAAGTATGGTGTCACATTACACGTTTTTGAGGCGAATACATTTTAGACAGAGGCCCAAGGAAAACCTTAAGTTCAACCACTGGTTAATGAAAAAAGGCCTTCTTCGAAAATCAATGAAATGCCCCTCTTGTGCTCATGTCATGAAGTTGAAACGGCAACCCCCTGATCCAGGGCCGGTGTCGGTACCAGATGTGTTCGGGGTACCATATGTGTTCGGGGCCGTCTCTTACCAATGACGTCACACATTGTACGCATTGTGATTGGCTGTACGGTAATTTACCCAGGGGTGCTCGGGGGCAATTCACATCTACAGATCATGACGAACCGAATTGAATTATTCCTATGCTCCTAGCGTGTGAAAATGTTTGTGAAAAACATGTTAAAAAAACATGAAAACGGAGCAATGGCTGTACGCCATTGGCTGTAAGGCAACTCAAGAGGACCATCATACACGGTCAAATTCCGAACATTTAAACATAGCCGAGACTTCATTCTTTACTTTGTCCGTTATTATATGTAGAAGATGAACTACCTCTCTGAAAGGTCCCAATGTGTTCATTTTGATGGGCCTTCTTCTGAGTGGTTAAACATCACAAATAATTTTCTGACTTCTGACTGCTTTGGATATATAATTAAACCACAATAAGGTTTTACTATCACAGTGCACTGAGATTTGTGACAAACTGTAAAGCACTTACGCATCACTGTACACTGTAAACCAAGGCGGTTTTGCCATCACTTACTGTACTGAGGCTCAGTCACTGGTACATTTTCATTTACAAAGCCATGTTGGATAAAGTACCATCTTATATCTGCTCCCTGATCTCTCGGCAAATTGAAAGTACTTATTGCCTGAGATCTCATGCTGTGGTTTTATTAAATGTGCCAAGTGCTAGGACTGTCTTAGGGAAGAAAGCTTTTAGATGTGCAGCTCCACTAACTTGGAACAGTCTGCAAAAAGAATGTAAAATTACCAAGCTGGTACCACTACATGTTTTTAAAGCTCGGTTGGATGCTCCACAGTCAGATGCTGTTGGTACCTGTACATGTGGATATGTAAATTGTAATCCCTGTAATTTTGCCTGTATGATGTCCTTTTGTTGTTCTGTTGTTTATATTTGTATGTCTTCATGTGGAACCTACTGCTGCAGGTCTCCCTGGAAAAATAGATCATTGATCTCAATGGGATTTTACCTGGATAAATAAAGGTTTTTAATTGAATGTCGAGCATTAACTGCAAGTCACTCAAATGCATAAACTGGAGAATAATTATGTTACAAGTGTTACAGAAAACATATCCAAGTGTAACAAACATCCAGTATTAACCTTACTGTTTTTTACTAACAGTAACCAACTAATCATTTTCATAAAGTGCATATTTATTCCAAACTCACAATATATATATATATATATATATGTGTGTGTGTGTGTAATAAAACATAATGCACAATGGTACACAGTATCCAAACTCTTTAGGCACTGGTCAGAGGCATTCATGTAAAGCAGATCACCAGAATCCAATACTGGTAAAAACGTTGCAGAGATCAAATGTTTCCTTGACTGAAAGGAGAAACCTAATTTTAAAACAACATTTTCAGTGTGTGACTTGAAAGATAAGTTCTGATCAATAATAAAACCTAGATATGTGTATGTAGTGACCCTTTCAATGTCAATGTCAGTCCCTTGAACAGTACAAATGTTGGGGAGAAAAGAAGTTAACTTTTTGCCATTTGAGAATATCATGAGTTTGGAGTTGTCTGCATTTAATACTAACTTGAGTTGAGATAAATGGGATGGAATAACATCAAAGGCAGACTGGAGGAAATCAAGACTTTGCTCTATAGAAGAGGATGAACAATAAATAACAGTATCATCTGCATAAAAATGGAAAGCAGCATTTGAAAAATTATTAGAGATTATTTACATACAGTATATGGTGAAGTTATTGGTCCTAATATGGAACCTTGGCGCACACCCTTTCAAATCAAATCAATCAAATCAAGTTTTATTTATATAGCACATTTATAAACGATTTTTGGTCGAGCCAAAGTGCTGTACAAACAATAAAAATACCCTACAGTAGAGACATTTTACAGCTAATACAACAGCAGTTCGTTCAGAATATCAGTATGAGAAGAAAACGACACCCTCTGTCCTTAGACCCTCACATCGTACAAAGAAAAACTTCAAGAGAAAACCTACAGTTTAAAGGGAAAAATGGGAGAAACCTCGGGGAGAGCAACAGAAGAGGGATCCCTCTCCCAGGACGGACAGACGTGCAATAGATGCCGTGTGTAAATCGAAGAGATAATACATTTTACAACATAGGTAGACCGAATGTTAGGAAATGCATGTGTCTATAATAAGAGGATGAATCCAAGAAGATGTCAACAATCCTGTGGGAGTCTTCAGGGAGGCAGCACGACGAGACCACGACCCGAAGTCCACGACTTAATCCAGAACTCAGGATAGAGGATCCAGGATGCGGGACCACAGCAAGAGGATCAGCCTCGACTCAAGATCACATCAAGACACAAAAGAAGAAAAATTTGGCTGGGTTAATCGGAACATGAGAATACACAGATACAGACAGACAGAAGGAAGAACATTTTTTTAAATATTGAAGTTAAATGCATCAATCTGGTGCACTTTGAGAGCAAAATGAAGAGATATATGGATACCTCTCAACATCCATATGAAACAACTGTAAACAGATTTACTTTGTCTTTATGGATTCGATTGTGGACTTGATTGTGATTGCTGCACATTATCCCTTACTTAATAAATACTTTTTTTGATAATCTATTATATAGAAAAGTATATCATATTGATATATAATATATAATTTATTGATAATATATAATATAATCAAATATAACAATCAAAACGAAATAAGTAGTATTAAGTATTAGGGCTAAGAAAATATTGTACATGTGAAATAGTTGTATGTATTGATTTAAATTGACTTGCATACGCTAAGAAAAATAGTCCGTTGTTACTGTTTGAACTAACGTACCAACGGCACTGAACATATTACATATTACCTACCATATTACGTTATATACTTCTTACCTTCGATTTCTCTTGTTCTTCTCCTCATTCGTCTTGGTTTTTCTTCAAGTTTTATTATATTTCTTCAAGTTTTTATCTTGTTGGTCGAATGCACTTAAGCGTCAGCTAAATGCAATGTAATGTAATGATCAAAAAAACCCTCTATACTCTAGACAGCGTGGGTAAATTACCGTACAGCCAATCACAATGCGTGACGTCATTGACGTCATTACGTCGTGACGTCGTACGTCGTGACTTCACTGGTAAGAGACCGACCCCGAACACATATGGTACCGCGAAAATATCTGGTACCGACACCGGCCCGTAGCACTGGCGTTATAGATGTTCGCCTAGGGCGCCAGATCTGGGGAGGCGCTGCGCTGGTAGAAAAACATTTTTGACCGTTGGTGCTCATCCTAATTTTCGGCCTTGATGTAACAACATTCATAATTAAGTAAATGTAACACCCTTTTTTGACCCCGGTTTCACTTTTCATTTGCCCTGTACGATGGGCGCTGTAAGTGATGAAAATAGGGGATGTTGGCTTATCTGGCGCCCGCAGCTCACAGCCAAAGTGCGAGTGAGCTTGGGAGCGAATGAGGGAGAGAGGGAGGGTGCACCGGTACCGGCGCTGTTGTTATTAGAATCTGGTGCTAGCTGCTCTAACGGATATTAGAAGAAGACGTTTCTACAATAATGTGGAAGGAGAGTGCTCTCCAGTCAGACTGAGAGGCTGATAACTACAGCTCAGTGAGGTAAAGGACTCTGAGTGTTTAGATAGTTCACTTTAGTCTAAGTTATCTCAGTGGGTCTCAAACGGTTTGGTCACAATTTATGTAAACAAATATTTCCAAGGCACTCCTTTATAATTATTGGGATAAAACAGGTTTGAAATCATTTCAATGTATACTATAGGACAGTAAACCAAAAATATTGTTTTAAACTGGAGAGATTAAAAAAAATGCACGAATAAATAAATGTTAATAGGTCAAATAAGATATGAATGAACAACACAAATAAAATAAGTTACATTTATTTGTTATTGGCTATGGTAGGTTATTGGTTATGTTCACATACTTATTTGATTAATAAAATGTAAACCAATCTTTTTCATATGGGTGTTTAGAGTTGTACCCCCTAGATCTAGTAGTAATTCTGCTTAAAGTGCACCAGATTGAAGCATTTTACTTTAAAGGTCACATGTCATGGCCATTTCCACTGATCATAATTCCATTGTTGAGGTATACTAAAATAGAAAGATACTGTGCAATTTTCCAAACTCACATTGGTTTCGCATACAGCATCTCTGTAAAGTATGTGTATTCAGCAGTATTCACTTTCTCCACTAAACGGCTCACTGCAGCTCCTCCCTCCCCCCCCCCCCCCCCCCGCCCCTCCGTGATTTACTTGTTTAGCGATACACAGCCAAACACAGCCAAACTCAACCTGAACACACACAAAGTCACAGCCGAAATAAAAACAATAAGTGTGGCTTGATATTGAGTAAGAAAAAGGTTTATAGGTTGATAAACGCTGTGAGAATGGGTCTGCAGAGAGAATTTCACGCGATCCCAACTGTCTTTTATCAGCCTGCAGCACGGAGCAGAAATCAGCAGGGCTGCCTGCACTGAGTGTGTGTGTGTCGATTGGTCAATTTGGACCAATCAGCTGGGGCTTAACGTAACGGCTCCGCGGACGTAACGTAACGGCTCCACGGATTGGCCCATTTAGTTCCGGGTACGTGCTTTCGTAAGCACGTACCCGGAAGAATCAAATGGATTATGACGTTTCACCAACGAGGCGTTTTGGGGAGGTATTTTCAGTTTTAGAGTTTTACTCGCTACAGGGTGTACTTTGAGGGTTTTGACTCTGCACACCGTTTACATGCAGAAAAACCTTCATAACACACAAGGGGACGGGTAATAACCGGAAAAGCATGACATGTGACCTTTAAAATGTTAAAAAAATCTTCCCGGGGGGGCATACCTCCGGACCCCCCTAGAGGATGTGACGTCCACCCCCCATTCTATTGTGTATTCCTTGGATACTCTATTGATCTTTATCTTTTTTATTGTACGATTCTCTGGCTGGGGCGCCAACTCAAATCTCGCCTAGGGCTGCAAATTGTCTAGAGCCGGCCCTGCCCTGATCCCACCGGGAGCGTCTGCGCCGCGGCTGCGGCGTTTTTAGCGATCGCGGCCACTCTAGTCAATGGGTGCTATTCCACCAGACCCGCTGCGCCGCGCTGCGCCGCGGCTCGAAGCGTCCCAGAAGCTCCTCGCCGCAAGGAATTTCTAAAAATATAGGATGAATCCTATTTTTGACGCGGCGCAGCGCAGGCAGGAAGTGGAACGTTCATCCGAAAATATTGGTGATGTCGTTGGCTGTCCAGCCACGAGGTGATGAAAATCACCTTGTTGTCTCCTTTGCTGGTTGAGGGGGTGCACCCAAAACCGGCTCCTTCTCCTCCCTCCACCCCCTCGTAGTCTTTCAAGTAGGAGAATACATGCCAGCGTTTTCCTCCGGTTTACAGGCACTGTAAATTATATATATATATAGAATAATTATGATGATAAATGCATATTTTTTTACCACTAAAATACAGCAACACATCTTTGATTCATGTCGTTTATAACTGGAATATTACAATTATTATTAACTGTGTCTGTAGTCTACAACACAAAAAAATAGGAAATAACAACAATAAACACGATTTAAACAGACACAAACATAAACCATTTAACTACGTAGCCTAGAAGTACAAATGTCCAGGAAATATATTCCAAAATCAACAACAACTGCGAGGCTGCACAGACGACGCTCCGCTTCCGCAACGTTTTGAAACGCGCCTGGTGGGTTATGACGCAGGAGGAGGTCGCAGCGCGGCGCAGCCGTAGCGCAGCGCAGCGCAGACGCTCCCGGTGGGATCAGGGGGTTATGCTAAAAAGGAGGCATCATGGTAAGTAATGCTAGAACACTCAGCCTTTGCTTCATTTATTAATTTTGGGCATATCATATTTGTAGCTCTGTAGCTGTAAGTTCATCTGAATGTTGGATGCAGACTTGTCACCTTTCAGAAACATTCACCATTTTGAATCTACATTATGTGACCTATGTGATTCATGCATATCTGATGGGAAATTATTATGTAATTTATATTATTAAACCTAATTGTTTTTATTTGGAGGAATTATCAGCTAAATCTCACCTAGAAAGTCATAATTCAAATCACACTCTGCTGATAATTTATATTTACATGTGGGCTTCTTTTTAAGGTGGTAACACTACTAAATGCACTCAAATATCTTCCTTATTCAGTTAATTATTGTAGATTAAATTCTTCTTGTCAAGTATACCTAGAAATGTTGAATAACACAAAGGACTTGCGCCATATTCAATCCATGTCTTAGATGTATCAACACCTTACAAATCTAGACTTAATTTATCAGAATTCTATTCAACCAATTTGTTTAATCATCAGGATGTGCCAGGATTCATGTCACAAAGGGAAAACATATTCAAGGTCCATCCGAAGTGGCTCCATGTTTGAGAATTCCCATGTGCGACTACAAACATGGATGCATTTCATCTACAGGTGAGTGGTTCTAAAATAAATCATTCATGAAATGTGTATATATGGAAATGTACTGTATACCCATGACCACTTCAAAATTGGTTTTAACCTCCCCTCCTAACTAACTGGATTGTATACCGATTTGCCCAAGGCCTTCGATTGCGACAAGTGGACATGCTGCCGGAAGGAATTACTCGTAGCTCTGAAACTCTGACTAAGCTCGCAGACAAGCTGCGGAGTGTTTGTAAATCTGCCATGAGAAGAGTGAGAAGAAGAGGCCAGCAGACCATTGGAAGACGAAGTGAAGTTGTTATGATCGATGAAGGCAAATTTGGCCATAAAAGAAAGGTGTGGAAACTATGCAAACACTTTAAGATTGTTACCTTGATGTCCAAACAATACATAATTAAAACAAGTTTATTTCCTATGATCTTGCTTAAGCCTGTCATTAACAGAGCTACTTAATCTAGAGACAGTATACATACTTTTAATATACAGAAAGTTAACATTTATTTTCACCATTTCTGCTGTACAACACTGTGTCTATCATAGACTATTATTGCTAATTATACATAAAGTAGTAGAGTGTATTGTAAATTGTAAAGTATTTTAACAACTGTTCCGAACATGCTCAAACGGTTCACTGCTGTGTGATTAATAATTGAAAACAAATGCATACAGTATTCCATGTATAAATGTACAATGGTAAGGCTCTACGGAAAATATTTTAAGACATTCTATATTTAAAGAAACTGCAGACAGAGCCATTTTAATGTAGTCATTCCGAGTGTATGTAAACCTCTTTTACCCATCCCACTGTTTGTGGCTCAGGTAGTTGTGCATTATTGTCCACAGGTCTATGTGGCCATAGGTTGCATAAATATACAATTTTTTCTCCCATGGAACAAAGAGAAGGATACTTTTTGTGCGTCAAATCTAAGTACTAGTAGCCTTTTGTAAAATTCTGTCAGTATCCTTATCTATGAGAAATGACTGTTGCGTTTGGGAATAACATGCAGTTCAATTATGCCATAAAGGGAAATGTCACGTTATTCCTGCACCTCAGGACAGTTGAATATTTGTAAACATGCACTGCTCCATAATACTCTTGTCATTTTCAGTACAATAGAGGACGGGCGAGCAACAGGAGTTCCTGGGTGTTCGGAATGCTTGGAATCAGAAATGACAGGAGAAGACCCATTCTCAAGATCGTGCGTCGCCGCTCAGCCAGACATCTTATGCCTCTCATAAAGAAGCACATTAAGAACGGAAGCTCAGTCATTTCAGGTGGATGGAGGTCTTACAGCCGGCTTCAGGACGAATGTTATAATCACCTGACTGTCAACCATCAATAATCTTTTGTTGACCCTGTTACAGGTGCACATACACAGAACGTAGAGAGATTTTGGGGTTTTTGCAAGCAGAGGCGCGGGAAGGTATTTTGAGTGGGGGTGCTGAGGTGCTGGACTCCAGTGAACACTATTACGGGCACGATAGAGCACGCACAAAAGCACTCCCCACACGCAAACACACAGTACACCCGCAACTGTTACAATGAAGGCTCGATAATCAGCTCACGGCATATAGGCAGGGGTAAAGTGCTATTTTTTTACGAGTGGGGAGCGGACCTCACCTCCTCTGGGGTCTGGGGGGATGCTCCCCTGGGAAGATTTTTTTTAAATATTGAAGTTAAAAGCATCAATCTGGTGCACTTTGAGAGCAACGTTAAGAGATATGGATACATCTCTCAACACCCCGATGAAACACAACTGTAAGCAGATGTTCTTTTTCTTTCTGGATATTTTACAGAAGTCACTCTCCTTTCAAACTGTATTCTTGTTTTACTGTCATATAGTATTTCATAACTGCTTTTCCTTTATTCTCTTATTTTTTATATAACTATAATGATCATATGAAGGTGTACCGCGGAAATAATCTTTTGAATAATTTGTGACCAAACCGTTCGAGACCCACTGAGATAACTTAGACTAAAGTTAACTATCTAAACACTCAGAGAGTCCTTTAGCTCACCTGAGCCTCTCAGTCTGAGAGGAGAGCTCTCCTCCAGCTTGTTGTGGAACAAACAGCTCCTTATGTTCGTTAGTGCAGCTAGCTAACCAGATGCTAACAACACGGTCCCTGCTGCTGGCACCGGTGCCTCTCTCTCTCCCTCTCTCTCTCTCCCTCTCTCTCCCTCTCTCTCTCTCTCTCTCTCTCACACACACTAAATGCGCTATTTCCGCACACACACACACACACACACACACACACACACACACACACACACACACACACACACACACACACACACACACACACACACACACACACACACACACAGAGCCGAGCTTGAATGACACAAGCACACTTTTATTTCCATGCAACTCTCTAATTGGTCTGGTGTCTTGCCTCTGTTGCATTCGGGAAATTACATTCCTGCCGTCATCTGTCATGATGAGGTTGACGTAAAGCACGGTTAATTTATTATATTATTGAGGTAGAATAATGTGGAATTTATTGGCAACATATTATACAGATTATGCACAGCGGGAGCAGCAATAACCGTCAAATAATAATTCAGACAGGGGAGCTCCGCACCCCCTGCCTGCCGCTAGGGGATGCTGCAGCGCCCTCAGCACCCCCCTTCCCGCGCCCATGTTTGCAAGACAACTATCTGGAGACTTAGAGGAAATCGGACACAAAGTTCGTTAAAAGATCATTTGGATGTCATTGAGTGGACTTACTGGCGTGGAAAACATCACAGATATGGACCACTTGGAATGCTTTTGCATGACATTAGAAAAAAATATAAAGTGTGAAGCCTGTGAAAGGTAGCAGATGTTGCAGATAGCAAATTTAAACTGTCAGTGAAAAGCGATTGAACGATTAAAGACACTTTAAATATTTGTGATGTGTCTGAACCTCTCTTAAGTGTTTACATTTGAATAAAACAGATATTTCAACCTGAGCCTACTTTGTTCATGTGCTGTTGAGATTAATTGCAATAGTTGTGTGCTATAAATTATGTATTTACAACGTGTGAAGAGGAGGCAACTTTAGAATAGGGAACCTGTTCTGGTCAATTAGAGTCAAATTACTAGCTTATTGGTTATGAACAAGACTTCCCACTAGAATAGGGAACATGTTCTTAGATATAAATACCTAATTTTGAGTTAATTAGACACAATTAACACTTGTAGTTTCATGTCTTGTTACATAAGAATAGATCATATTTGTTAAGTGTTATTAAGGGAAAATTACTATTCTTGTGCTACTACTGCCTTATTAGGCCCTTATTGAGCAGAGCATAAAAACTTCCTTACTTGCAATGAATAAGCACTAATTAGAGGGTTATTGAGGAAAAACTCTCAACTAATAGCTTATTACTTGTAGAATATGGTCATGTAGAATAAGGCATTAATAAATGTTTTATAATGACTAATAAAGAGCCAATATACTGCTAATATGCATGTTAATTAGCAACTAGTGGAAGGTTAATTTGTGTACCTTAATATAAAGTGTTACCAAAAAAAATAATTTTTCAAAAAAACTGCTCACAAGCATAGTGTGGTAGTCACATATAGTTTATCAGAACTTCACACATTTTGGCATAGACATTCCTCATGGAATTGCGGACATATTTCTAATTAGCTTCCATTAGCCCCGGCCCCGACAAAGTCGGCCATTTTGAAAGACGATTTTCATGTCGCAAATTACTCCAAACTAATCGCATATAGTTTTTCCGATATTCACGAAATGCTGTATACACATTGCTATTATGATTGCACAAATATTTAAAATTGCTTTTCATTAGCCCCGTCCCCCAAAAAGTCGGCCATGTTTTTAAAATGTGCGTTTTTCAGCCATTTTAAGCACATTTTCGAGAACTCCTCCTAGGGAAATGATTGAAAAAATTCTTATCCAGGACAACTTCAACCCAAATCCAATGTGATGCTAAATTGCGAAGGAATAGTTGATCGCTCAAACGAGGAGCTCGTAAGCTAACGGAGAATGTTCCATTTTTGACGATTTACATGTCACAAATTACTCCAAATTACTCCAAACTACTCGGATATAGTTTTTTTTTATATTCACGAAACGATTAATACACATTGCTATTATGATTGCACACTTATTTCAAATTGCTTTTCATTAGCCACGCCCCCCAGAAAGTTGGCCATTTTCAGAAATTTGCGTTTTTCATACATTTTAAGCACATTTTAGCAAACTCCTCCTAGGGGAATGATTGGAAAAAATCCAATCCAGGACAAGTTCAGCCCCTATCCAATCTGATGCTAAATTGTGAAGCCAATTTTTGATAGCTCAATCGTGGAGGTCGTAAGCTAACAGCGAATACACAATTTTTGACAATTTACATGTCACAAATTACTCCAAATTACTCCAAACTACTCGGATATAGTTTTTGTTTATATTCACGAAACGCTGTATACACATTGCTATTATGATTGATCACATATTTCAAATTGCTTTTCATTAGCCACGCCCCCCAGAAAGTCGGCCATTTGGAAAAATTGGCTTTTTTCATGCATTTTAAGCACATTTTTGCTAACTCCTCCTAGGGCAGGGGTCGGCAACTCGCGGCCCACGGGCCGCATGCGGCCCTTTAAGCCCTCTGCTCTGGCTCCCTTGAGCTTAGACAAAAATAAGAAGGAAATAAAATAAAAGTATTTGTAGGACTATTTATATTTTGTTGCATGGTTGAAAATGTTTCGTATCTTGTATTTTGAGGTGATACTGTGACACATAAATAAAAAACAAAACGGTTTTAATTTGGTCAACTATAATATGCGTCACATCCTGCTACGGTCCCGCGCGAGCGATGGATAAATCAAAGAACAGTACAGGAGAAACACAGGATTTAATTCTGTGTGGACAGAGTTATATGCTTTCACAGCAAACGATGCTGGTTTACCGGTATGTTTGATATGTAGAGAGAAGTTGTCAAAGGTGCTGCACTGCAGCCTTTACGTATCGAGGAACAACGGGAACATCACGAGAGGAAGACAGCTGACGATCTTCAGTCATAATCATAGGTCATAATTCAATGGGTTATGTAATTTATTTCAGAAAACACTTTTTGTTATATTCCATGGAATGCTCTTAATATCCCGATAGCAATGAATATATTAAATGCTTTGACAATAAATACATACAAAAATTAATCTCTGGAAGCCTTAGCGCTGTAAAAAGCGCGACCAATCATCTGAGCCGGCCCGGCTAAAATAACTGGATGGCCTACCTGCCTGTCAGCCTTTATCTCGTGGCCTCATTGGTCATGTGAACGTTCGTGTGTGTTGGAGAAGGGGCTCTGTGAGGAAGTCTGAAGGAAGAGGCATATTTTTTCCGGTTGTGTATTTTCAAATTCTAGCGCACTCGAGCTGGTTTCTCCATTCTTACCTACCCTACCTTTAACTATTTTTAGGGTGCAGCTATATGTTTTATTTTTTTCAAAGTGGGCCCATTTTAATAATATTTGTTTTCCTTCAAATGTGCAGAGGACTCCCCAAGTGCTGTGTTTAATTTATTTTAAAGTAGGCCTGTGTATTATTTTTAATTCTCCTTTTAGGAGTTCTTTGTTTCTTATTACAGTTTTATATAATGTAATAAATAGCCTAATAAATGCAAAAAAAATGTAGTTTTTGTCTGATATAACAATAAATACAACTTTATTAGCTAACAAGCTATGAAATATGTTTTGCGGCTCCAGACAATTTTTTTTTGGGAAAAAGCAGCAAAATGGCTCTTTGGGTCAGCGAATACACCATTTTTGACGATTTACATGTCGCAAATTACTCCAAACTACTCCAAATTACTCAAATATAGTTTTTCCGATATTCACGAAACGCTGTATACAGTACACATTGCTCTTATGAATCTGGACATATTTGAATTTGCCTTCCATTAGCCCCGCCCCCCAAAAACTCATCAATTTTCAAATATGTGCGTTTTTCATGCATTTTAAGCACATTTTTGCAAACTCCTCCTTGGGAAATGTTCGGAAAAATTCCAATCCAGGACAAGTTAAGCGCATATCCAATGTCATGCTACATTGAGAAGGAATAGCCCTTCGCTCAAACGGGGAGCTTGTAGGCTAACGGAGAATGTAACATTTTTGACCAATTTTATGTCATATAAGCTACTGAGACCTGCCTGTCTGACTGGCACATCAACTCTCACACACACACACACACACACACACACACACACACACACACACACACACACACACACACACACACACACACACACACACACACAAAAAGACACACAAAAAGACACACACACACACACACACACACACCCACACCCACACCCACACACACACACACACACACACACACACACACACACACACACACACACACACACACACCTAAAGTTAGTCCAACAACGCCCTTTGCTGGCGGCATATTCATTACAACAGACAACTATACACTCTCTAAACCTAACCCTAACCTTACTGTTTATGTGTAGATATCTCCTAAAGCCTACAAATAAAGTGTGAAATGTAGGCCTGTTACATATATTATTGAGCGATATTATACACACTGTTCTGCTTTCTGCACTGACCTCAGCAGCTGTTCTCACTGTAAACATTGCATCACAATGAAAGCAGTTGTATTAAAAAAATAAATAGCCTAACATCCAGGGGAGATGTGATTAGTGAGTAAACAAACGGTAAAGGGCAGAAAGTCTGATGCACATTTGAAAAACGGGAACAGTTTGCAGAGCTGTGCTTCGTTGACAAAGGTCCAGCCATGCGTCACAGCTCTTTTAAACATGCACATGCGTTGAAGGAAATCGTCTCTGGAGAATACTTAATTGTACCCTCAGTTATAGCTCCTCCAGAGAAACTCCTCTCTCCTCTCTCCTCCACATCTTTGTACCCTCGGTTATAGCTCCTCCAGACAGTCTCCTTGATAATCGATCCTCAGCGAGCCTTTAGACAAATTTGTTTTCCTTCGAGACGGCGCACCGACATCCGTGTCCGGGTCGCTGCCGGACGACCTGGGAGTCTGGGATGCGAAATTTAGACAAATGACAAACGGCTCATTTCGGAGGACTCGCACGAGTCTGCTTGACGCCCGGACGACATGCTGCCCTCCCTGACAGGCGCACGGACGCGAGGGCCCGCTCATCACTGCGCGCACTTCTGTGAACGCAGTTTTAATATTATTATATATCTGTAACACTATTGTGGTAACTGTCACTATTTTCTTTTTTTGTGGCTTTTTCTTAATAAACTAGTGGATATTTTCAGCCCACTAGCTGTGGTTTTATTCTCTCTAGTTCAACACAATGACTTAATAGTTGACATGTACGTGCAACTAGTTACTAGTGATGTGTCAAAAAATGCACTAGTCAACATGTATGACTTTGAAACAATTCACTAGCTAACTAATTACACGTACATGTCAACTAGTAAATCATTGTGTTGAACTAGAGAGAAGAAAATAACAACTAGTGGGCTCAAAATATCCACTATAGTTTAAGAAAAAGCAATAAATGTTAAGCTCTACCTTAGGGCCAATAGGAGACCTCAATGCATTCTTTCCCCTCCTCCTCATTAGCATTCTGTGTGACTAGTGTGACTAGTGCGTATTTGGGATCCACTAGTACTACTAGTGAACATTTTAAGCCTCACTAGTTCACTAGTGGAATTTAAATGTATCTCACTAGTTAACTAGTACAGGGCAAAGGGTTCACCAGTTAACGTGTAGACATTTTGAGCCCCACTAGTTAACTAGTGAGGTCAAAAGAGGCGTCAACTAGTTAACTAGTGAACCTTTTGCCTTAGTTAACTAGTGAGTGATTCTGGGTGCTACTAGTTAACTGGTGCAGACAAATGTACGATAGGATACGATATACTTTATTGTCCCCGTAAGGAAATTTGTTCTGGACTCCGTCCTGCAGTTCTGCATATATGTACATATACAAACATAGTGGACATTAAGAGACATACACATATCATCAGTCATACACCGTTTGAACAAACACAATACACAGACGCACATACTGACAATGGCGACCTATTGCACTACCCCTCATGGCCAACATTTAAAAAGTACATTTCATTCCATTTGACTACATTTCATTTCATGTGAATGTTAAGAAGCTTAATCGACATAGGTAGGAATGAGTGCTTATAGCGGTTCAGCCTGCTGTTGGGAACCCTGAATATTCTACCAGAAGGTAGGAGCTGGAATTCTGGGTAGAGTACGTGGGTGGGATCAGACACAATTTTGTTTGCCTGTCTGATAATGGACTGCTCGTATATGTTTTGGAGAGATGGATGTTTTTTAACCCCCATAATTTTCATAGCAGTCTGTACCAGGCGAGCGATCTGTGACTTTGACTGCACTGTCAAGTTACCATACCAGGCAGTAATACAATACCTAATGATGCTCTCCAACACTGCATGATCGAACAGTAGCATGAACTTCTGGTCGACTCCGGAAGCCCGGAGTCGACGCCGAAAGTACAATCGCTGTTGAAGTCTAGAGCACAGACCTTGAACATGCGCCTTCCAGCTGAGTGTATTATCTAGATCAGGGGTCACCAACCTTTTTTACGATGAGGGCTACTTTAAAAAAATAAAGCAAGTCGGGGGCTACTTTTACTCCTCTTTTTTTTTTTTGCAGTGTATATATTTTATATTTATATATTATATGCTTACCTTTAACCTTTGTGTGCTGTTTGGGTCTGTGGGACCCGTTTTCAGTGTTTACTAAAATAAAATGTATGCAATTTAATAATTTTAACCTGCTTTATTTGGGGGTGGACCTCACATCCTCTAGGGGGGGCCTCACATCCTCTAAAATATTTCTTTTTAAATGTTGAAGTGAAATGCACCAATCTGCTGCACTTTGAGTACAAAATGAATTTATGGACACAGCTCTCAACACTCATATGAAAGGGAGCTGTATACTTTTCAATACTCCAATCATCTTTAGAATATTATCACAACCAATAACAAATCATTTAAACTGGTTTATTCTTATCTTATGTTACCTAATTAGCATTCTTTCTTTTTATTTATGCATATTTTACTAATCACTCCCCTTTTAAACTGTTTTTTGTACTGTCCTATAGTACACACTGGAATGACTTCTTACTTTATCTATATTAAATAGATAAAAGTGTGCTCTCCCTAGCTCTCTCTCTCTCTCTCTCTCTCTCTCTCTCTCTCTCTCTCTCTCTCTCTCCCTAGCTCTCTCGCTCGCTCACAGAGGCTGTGTGCTCCTCCTTGGCGATGACGGGTTGCGTTAAAAAATAATAATAAACATATTTGTAAAGTGGGAGGACACAAACGGGATTTCGAAAAGTGCGGGGGACATGTCCCCCCTGTCCCTAGTGGAGATTACGCCATGCGTGTGTGTGCGTCAAGTGGAATAAATATATATGCAAGTAACAACACACACAGAGTAAAACTCTGCTCCTCATGTGTTGTATAGGCTGACATGATAGGCTGTTCAATGGGGTTGATGTGTTGTGTAGATTCTGCCAGAAGGAAAATCAGCGGGGAGGTGCCACATTGCTTTTCTTCCCGACTGCAACGCTGGTCCCGCAAATCAAGCAAGAACGTGATTGGTCGATATTCATTGTGGGGGTCGGGGGGAGGGGTGTTAGATAGATATAGAGTTGTAGTAAATAGATAGAGTTCGCTATGATTTAGGTTTCGTTTATGCATAGACTAGATTATTTTAATTACATTTCCTTTTTTGTTTTGGATTTGCTTGGCGAGCTACTTTTAGAACATGCCCGGCGGGCGACTCACGTTGCCCCTGCGGGCGACTCACGTTGAACCCTGCGGGCGACTGAGTGCCCGCGGGCACCGTGTTGGCTACCCCTGATCTAGATGAACACCAAGGTACTTATAGGAGCTGACCTGAGTTATGGGTTCATTGTGGATAACCACCGGCCTAAGGTCACCCACTGCCTTTGGGTCCCACACCATCTCCTCAGTCTTCTTCACATTCAGCACTAGATGGTTAAAATCACACCACTGCACAAATCTCTCTATTTCAGAGTGATAAGCCGATGAACTGCTGCCTTTGTGCATTAAGCCAAGGATGGCTGTATGCCACTAGTTAACTAGTTGTGCTTCTTTTCTGTAACTAGTTGACATGTCAGAGCTTTTGCAGCGCACTAGTTCACTTGTAAGACTTTTAGGGTCACTAGTACGGTCAGAGGGTCACTAGTTCATCAAAAAGCTTACAAGTTGGGACTTTGGTGCTACAAGTGCTGCTCATGGCGTCACTAGTAAGGCTTATGTGCTAACTAGTCGGACAAAAGTGCCACTAGTTGCTGAAAAAGAGTGACTAGTATAATGTTTTATTTAACTAGAAAAGCAGAGTGCCAAACTAGTTTGACCATATATCTAACAAGTGAAATCAAAGAGCCAAATAGTGTAGGCAGCTGCCGTCTGATATCAAGGATATGGAATAAATACTCAAATGGCTTGCCATAGTCTGTGTTTCTGTCAGCTTTCAGGAGACACAGTCTGCCTCAGTAACAGTCCAGGTCCTGGGTTACAGAGGTGGGAAGTAACTTCGTACATTTACTCAAGTACTGTACTGAAATGAAGTATAATTTTGAGATACTTTTACATTACTTGAGTATTTCCATTTTATGCTACTTTTGACTTCTACCCCACTACAGTTCAGAGGTAAATGTTGTAAATGATGAATGATGTGAAATATAATCAAGTGTTAAATCAGACTTTAGTTCCACCTGGAGTAAATTCACAAGCTACCATGCAGTATACAAAGTCATTCAAACTAGCTGCACCTTTACCAGCTTTGAGAACACTTTAATGATCAATCATTATGAAACATATCATATATATTATTCTGAAATGGACAATGACTACTTTTACTTTTGGTACTTGAAATACAGTATATGTTGATGCTAATAGTGTTGTACTTTTACTTGACTAACATTTTGAATGCAGGATTATTTCGGGGCATCAGCTGAATACAAAATTATGACGAACTGCCACATTTACCCTGGTTACAATTTGTATTTAATATGTAATAAAGAACACAAGATTTTTTGTCTGCTCAGTAAAGGTCTTCTTAAATATTTATTCAACAAAATATACCTGAAAATCGAATTATTACGATGTGTGTGGTCATAGCAAGAATTCCTGAAGTATAGGGTATGAAATGGGGAAGGGTCCACTTCTGTCTAATTACAAACTCCTGCTTACAATGTGTTCACTGTGATCTCTATGCTAACTGCTAACCTGACACCCCTCAGTTGGAACAGCTACACGTCTTTCTCTCCGACACACACACGCTCACTGGAATGCTCAGTGTCAAACTTCGCTTGTTCCACTGCTAATATACTATTTTCAATTATATTTACTTTTAGTTTCATTTTGTCCTGTTATAAACATGTTAGACCTTGACCTTACATGTTACACATTTTTTTTTACATGTAAAGCCTTTCCTTCAACTAGTTTGGCTTTTATCGCACGAGTGAGCAACTGTATGCAACTATTGATTTAACATGTATGGCTTTTTCTTAAACTAGTGGATATTTTCAGCCCACTAGCTGTGGTTTTATTCTCTCTGGTTCAACACAATGACTCACTAGTTGACATTTACATGCAACTAGTTTACTAGTGATGTGTCAAAAAATGCACCAGTCAACATGTATGACTTTGAAACAATTCACTAGTCAACTAGTTGCCTGTGAGAGATATAACGAGGGGTTACATATGGTAACCCTTGTTATATAAGCACAGGCGGAGTCCTCTACTCGGGGCACTGTCGGTTCTATGCCGCTCTCTGAAGAGATGTGTAGGATGACAGTCAGGAGGCGAGGCCTCCTTTTATACGGTGAGACGCGCGCGCATTCAGGTAGGCCCGCCCCGGGGCCGGCTACGTTTATAGAAGTCTCAGTGGATGAATGCTTGCATGATATGATCAAGGGGTAGTACCCATAGAGTCCAGTAGAGGGCTCCACCTGTGCTTATATAACAAGGGTTACCATACGTAACTCCTCACTATAGTCCTGCATCTCCTTTAGATTGATATTCAGAAGTCATGAAAATCCATTAGTCACTGTGTTTCCTGATGCATGAAGACTCTACATGCTTCAATAGTAAGGATGAAAGCCAAAAACTGTTGGATTGTATTATCTTTATTCAATATCTCTATGTTTGACATGACTATACACTCAAAAGATTTTGGATCCTGTTTCAAATAAAAACAAATACATTAGTCTAGTGCCAGTATAGTGAACCTGGATATGAGTACCCCAAAGTTTTATGATAGAAATGTATAGTATGGTCCCCAGCACATAGAAACTGCTGGAATGCTAACCGGCATATGTTGGACAGTTTGCACAATCAGCACAAGTTGTGTTGATTAGAATCAATGGCAAATATAGCCTATAACTATAGTTACAAAATGACTTGGGCGATTTTAAAATGTTTGAGTGATTTTGGGGGTAATTGAGGATGTTGAATCCATTTCTGACATTGTCAGTATCAATAATTGCAGTTTTAACCAAAACGTGGCAATATTAGTACTCTCTGTGCGCTGATTCTCACTACCATGAGTAGTGTTGGACCATTGGATATAGAGAGCACAAAATGCAAGTTATTGCCTCAACTGTGGACAATTTATTTTCAAATAAATAAGCCAAGTATGGCATAGTAACCAAACAGTCACAAAGGTGGGATGTTTACTGACCTCTGAATGGAGGTGTGTCTGAGTATTTTCCTCACATGTTTCTGAGCATGTGATTGTGGAAACACACTGTCTACAGTCATCTCATCTCATCCAAGCATATGGGGAATTGAAAAAGCATGTAAGTTGTTCATATTGAGGCATGGCCGAGCGGAGGCTCAGGTATGGCAGCTTTTAAATACAGCTCATTACTCATTACTGCAAAGCGGGTCTTTCATTTGTGGAGCTTGGCAGCTGGACCACCTGGCCACACATTAAACACTAAAGGCTGCTCTCCCTAATGGCCGCAGATTAGATCATTACCTTAACAAATCAGAGAGGAGCCTGCCAGCAGGGACGCAGAGAGAGGAAGAGACCGCTGGACTTTACATGCAGGCACACACACATTCTGGTTTTGGGTCAATCTGTTGTGCATAATCACAACACACTTTAGGGGGTACACGTATATTAATATTATTGACTTTGCTTTTTTTTTTGCAATTAGCCCTTATTGAAGCCACGCTTAACTCGACCCCCTGCCGGGCCTAGGGTCAGTGTGATGTATCAGTGTGTCTACAGTTTTACACTTTAAAATATTATTTTTCTGCTCCTTCCCCTGGTACCCTCTTGAACTAGCACCACAAAAACAGAGAGTATCCTTCAGTCTGAGAAGTATAAAGATTTCAAGCTATTATTAGTGTTAGCTCTTGTTATTAAGTATTTCAATGACTGGATTACAAAGATTTTGGGGAAAGTTGTACAGGAAATTATTTTGGTAAGTGTCTATCAGTGTGAAGAGCTGCATTTGTCCACGGTCAAAGACATTCAGAAGTTCATGTGAGATCGCACCTTCAATGTGTTTGCTGCGCTTATATGGGTATATTTAGCATTATATGGAGATGCACTTCACACTGACAAAAGCAGAGAAAAGTAACGTTTTATTAGCCATTCACCCTATAGGTCCATTATTGTGTCCTCGATAAATCTGATTCCAGTGCATGTGAAGGTGCTCCCTCCTATACTCACTCCCAGATTGATATGAAGGTTGTCACTGAAGACAGGTCCTGAGCAGAAAACTTCTGTTGAGATGGAAATACAGATAATCAGAATATGGGGCAAGAGAGGGAGAGATGCTGCGACAGCGCTGTACACTCCTGCAACACAAATGGAAGTGATGTTGCATTTGTGTATGTACAGTATGTCTGGGTGTGTGTCCTTCTCAATCTTCTGTGGATGGAGCGATGCCTGTCTCCAGTCTACAGACTTTCCCTTTTGGGTCAAAACTAATTGGTGCAGCAACGTTGAAACTTTGCTCTGATAATGACCACAAGCACTCCGACTGCTCTCGCATGAATGACCCACCCCCCCACCCTGAGCACACAGACACAGGCCAGTGCTGGGGCGAGAGATGGGAAGAAGGAAGGAGGGAGAAATGGTCAGAGCTAGTTTGGAAAGGAGATCGGAGGATGGAAGATATGCGGGAACACAGAGAAAGAAATCTTATCCTGTGCTTTCGGAGAAGATGCACAGAAAATACCATTTATTTAAAGCAGTTGTTTAATGGTCAGTACAAAAACTTGATCCGCAGCAGCTTTCTTAAACCACATGAAGACAATTTGAGTAGCTCCTCATATGTTCTCCTGGAAATGTATGGCTTCGTTGTATAAAACTACACATCTGTTCATGATGGTGAAAAATAATAGGTCACATTACATTGCAATCATAAGTGAATTCAACCATAACTTAAAAGCAGAAGATGGCTCAAACTCATTGTCATTGTGAATTTAGGCTGTTATTCAACCAATCACTGCAACAGTCCCTTTAACAGATTCCAGTCTGCCTCAGAGGTGTTTGGCACAGTGATTCATTATTCATGGTTCAGCATTTAAAAAAGAATACCCAAAAAAAACCTGATTGGAAAGCAAGTCATTTGCCATCGATCAGGATCCACTGTGTAGAAGGCTGACTTGTCGTTACTAGAATTCAAATATTTGAAAAAAAAGAAAAAAGAGGGGACTGGGCTTATGCCTGCTCATGTGGGACCCGGCAGATCATGTTCAAAACCACATCAAGGAATATTTCTGAAACAATTTTGAGCTCACATGCGGTTGCTCTTGCGGTTTAACCACAAGGTGAGAACTTTTTTATATCCTGCTTCTTACACATGCTCTCTCCAGTATAGTTTAGCTCTGAGTGTTAGCGATGCTTAAACAAAGACCGTATTACGTCCAAAACACGTCGGGCATTGATTCTGATAGCAAAGTTTCTGATAGGGCTGTGGGTCCACCATCTGATATGACGTATACATGACTGTGCATATGAAAACGAGCTGATGTCATTGGTGACGTAGTCGCTGGTGGGCAAAACACGGGCAGAGCCAACGACAATACCGTTTAAAAATGGTCGGTATACAAGCAAATACAAGATTATCTCAATAACCATGGACTAATCTGATGGTGTATTAGGGTGTACACATGGTAGAAGAGTGGCAGACAGTGTTGGGTGTAACGCGTTACAAAAGTAATGTATTACTTTTGCTGTAACGCAGCAATGTAACGCATTACCAATTAAATGTGGGTAATATAATACCCGTTACAACGCACGTTACAACACATTTCAACCCGAAATCAGGGTATCCCACACATAATCTTTTTTATCCGTCCTGTACCTGTTCGCTCTGCTATCGCATGAAGGGTCTGCTTTATGCGCTCCGCAGTAACTCCGCTGTGAGGCACCGGCGAACAGTTCATGAGCGTGCTCCACGAGCACCCACCCCGTTCATGAGCGAGCTTCACTAGCACTAGCACACAAACTAAGGAATCGACTCCCAATATTAATTAAAAAAAAATTATTGACTTAAAATCATCGTATTTCTTCCGCTAAGAAAAAACTGTTGTTGAACAACAACAACTTTACGGCAGCACTGTCCAAATCTGTTTACAGTTTCTGATCCACTAACAAGTCCTTAAACACTGCAGAGCCCATACCGTGTTCCTGTTAGTGTTTACTTCCTCTCTGCATTCTTCTGTTCATTTATCTGCTGTCCAGCGCTCCGTCTTTTAAGCTCTTTTCCTTTCTCTTTCTTGATCCTCCTTAGCAACGGTCTTTATAGTCCCTGACAGCGGTCTGTACTACTGTATTAACAACGTGTCACATGTTTTAAATTGACCAATCAGAATCGAGTATTCAACCAAGCCGTGTAATTAAAGTTGTTAGTAGCCTTAAAGAGCCTGTGACACGATTTTCCCCCATCATCCAAACCCATAAATTTGAGTAAATATTGTCCCCTTGAAAACCGTTACTGAACTGATTTTGGATATTTGTACTTTGATAACCATTAATCTGCCCTTCAATGTTGACCATTTCCTGGATCTTCTCGGGGATTCTTCAAGTCCTGCCAAATTATGGGTGACGTCAATGCGGGCACAGCGCTCCAGCTGCACCGTTCAGGATCCCAGCATCTGCATGTAAACGCACGATGGCGCACACAGCAGCAAGCTCAGACAGCGGTGACAGTTTAATTTTGAACGTGTCTGAGAGCTCATATGAGGCTGAAGGATCGGTTTATTTTGTATCTGTTAGAAGTTTAGGAATTAGGTGCGTAAATATGGGCGATCATACGGTCATGTAGCCAGTGGTGGACTGGGACTAAAAATCAGCCCGGGACTCTCGAGCATGATTTCTTTTTTTAATAGTCTAATACATCTAAAATCATTGCCAGTGTTATCAGTTGCAAGTGTGTGTTTGTTGTAATAATGACGAAAACATAATAGGCAGATTTCACAGTAATTATAATAAAAACGTAGCTCAAGCATTTATGCAACTTGATTTGAAGCGTGTGTGTGTGAGGGGCAGAACTGTGTGTGTAGGGTGACCAGGTGTCCCGCACTGTGCGGGACTGCACACACAGCATTTGTATTATTTGTCCCGCGTCCCACACATTGAGACTATGTCCCGCATTTGAGTGATAGTCGCGCAGAAAGGCCGGATCGGTTCGCTAACAGCCGGCACCGCCCTTTATTATTATATTGTCTAAACGGCATCATGTAAATTGCGCTGACAGGCGACACAGAGGTCCCCAAGCCCCCCACCGTTGACAGTTCAAGAGCACGTCCATAGTGTCTCCCTTCCACCCACCACCCCGTCCACCCAGTAAAAACATCCCCACTACACCACCGGTTGTAGTAGTACACCGACATGGATTAAACGTGTGTTTTTTTTTACCACAATGTTGGGGAAATGAATGGATAAAATGCAAGGATTATTATTATTATTATTATTCCCACTCCGATTGGGACACTAGGTACACCGTTTCCCCACAGCGAGGCTCCCCCCGTTGACAGTTTACGTGGGCTGGGCTGGGTGCAGTGGCGGACTGGCCATCGGGACAAATCCCGATGGGCCGGTACCGAAGTGGGCCGGTCGGATAAGTCACTAGCACATCCCCCAATCCCCCCGTTGACAATTTACTAGTGGTACCGAAGTGGGCCGGTCGAGAGTCCCGGGCTGATTTTTAGTCCCAGTCCACCTCTAAGTAAGTAAGTAAGTAAAAGTGTATTTCTAAAGCACCCCTCCCAGCACGAATGCACAGAGTGCTGTACAAAATATAGCAGTCAAAACAATTAGGCCAATATGGCACTAAGGCATAATAATAACAAAGCATAACATGACAGGAAAATAGAATAAAAACTTAAAAACAATATACAAACATGAAACCAAGTGCAAGAGGACCAGTGATCGACAGTGACAGGACAGTGACGTGATGAACGGCCTAAGACTGCTCAAACGCCTGCTTAAATAAGTGCGTCTTTAGGTGTCCCTTGAACAGGTTGAGGGAGGGAGCCGATCTCAGGACCGGGGTAAGTGCGTTCCAGAGTCTAGGGGCGGCCGCCCCAAACGCCCGGTCCCCCCTGGTCTTTAGTCGGGTCCTGGGCACTGCCAGAAGCCCCTGGTCAGAGGACCTCAGCGAACGAGTGTTTTGGTGTGGTGGAATGAGCTCGCTGATGTAGGCTGGGGCTTGGCCGTTTAGAGCTTTGTATGAGATAATCAGGATCTTGTACTGGATCCTGAAATGAACTGGTAGCCAGTGCAGGGAGGCTAGAATGGGGGTGATATGGCAGGATTTTTTAGACCTGGTGATTAAGCGGGCGGCAGCGTTTTGAACCAGCTGCAGACGGTGAACAGAGGCTTTGCTGAGACAGGTGAAAAGTGAATTACAGTAGTCTAACCGGGATGATATGAATGCGTGGACAGCCATTTCAAGCTCTGCATGAGACACAATGGACCTGAGTTTAGCGATGTTGCGGATGTGGAAAAAACAGTTGCGGGTCAGTGAGGAAACATGTTTGTCCATGTTCATAGCCTGGTCGAAGAACACCCCAAGATTTCTGATGTGGGGGTGAACGTTGGTGGTGAGGGGCCCCATTAGGTTTTTTACCTTGGCTGCTAGGGAGTCTGAGGCAATTATAAGTACCTCTGTCTTCGCCGCATTTAGCTGGAGGAAATTTCTCCCCATCCAGCCCTCAATGGCAGCTAGACAGTCCAGTAGGATGTTAATTTTCTGCATGTTTTGCGGAGTGAAGGACACATATAGCTGGATATCATCAGCGTAGCAGTGGTAGGACACACCCTTAAAGCTGCTGATGATAGAGCCAAGGGGGAGCAAATATAAGGCCCAGAGGAGCGGGGCCAAGATGGAACCCTGTGGTACCCCACAGGGTAGGGGAGCAGGGTCAGAAGTGAACGGACCAACGGCCACTGAGAATGACCTTCCTCCGAGATGTGAGGAAAACCAATCTAGGGCTCTCCCTGAAATGCCCACCCACTCTCTAAGCCTATCCAGCATGATGCTGTGGTCCACAGTATCAAATGCTGCGCTGAGGTCTAACATGATCAGCACAGCGCATTCACCCGAGTCTGCAGCCATCAGGATGTCGTTAGAGACCCAGAGGAGTGCAGTCTCAGTGGAATGCTTCGTGCGGAAACCAGATTGAAATTTATCTAGGGTGTTAGTGTTGGCCAGAAAAGCGTTGAGCTGGTTCGCAACAACCTTTTCAAGCACTTTGGAGGTGAAAGGCAGCTTAGAAATAGGTCTATAGTTTTTTGGGAGAGAGGGGTCCAGGTTAGGTTTCTTAAGGAGGGGCTCGACAACCGCCTGCTTAAAATATGAAGGGACAGAGCCAGATTCAAGAGAAAAGTTAATGATGGAAACCAAACCGGGGCCAACAGAGTTGATTGCTTCTTTCAGGATGGAGGTGGGGATGACATCTAGTGGACTGGAAGAGCGTTTCATGGAATTAACTATGTCAATGAGATCTTGAAGGGAAATAGGGGCAAAACAGTTCAAAGTTGAATGCCTGGCTGGGCAGGTGGGGAGGGGGGAGAGGGAGGGGGAAATGCTGGCTCTCACATCCGCAACCTTGTTTACAAAGAACAAGAGAAAGTCATTACAATCCTCATTTGAGAAAACAGGGATGGGGGGGAGAGGAGAACTAACAATGTTGTTGATGGTCTTAAACAGGATGCTAGGATTGTGCTTACTGACCGTATGATCACACATATTGACGCACCTAATTCCTAAACTTCTAACAGATACAAAATAAACCGATCCTTCAGCCTCATATGAGCTCTCAGACACGTTCAAAATTAAACTGTCACCGCTGTCTGAGCTTGCTGCTGTGTGCCCCATCGTGCGTTTACATGCAGATGCTGGGATCCTGAACGGTGCAGCTGGAGCGCTGTGCCCGCAATGACGTCACACATAATTTGGCGGGACTTGAAGAATCCCCGAGAAGATCTAGAAAATTGTCAACATTGAAGGGCAGATTAATGGTTATCAAAGTACAAATATCCAAAATCAGTTCAGTAACGGTTTTCAAGGGGACAATATTTACTCAAATTGATGGGTTTGGATGATGGGGGAAACTCGTGTCACAGGCTCTTTAAGGGCCTGCACATTTGCTGCACTAAACTACATTACATTTTAGAATTTAAAATACCTAGCCATTATTTTGCAGTTATTTTGGTGAAAGTAACTCAAAAGTAATATAAAAGTAGTGTAACTCATTTCAGAGACAGTAATATTGTAATGTAACTTATTACTTAAAAAAGACAGTAATAATTATGAAGGTAGATATGGTGCAAAATGCGAAAGCATGTAAAACCTGATGTGAGCACTTGCAGAAAAGAAATTGAGTTTGTTTGCATACATTTACACTTGTATAAAATATCCACGTAACTGTGAACCAAATGTACACTTGTATAAAATATCCACGTAACTGCAGTGCTTGAATTGGGCCGGTACTCACCGGTACGCAGTACCGGCACTTCTGATTTTTACCCATGTGGTACCGGCACTTCTTACTGAGTACCGGCAAGGTGCCGGTAGTCAGTAAATTGCCGGTACTCAGCCGTCGGCAATATACGTATATATTGTAAACGCAACGCAGCGCAAATGAGGGTCTGACTCTGCCTCACAGAGGGTGACTGGCTGTCTACATGACGTGGCCTTCCTACATTGCCACTTTCATACAGATCATACTAATGCCCTCGATTGGCCTCTGTGTGTCATTCAAGCTCGGGAGGGTGTGTGTTGGTGTATGTGTGGCGCGAGCGAGCGAGAAAGCGCGCGCACCGGTTACGTGTAGGGTGGCCATCCGTCCGGTTTTAGGTCGGACAGTCCGGTTTTCAATGTCTGTGTCCGTCTGCCGGCGCAGCCTTGAGCCGGACGCTCATTTGTCCTCCTTTTGAGGTGATCCCCATTTTATACTTTTAGGGTATAAAAAAAAAATAGACAATTATACAAAGAAATACAAAAAATAAGTTATGTGTAAGTATATATCCCTGTAAGACTTGTGGTCTTACAAATTATTGGCTGAATGTGATGTCAAATAAATATCTTGTATTTCATTGGTTAATAAACGTAAACAATTAGCCATGTGCTTCTTGACGTCACGTTCACGGCATGGCACTGTGGCACAGAGTGACGTTAGCGCTAGCAGACTAGCTCATGAGCCAACTCCGCCTAGTTAGCGGTAGGTTAAACCGCAGAAATGCCGAAACGAAAGACTTAATTTAATCCTGAATGGTCGAAAGAGCATGGATTCCTCACAAAAAGCCGAAAGGACGACTTCCATGCTTTTTGCACGTTGTGTCGTTGCGATGTGGACGTAAGTAGCAAAGGAAAAGGTGCTGTCGACAGACATGCTAACACAGATAAGCACAAAAGCAACGATCAAAGCGCAGGTGCCTCTTCACTTTTATCGTTTTTCCGTGAAGCTTCATCGCCTCAAGATGACAAAATCTCCGCAGCAGAACTTTGCAAAGTTTATCATGCCGTCAAGCATCACCAGTCATACAGGAGTGTAGACTGTGGAATAAAAGTTGATCGCACAATCTACAACGACTCATCAATAGCAAAAGGGATGACCTGTGGAAAAACAAAAGCCAAAGCTTTGTGCGAAAATATCCTAGCACCCTACTCTGTCCAGACGCATGTGGATTACATAAAAGAAAAATGAACTGCATTATTCAGTGGCAAGTGATGCATCAAACAAAGGTACGATCAAGTGTTTCCCCATTGTACTGAGATATTTTCACTTTGAGGAGGGCGTGCAACATGCACTGTTGGATTTTTACAGTGATAGCAACGAAAAGTCGGAAGCTATAACAAATCAGCTGCTATCTAAACTGGAGATGTCTGGACTAGATGTGAAAAAAATGTCAGCATATGCAGCAGACAACGCCAGCGTTAACTATGGAAAACACAACAGTGTTTATCAGAAACTGAAACAGGCTCAAAAAGACGTGCTCGCTGCAAACTGTTTAGCCCATATTCTGCACAATGCAACAAGATATGCAGCAAGCAACTTGGATATTGACATTGAAAATGTTGTGCTTAAGGTGTATAGCCATTTTAGCATCTCAGCTAGCAGAACGGCGCAGTTGAAGGAATTCTGCGAGTTTGTGGAAGTGGAGGAATGCAATCTGCTGCGGCACGTTGTCACGCGATGGTTGTCTCTGCTGCCATCTATTGACAGAATCCTGAAGTGTTGGAGACCCCTGACCAGCTACTTTCAGAGTCTAGGTGAGGAGGAATGCTCCAAGATTTTGTGGAAATGCTTTGGAGAGGATGGCAACGAAGTATCTGAGATGTATTTTCTCTTCCTCAGTCACATTCTGAAAGTGTTTTCAGACTGCATTGAAGCACTCGAGGCCAAATCATTCAGCATAACCTCTGTGTTTAAGGTAATGACTGAACTGAAAGGGAAACTTGAGAGAAGGTTAAAGGACACATTTTTTGGCTTTGCTGTGAACAACAAACTCAAGCAGCTAACCCCTGATCTGGCTAAGAAATGTGAGGCTGATTTTCTTGTTTTCTATGAAAGAGCCAAGAAATACGTGAGTGAAAGGTATGACTTCTCTGAGAACAGCTTTCATAGTAAAGTGTCAAAGCTTGGCCTCACAACTGCTGTGTCCTATGGAGAATACAGTGATGCAGTCCAAGCCTGCAGCCTGAAAGACATTGACATGGATGGACTCTATGAGGAATATGGCATGGTGGAAGCTATTCTCAGCTCTTCAGAAATGGAAGGATGCCACAGTGAGGAGCGGTATCTGAAACTGTTTTCCAAAGCAGAAGTCCCACTTGTGAATCTGAGGAAGATCAGCGCCTACATCTTCTCCATCCCATGTAGCAATGCACATACAGAACGTGTGTTCTCAATGATGACCTCAGCATGGAGAAATGAGAGAAATCGTCTGGATGTGGACAGTGTCAAGGCAGAGCTGCAAATTTGTGTCAACTTCACATTTGAGTGCACAGACATGTACCAGAGACTCCATACAAACAAAAAACTCTTGGAAGCAGCCAGGAAAGGGCAAAAGTATCGTAAATAGACATTCAACTTGTGGTTAGTACACTAGAGTCTTATTGTGTTTTGAGTGTGAAGGATTCAGTGAAGCCAGGATAAAAACTAAAAGATAATCCCAAAGTGTCCTCCTTTTTGGTGTTATGGAAATGGCCACCCTAGTTACGTGTATTGTTGTTAGCATCTGGTGCTAGCTAGCTGCGCTAACGGATATAAGGAGCTTTTTCAACAACAAGGTGGAGGGAGAGTCCTTTGCAGTCAGACTGAGAGGCTGCTAACTACAGCTCTGGTGAGGTAAATTACTCTCTGAGTCTTTAGATAGTTAACTTAGTTTAAGTTATCTCAGTGGGTCTCAAACGGTTCGGTCACCATTCATGTAAACACATATTTCCATTTGAGGGGGTAGTGATTAGTAAAATATGCATGAATAATACAAACAAAATGTTAACTAGGTGAAAAAAGGTAAGATAAACTTGTTGAGAGCTAAAACTAGTCTTTGTTGTTGCCTCAAAGAGGAGCAGGGGGGAGAGGAGGGAGACGGGAGAGGCCGATTCAGGAGCCCAGACACACTCACAACTATAAATGAACCAAAAACAAATAAATAAACAAGTTTCAATGTTTTTTCATATTGGATATTGTATGTTATTGGTTATGGCCATGTACTTATGATTTTATGATTATTTAAATGTATACATTTTTGTTTCATATGGGTGTAGTCTCTTTATTTCCCCCTCAAAATGCACCAAATTGATGCATTTAAGTCCAACATTTAAAAAAAAATCTTACCGGGGGAGCATGCCCCCGGACCCCCCTATAGGATTTGAGGCCCGGCCCCACTGTTCCCAAATAGATTTGCATTTTTTTTTAAATAGTAACCCATCTCCATATGTTTCTTTTTGGGTAGTAGATTTAAACTGGAGGGCTATCACTTTGTGCAGCAACGCTATTGACAAATAAATCCAGCAAAATGGCACAAAAAACTGGTAGTGGCTTCATGGACGAGGAGTCATTTAACCAGCCAGTAGGAGTCAAGCTTTACTTTCTTTTTTATCCATAAAGAAAAAGTAAATCTGTTTACAGTTGTTTCATTATGGATGTTGAGAGGTATCCATATATCTCTTCATTTTGCTCTCAAAGTGCACCAGATTGATGCATCTAACTTCAATATTTAAAAAACATTTTTTCCCGGGGGAGCATGCCCCCGGACCCCCCTAGACTAGAGGGTGTCAGGTCCACTCCCCACTTATAAAAATAGCACTTTACCACTGCACCCCCTCTAATCTCAGATGCACCCTGAGTCATTTTGTTTAAGTACAGTGAGCCTTTCTAAAATATACAGTAAAGAGACAAACCCACCAGCATTATAGGATATACTATGACTTTGTGCGAAATACTTGTTGCTGATTTAGAGTACTGGCACCTTTTTTATTCCAATTCGAGCACTGCGTAACTGTGAACCAAATTTGAAGTCACAGAAGAAAAAAAAATAGTTGTAGCTTGTAGAAAAAAATTAACTTAGTGATGACATGTTCACTTGCAGAAAAATACATCTTTTTTAAATATATTTTCCATTACAACTGCAACTTGGTCATTACAACTTGACAAATCTGCTATGTGGCAGTATAAATAGACGAATCTGCGGTCTTGACTTTTGCGACACTTCTTGCGATAAATGTGTCGCAAAAGTAATTTTCACCTGTAGATGTGGGGGGGGAGGAGGGAGGGGGGTTGGAGCCAAGGGGCAGAGCTATCAGAACGACGAGGCTCGGGTGACTGGTGGAGACTGCGGGGCTAACGGTTCGTGTCGCTACCAGTCTGCTGACATGGCGCGTCAATAAACGGTAAGTTTTGCCCATTACTTGCCCAGTATTACTTTGAATATTATTATTGTGATTGAGGATTAAATCCGCTTTGAAGACCACCGTTTTATATCGTGCAGTTTAGCGGCAAAAAATGTTCAGTTAACCAGCTAACGCTAGCTTTGTTGAGTTTATGCTAGCTAAACAAGTAGTGGTTTCAGTCTACAGCAGTAATTAATATATTATAGCCTACTGCTTTGGCACTAACGGTTGATAACTGTCTATGAAAATAAAATAAATTGTATTGTACTGAAATAATGACAAGTTTTATAATTGTCTTGGGCTCCTGCTGTGTTTTTAAAGCCTTTATCCATGCTATTTTCTATTTATCTAACGTCGAAGAAGTGTATGTGAAATCAACCTCACAATAAGATGTGTGTATATTACAATTATTAATGTCATATTTCAAGATAATTACTTTGATATTACAATATGGTTGGTTGAGCTGGAGTTCATTATTGAGCTTACTCGTTTACGTCAGTCATATCTGAAGAACAAACCCAAACCTTGTTGTTTTTATTAATTGTATTACCAAATTGATATCAAATAAACAGTAAGCATTGGTAACGCAACTTCCAAAGTTACAGTAAAATAAAAAGGACCCTGACTCGGACAATACACAGTCCAACATGTTCAACAGAAGAGAATCAGTTATATTGTTTGTACACATGGTTCTTTACATATATATCTGTTTTTTTTAAGGTGTCCAGGTGATGCAGACAGGCTGGACCAAAGAGTGAGAGACAGAACTGGACTCCTCACAGCAAGTGAGTTAAGGATCTAGAACTGGTACTTAGTTTTAATGATACAGTCTGGTTATTATGCTGTTTGGAGGAGGCCTCACAGGTAAGAGCACTAACTAGCTACCATCATATGTACCTTAGCTTGACTTAAATGTATTAAACGTGACTTAAATGTATTAAACGTGTAATTAAGTGATGGCAAAATATAAATAACTAATGTCATGCAAGCGTCATGTCATTGCTTGATTCCAGAGTTGAATTTAGCACAATTGCATACAAACGTTAAGGGATTTTAAGATTCTGAAGTCTTCGTTCTAAATAGAAAATAGTATGGATAATTTACAAAGGCTTTAAAAACACAGCAGGAGCCCAAGACAATTATAAAACTTGTCATTATTTCAGTACAGTGCAATTGGTTTTATTTTCATAAACGGTTATCAACCGTTAGTGCCAAAGCAGTAGGCTATAATATATGAATTATACTACAACCACTACTTGTTTAGCTAGCATAAACTCAACAAAGCTAGCGTTAGCTGGTTAACTGACGTTATTTTGCCGCTAAACTGCACAATATAAAACGGTGGTCTTCAAAGCGGATTTAATCCGCAATCACAATAATAATATTCAAAGTAATACTGGGCAAGTAATGGGCAAAACTTACCGTTGATTGAAGCGCCATGTCAGCAGACTGGTAGCAACTAGCGACACGAACCGTTAGCCCCACAGTCTCCCACATCTACAGGTGAAAATTACTTTTGCGACACATTTATCGCAAGAAGTGTAGCAAAAGTCAAGACCGCAGATTCGTCGATTTATACTGCCACAGACCAGATTCGTCAAGTTGTAATGACTGATTTGAGAGGTTGTAATAACCAAGTTGCAGTTGTAATGGAAAATATATTTAAAAAATATGTATTTTTCTGCAAGTGAACATGTCATCACTAAGTTCATTTTTTTTCTACAAGCCACAAAACTTTTTTTTTTCTTCTGTGACTTCAAATTTGGTTCACAGTTACGTGGATATTTTATACAAGTGTACATTTGGTTCACAGTTACGTGGATATTTTATACAAGTGTAAATGTATGCACACAAGCTCAGATTTTTTTCTGAAAGTGCTCACATCAGGTTTTACACGCTCTCGCATTTTGCACCATATATACCTTCATAATAAGTCATATGTACTTTATTACATTTTGGAAGTAACTTACCCAACACTGGTGGGAGTTTATCTTTTCACAGATGTCCTCATAAAATCACAGAATCGCAGTTTTTAGTGAGCCGGTATATAATATATATATATATATATATATATATATATATATATATATATATATATATATATATATACATATATAACAATGTTCTCACTTCACTTGTTTTGGTAAACTCAAAATATTCCCTCCACTGTTCTACTGTAATTACATCAGACTGTATGTATTATTACTTACTTCAAGTTACCACTGACACTTGGGTCGTTTATTGACTGACAGCAGTGCTCCGCAGCAAGTAACGTCGGCCGACCACAGATTCATATCCGTATAGGAATAACTGGAATTGACATGTGTCGTTAATTTGGCATTTAAATACGTTTTGTCCTAGGGCTTCCTCTACAGTTATAGGAAAACACTGCTTTGGTCAGTGTTGTTAGTTGAATTGGTTAGCTAGCTAACGTTATCTCAAAACTGTCCAGTCATTGATAATGGCTCGCTTTAATCCCGTTTAACATTAGTAAACCCAGAACTAAATTCTTCCTTAGAGTTTGGGTCGACCCCCGCTTATGATGATAACATCAATTTGTGGGGCATGATAGCTCAATACTGTATGTATTTACTGTGATTAGACTGTTGCTTTTGCCCACCAGCGCTCTGCGGTGGAACGCTCATATACTCCCACCGATTTCTCCTAAAGCAGTGGTAGAGGCGTCACAGTAGGAGCACTGACTAGCTAGTTGCACAAACAAAAACAATTGTAACTTAAGTCATGTTCAATTTAAATTCAGCTTTGATGATTAACGATTTGATCAAGTGTTTGGAAATGTACTTCAATTGTATATTTTTTTAAATGTGAAAAAAAATATGCAGTTTGTGTAGAATTTTCTCAATAACAGTAATCATTAAATGTTGCCCATTTTCAAGTTAATTTACCTTAAAGTGGACCTATCATGCTATAGTTGAATAAGATACTGTAGGACCATACCTACAGTATAAGGCATATTTATACTTTTTATTTTTCAAAATACCAAACAGATCATGCATTTTAGCCATTCCTCATTTCGCTCAATTTAACACTGTCTTTGCATGGGCTGATTCTGTGAGAACAGCACCATCTACAGGCCTGGAATATGTACTACAGCGTCTCCAGCGCTTTCGAACGGCAATGTCCGTGGCTGTCTCCTCCTGATTGGTGGACTTGGCCCAATAGCCGTAGCGCCACTTCTGTGACATCATAGAAGTGTTCAAATCTGGATCAGTCTGTATCAGATCCGTTGCAGGCCCTTTTTAAGAGATTTGGGTATGGAGGAAAATAGAGAGAGTGTTGTGTTTTCTGACACTTGGTGAGTTCCCTGGAACACCGGGGGACACATATTCATGTATAAAAGACGTACAAAAGTACATTTTGCACAATAGGTCACCTTTAAGAAACGTAAACATGGAGTGAAAGTTTCCTCATTGGGAGCAACATGACCACAGGTTAGCCGGCTTGTTAGCCTTATTTAGCCTGGTAGCTTCAACTGAGCTCGACAAAAACTATTGTTTTCATATTGATTTAGTGGGAATGCTGTTAACAGCATTCCAACTAACTGTTCTTCTACGGACGAAAAGTTTATTATTATTCCGCCGGTATTTTGCCGCGCTTCTCCTCCCGCATTGAACATCGCAGAAACTCCGTTCAAACATCAAATGTTCAGCTCGGTCGGGAATCGATGGCTATTACTTTTCTCATTCATAACTTTCATAATTCCAGAGATACATCCCATATTACATCAAATTTATAACATTGAAGTCAATGGAGAAAATCTTCAGACTTCAACAAATCTTCATGCAATTCAACTGCTTACTGTTCATTCATACTTTCACTCAGACACCTCATTCCAACTTTAAAATGTTACACATCTTTCTGACATTATTCGTGTAAAACAACTTTTAAATCTGATTCTTACTTTTAGAGATATTAAACACTGTTCAGACCTTGTTTTAGAGGTTTTCTTCACATTTTACCATTAACTAGAGTGTGTGATGTCACAGCTAGAGTGGAGGACAGCTTGAAATTCGCATTCATATATATTTTTAAAACTGCCATAATTCCCAAACCCTACATTCCTGAGACATAATTTATCATGATAAACGTAGGAAAACATCTCGTAGCTTGAAAAATGACAAATAATTAAACCCCATTGTAATTTCAGGCAGATATTTCCTCACGGCAGCAGCCGCACACCTTTAGTTAAACTGCCAAAAAGGCCACATTATTAACCCGCAACTACACAAAAATTACACTTCAAATACTCAACTTCCTTGACATGCTTAACGTTTTGAAATTTCAAAGATATTTGTTACGGTTCTTCCACAAAACGTTCACATGTAAGGTTTATCTCTCATTCAGAACAATGAAGCCTTTGGTCTCTACAGAGCTCGTTAGCTCAACTATAAATACCTGTGTAATGGAACACGATGATGTCATCACTCCAACTGACATGCTCAGAGCAGCAGACTTCAGATAGCAGTGTGCAAACAGTGCAGCCGTGAAGACATCTACGGGACAGTTTTGAGATTTCTTCAAATGCCGTTGCCATGGTAACACAATGCTCGCCTTGAAACACGGTTTTCTCATAACTTCAGTGAAAATACTCCAAACAGCCTAGAACTTCACAGGTTTGGTAACAATGCAGCCATCAACGCATCTAAGCGTATGGGGTGTCATCAAATGCCGTTGCCATGGCGACGGACCACTCGCAATGAAACACGATGTGGCTGTAAGTCCCATCGACACGGTCCAATCGTCCCCCAATCTTCACTTGTATATCACCGGTCCATGCCTCAACAGCTCCACGCCAATTCTGAGATCTCACCATATGCCGTTTCCATGGAAACGCATCCCTCGCCATAAAACATGATGTCACTATAAGTCCAATGGACACGGTCCAATCGTCCCCCAATCTTCACTTGTATATCACCGGTCCATGCCTCAACAGCTCTACGCCAAATCTGAGATCTCACCATATGCCGTTTCCATGGAAACGCATCCCTCGCCATAACACATGATGTCGCTATAAGTCCAATGGACACGGTCCAATCGTCCCCCAATCTTCACTTCTATATCACCGGTCCATGCCTCAACAGCTCTACGCTAAATTTGAGATCTCACCATATGCCGTTTCCATGGAAACGCATCCCTCGCCATAAAACATGATGTCCCTATAAGTCCAATGGACACGGTCCAATCGTCCCCCAATCTCCACTTGTATATCACCGGTCCATGCCTCAACAGCTCTACGCTAAATCTGAGATCTCACCATATGCTGTTTCCATGGAAACGCATCCCTCGCCATAAAACATGATGTCACTTTAACTCCTATAAACATGTTCAAAAATTGCTCAAACTTCACATGTGTACTAACAGTCGGGCCGTGAAGACATCTACAGGACAGTTTAGAGATTTCTTAAAATGCCGTTGCCATGGCAACACAATGCTCGCCATGAAACACGGTTTTCTCATAACTTCAGTGAAACTGCTCCAAACGCCCCAAAACTTCACAGGTTTGGTAACGATGCAGCCATCAACGCATCTAAGCATAGTATGGGGTGTCGACATATGCCGTTGCCATGGTGACAGATCATTCGCCATCAAGTTAGTTCAGAAGTTTGCAGTTCAAATATTCTGCTGCTTTTCCAAGCCTTTTTAATTTATTTTCTTCTCTCATCACACATTCAAGCCCCCAGTGTTCATGTATCATTTCAATCTAAATTCTTCACTTTCTTCTTACACATTACATTTCAGCATATTAGCGTCAGATTTTCAGCATAAAGCATTCCCACTAGCAATTTCTTCAGGAATTACATTCTCTAGTTCTTTTTGCAATAAATTTTTTTCTCACAAAATGAATTTCCTTTTTGAGGACTTAAAGAGCCTGTGACACGATTTTCCCCCATCATCCAAACCTATCAATTTGAGTAAATATTGTCCCCTTGAAAACCGTTACTGAACTGATTTTGGATATTTGTACTTTGATAACCATTAATCTGCCCTTCAATGTTGACCATTTCCTGGATCTTCTTGGGGATTCTTCAAGTCCCGCCAAATTATAGGTGACGTCAATGCGGGCACAGCGCTCCAGCTGCACCGTTCAGGATCCCAGCATCTGCATGTAAACGCACGATGGCGCACACAGCAGCAAGCTCAGACAGCGGTGACAGTTTAATTTTGAACGTGTCTGAGAGCTCATATGAGGCTGAAGGATCGGTTTATTTTGTATCTGTTAGAAGTTTAGGAATTAGGTGCGTAAATATGGGCGATCATACGGTCATGTAGCCAGTGGTGGACTGGGACTAAAAATCAGCCCGGGACTCTCGACCGGCCCACTTCGGTACAACTAGTAAATTGTCAACGGGGGGAGTGGGGGATGTGCTAGTGACTTATCCGACCGGCCCACTTCGGTACCGGCCCATCGGGATTCGTCCCGATGGCCAGTCCGCCACTGCACCCAGCCCAGCCCACGTAAACTGTCAACGGGGGGAGCCTCACTGCGGGGAAACGGTGGACCTAGTGTCCCGATCGGAGTGGGAATAATAATAATAATAATAATCCTTGCATTTTATCCATTAATATCCCCAACATTGTGGTAAAAAAAACACACGTTTAATCCATGTTGGTGTACTACTACAACTAGTGGTGTAGTGGGGATGTTTAACTGGGTGGACGGGGTGGTGGGTGGACGGGAGACACTATGGACGCGCTCGTGAACTGTCAACGGGGGGGGGGGGGGGGGGGGGCTTGGGGACCTCTGTGTCGCCTGTCATCGCAACTTACATGATGCCGTTTAGACAATATAATAATAAAGGGCGGTGCCGGCTGTTAGCGAACCGATCCGGCCTTTCTGCGCGACTATCACTCAAATGCGGGACATAGTCTCAATGTGTGGGACGCGGGACAAATAATAAAATTGCTGTGTGTGCAGTCCCGCACAGTGCGGGACACCTGGTCACCCTACACACACAGTTCTGCCCCTCACACACACACGCTTCAAATCAAGTTGCATAAATGCTTGAGCTACGTTTTTATTATAATTACTGTGAAATCTGCCTATTATGTTTTCGTCATTATTACAACAAACACACACTTGCAACTGATAACACTGGCAATGATTTTAGATGTATTAGACTATTTAAAAAAGAAATCATGCTTCAAATAAGTGGGGGTACGGCGTACCCCCGCGTCCAACGCCCACTACACCACTGACTGCAACTACAAAAAGCTAAGGTTTGTTTTCTCATCAGGAAATGCAGACCGGCTCAAACAAAAGATTCTTACATCATCATCCTCACGATCATTTAATGTGTCATATGTTCGCCGAATTGACATGAAAGCACTAATAAATGTAGTTTCATCCACTTGAGTTTACAAAAATAATCGATTTGTTTTTATATCACATCCGACGGGAGGAAATTCAGCAGCTCTCACTACCGATTTTTAATCCTAATTTAATCATCATCTTCACCACGATCATTTATGTTTATGTTCGCCGAATTGACATGAAAGCACTGACAAATATGAATATACTGTAGTCAACTTCATTAAAACGTTATTAACGTGCCTAAACTCAGTAATTCACCATTTCTACGCATGACAACACACTTTGTCCGTGTTTGGCTCTCTCGCCGCACAGTGAAGCGTTCCCACATTGACGTCACTTCCGGCTTCCCCCAAAACCTCAAAATGAGTCGAAGGAATTTTCCCGCGATGTTCGAAATTATTGATATTTATCGGAACGGTATAGCTTTTTCTTTTTTAAACTGACGGTTCGAGATTACTAGTAGCCCACTATTTCATTGCACAACAGTTGTTGGGTTCGTGTCACAGGCTCTTTAAGCATTCACAAAAGATGGAGATTTTTTGCACACTTGACAGGTCTGGTGAAAAATTTGATATTTTGGGGTTTTCATAATTGGCGCAATCAAAATGGCTCTATAGCGCCCCCTACAAAATACTAACAAACAGCGTTGCGTTGTGCTTTCACCTACAAGTCTGACATTTTGTAGACATATGTAGCATGATGCGACGCACAAAAAAGTAAGTCGGAGGCAACCCAACAGGAAGTCGGCTATCTTTTTGGCAATTTTTGCCGTTTTCAGGGCCAGTACCAAAACTATCTCCTCCTACAGTTTTAATCGGATCGACTCAAAATGTGGCCAGTACCATCAGAAGACCTGGATAATCAAATCCACACGTTTTTTTTCAACTTTGAATGATCTCGACGTGGCAGTGAAAAGAAAAATCTCACACCATACACAGGAAGTTGCTGTAAAACGACCGTATATACTCCTAACATGTCCAAATCTCTCATGGATGATCAGAGTCCGGGCCTGAAGATATCTGCATGATCATAGTCACTCATCTACATAGTGCGACCTGCTGGAAACAGGAGAGTAACAACTTTTGGACTTAAAGTTTTCCTCCTCACAGATTATTCCGATCTCTCTGAAATTTGCTCAGATAAGCCTAAAGAGGTGTGGGAAGTTCCATAGTGAAAGTTATGGGTCTGTTATTGTCAGGGCCCATATTTGAACTAAAGGCTCTTACAGTTTTCATCTGATAGACTCCTGACTTGGTCAGTATCATCAGAAGACCATGAGGATCAAAATGTAGCGTGGCGGTAAAAAGTGTCTTTTGCCAAAACGCAGGAAATTGCTGTAACTGCGGTCAGGAAAATCTGATTCCCATGTAGGGAAATGTAGCGGGGAAATCAGTTCAACAATGCCGCAAAACGAAAGAGGTGGCAAGAAGTAGCTTATTTGCGCACATCTATGGAACTAATCGGGTTAATGTTACGGATTGGTTAGTGACCATGGTGATTCAGTGCTGCGTCTTCAGGGATCCTGGAAGTACCCCGACGTGCGTTGACTTGCGAAGGCCCGTTTATCGCTGCTTGCAGCTTTAATTGTCCTTGTTTTAGCAGACAGGCCTGCCTTAGCTCTGCATCTTTGCCAATTTTTGGATTAGGCCAAAGGTGAGAGTAAGACATCGATGTCACTACCAAGTCTTGTAAACTGTACTGTTCTGTAGGCTATTTCTTAAGTGGGAATCTATACGCCTACTGGCTGATTTTCTTTCCCTGTTTCCATTTTCTTTGGTTCGTTTGCTCTTTCTTTAACCTGTTAAACCCAGAGCCTGTTTTTCAGGTTTCAGGCTCGAAAATGACATTCCCAGAACAAATGACCATATCTTCCCTTCTAAAAGGGTTAAATTAATAATCTTTTTTCTCAAAGTAATGATAAACCTGTCAGTTGGATGTAGAAAAGTCAGATTCAATATAGATGTTTTATATTTTAAAGAAAATTCAGATTGAACATGGTAAAAAACTGTAAATTATAGTGTCCGTCCAAAACATATTTTCTACTTTAGTGAAAACTAACGTTGGATGATGGGTTAGTAGACAAAAAGCTTTAGGAATCCAAAGTGCAACATATAATAAGTACCCTGTATCAAGATTGATGCAAAACAAGTGATATTTGACATTTTTAGACAGATTTAGCAACAAAAAAAAAACTTCTGGGGCCATTTGGGTGGATTTTTCATATCTCTGGCTCCCCCTGCTGGATTTTGACATGTGACATCTTTTTCTAACCGTCAGAGCCAATGGAATCGAGGGAACTCCCACATAGTCCTTATTTGGCCATGTGTGTGTATTATACTGCCGCATAGCCAAGACCGGAAGCAGCAGCCACTCTGGTGGCTACCATGAGAAGCTAACTTTTGCTCTGCGATTTTTACATAAAAATGGAATTATGGATTATAAATAATTCCAATTATTGCCCAGGAACTTTATCAATCTATTGATTAACCGATTCAGCAGCGTTTTTTTCTGGTTTTAATGCCATTGAACACGTCTTTTGATCAGATTAAAAGCTACGGTGAGACGATCTCCCTAGAAGCTACGTAAAGGTACGTGTTGTGATGTCTTTCTTTGCTTCCTCTGTCGCAAATTCGGATCACTCAGTGATGATACTATATACCTAAATAATCTGTGGAACCTCAGCTTTAATCAGAGATCTTGTATGTGCAGCTACGATAAGTAATAAGGGTACTTTTATCTTGACTTCTGTGCCAATGTCCTGTAGCATTTTTCGCAAAGGGGTCATTTAGATGCTTCTTATGAGACTTGTGTTTTGTTTTGGTAAAAATGATTTATATCGTCAGTTAGCTGAGATTCTTTCTATTAATCTGGTATAACACATTAATAGGTTCTTAAATATTAAGATCCCCTGAGACACAGTGTCCTGAAAAAAAAAAACAGGGGCTTATTAATCAAGTAGGTAAACCTTTTGTTCACAAAAATGTGTGCGTGAGATTGTCTATGAATTAAACTAAAACAGAGCATTTTCTACAGATTATCTTTTTTTCAAACCATGTTATGTGCTCACGTGTTTCTTTGTTTGTGTCTATTCTACTGCCTGAATATTATGGGATTAGTTTTGTATCATAAAGATAAAGCAACACTTTCTCAGAATAAAGCAAAACTATGAGTTTAAAAGAAAAAAAAACGGAGTCAAGCAAAAGAAAATAAATTCAAAGATTAAACTATAAATTGCCAACAAATCATTTGTGTAATCATGTAAACTATAAGTATTTGTTCTTTGTTTTAACATAGGTTTTTGTTTGCAGTTCTCTTTGCTTCTTTCTCAATGATCAGACTTTTGCTCTCGCTGCAGCTCTTCTCGTTTGCGCTCCTTCACTTTTTGTTTGAGATTCTGACACAAACCCCCCAGGTATGCGGAACTTTCAGGGGTGCGTCCCCATTGGCTACTCAGTTTTTGAGTGACAGCCCCGTCTTCCAGCGATTGTACAGTGCAGGCAGCTGCGGTGCGGTAGCTGAGCGTGGATAGAACACCAGCAGAAGAACCAGCATTTTAATTATTATAATAATACAAGTGAAAATATAGTATTGATCATTTGTGTAGTTTGTGCTGTACTATACGGTCTGTTTCTTTATTGTGTTTATTGAGAAGTAGAGCTGTGCTATGGAAGTTAGCTTTTGCTCCCTTTAGATCAGTGGTCACCAACCAGTCGTCGGTCGATCAAGAGTGTGGTGCGGGTAGATCGCGGACCGTTAACCAAAAAAGTAAAAAAAATAAAGAAAAATTAAATTAAAATAATAATGTTTGAAATATCTGTTTTTAGATGTAAACATATCATCCACCACCCCGTTAGCAGGTGCCACTTGATTGACGTATAGTTGAGACACCTCAATAATATAATACATTGAGAATAAATAAAAAACAGGTATGAAATACTATATGGCAGTAAAACAAGAATACAGTTTAAAAGGGGAGTGATTTGTAAAATATCCATAAAGAAAAAGAAAATCTGTTTACTCATATGGGTGCTGAGAGATGAATCCATAGATCTCTTCATGTTGCTCTCAAAGTGCACCAGATTGATGCTTTCATCTTCAATATTTAAAAAAAAATCTTACCGGGGAACCATCCCCCCGGACCCCCCTAGAGGAGGTGAGGACCTAGAGGAGGTGAGGACCCCCCTAGAGGAGGTCAGGTCCGACCCCCACTCGCACATAGCACTTTACCCCTACCTATATGCTGTAAGCTGATTATGGAGCCTTCATTGTACCAGTAATTCAGATGCAATTAGCCTATATAAAAGGCCTCAAATTGGAGGCACTGTTTGGGCTGTCTTTTTCACTCAATTCTGCAATACGTAGATCTCCCGCATGCAGCCCTTTAAGCCCTCTGCTCTGGCTCCCTTGAGCTTAGACCAGGGGTCTGCAACCTTTTTGACCAAAAGAGCCATTTTGCTCCTTTTTCCCAAACATTTTTTTGTCTGGAGCCGCAAAACATATTTCATAGCTTGATAGCTAATAAAGTTGTATTTATTGTTATATCAGACCAAAACTAATTTTTTTTTGCATTTATTAGGCTATTTATTACATTATATAAAACTGTTAACCTCTAATAAGAAACAAAGAACTCCTATAAGGAGAATTAGAAATAATACACAGGCCTACTTTAAAATAAATTAAACACAGCACTTGAGGAGTCATCTGCACATTTGAAGGAAAAAAAAATATTATTAAAATGGGCCCACTTTGAAATAAATAAAACATATAGCTGCACCCTAAAAAGAGTTAAAGGTAGGTAAGAATGGAAAAACCAGCTCGAGTGCGCTAGAATTTGAAAATACACAACCGGAACAAATATGCCTCTTCCTTCAGACTTTGTCACAGAGTCCCTCCTCCAACACACACGAACGCACACATGACCAATGAGGGCACGAGATAAGTTTGTGCACAGATGGAAGGCTGACAGGCAGGTAGGCCATCCAATCATTTTAGCCCGGCCGGCTAAAATGATTGGTCGTGCTTTTTACAGCGCAACGGCTTCCACAGATTAATTAGTTTATGTATTTATTGTCAAAGCATTTAATATATTCATTGCTATCGGGACGTTAAGAGCATTCCATGGAATATAACAAAAACTGTTTTCTGAAATAAATGACATACCCCATTGAATTATGACTGAAGATTGTCAGCTGTCTTCCTCTCCCGTGTTGTTCCTCGACACGTAAAGGCTGCAGCACCTTTGACAACTTCTCTCCACATATCAAACATACCGGTAAACCAGCATCGTTTGCTGTGAAAGCATATAACTCTGTCCGCACAGAATTAAATCCTCTGTTCCTCCGGTACTTTTTTTGATTTATCCATAGTTCGCTCATCGAGCCGGGGGTCAGGTTATTCGCCTCAAGAGAAAAGGCGCTCGCGCGGGACCGTAGCAGGATGTGACGCATATTTTAATTGACCTAATTAAAACCGTTTTGTTTTTTATTTACAGGACTGTCTCAGAAAATTAGAATATTGTGATAAAGTTCTTTATTTTCTGTAATGCAATTAAAAAAACAAAAATGTCATACATTCTGGATTCATTACAAATCAACTGAAATATTGCAAGCCTTTTATTATTTTAATATTGCTGATTATGGCATACAGCTTAAGAAAACTCAAATATCCTATCTCTAAATATTAGAATATCATGAAAAAGTATACTAGTAGGGTGTTCAACGAATCACTTGAATCGTCTAATTAACTCGAAACACCTGCAAGGGTTTCCTGAGCCTTGAAAAACACTCAGCTTGGTTCAGTAAACTAAATCACAAGTATGGGGAAGACTGCTGATCTGACTGCTGTCCAGAGGACCGTCATTGACACCCTCCATCAGGAGGGTAAGACACAAAAAGAAATTTCTCAAAGAGCAAGCTGTTCACAGAGTGCAGTTTCAAAGCACATCCACAAAAAGTCTGTTGGAAGGGGGAAATGTGGCAGGAAACGCTGCACAACCAAGAGAGATGACCGCAGCCTTAACAGCATTGTGAAGAAGAGTCGCTTCCAGAATTTGGGGGAGCTTCAAAGACAGTGGACTGAAGCTGGAGTCCAGGTATCAAAAGTCACTGTTCACAGACGTGTCCGGGAAATGGGCTACAATAGCCGTATTCCCATGGTCAAGCCACTTCTGAACTCAAGACAACGGAAGAGGCGTCTGACTTGGGCTAAGGAAAAGAAGCACTGGACAGTTGCACAGTGGTCCAAAGTCCTCTTTTCAGACGAAAGCAAGTTTTGTATTTCATTTGGAAGTCAAGGCGCCAGAGTCTGGAGAAAGGCTGGAGAGGAGCAAAATCCAAGTTGCTTGAAATCCAGTGTGAAGTTCCCACAGTCAGCGATGGTTTGGGGAGCCATGTCAGCTGCTGGTGTTGGTCCACTGTGTTTCATCAAGCCCAGAGTAAATGCAGCTGTGTACCAAGAGATTTTAGAGCACTACATGCTTCCGTCTGCTGAAAAGCTCTATGGAGATGAGGAATTCATTTTCCAGCATGATCTGGCACCTGCCCACAGTGCCAAAACCACCAGTAACTGGTGTACTGACCATGGCATTACTGTCCTCGATTGGCCTGCAAATTCCCCTGACCTGAACCCCATAGAGAATATGTGGGGTATTGTGAAGAAGAAGCTGAAAGACACCAGACCCAACAATGCTAATGAGCTAAAGGCCGCTATTGAAGCATCCTGGGCATCCATAACACCTCAGCAATGCCACAGGCTGATTGCCTCCATGCCACGCCGCATTGATGCAGTAATCCGTGCAAAAGGATTCCCAACCAAGTACTGAGTGCATTAATGGACATTTTCAAATGTTTGATTGTGTTTTGCTGTTATAAATCTTTTTTTTTTACTTGGTCTGAGGAACTATTCTAATTTTTTGAGATAGGATTTTTGAGTTTTCTTAAGCTGTATGCCATAATCAGCAATATTAAAATAATAAAAGGCTTGCAATATTTCAGTTGATTTGTAATGAATCCAGAATGTATGACATTTTTGTTTTTTTAATTGCATTACAGAAAATAAAGAACTTTATCACAATATTCTAATTTTCTGAGACAGTCCTGTATGTGTCACAGTATCACCTCAAAATACAAGATACGAAACATTTTCAACCATGCAACAAAATATAAATAGTCCTACAAATACTTTTATTTTATTTCCTTCTTATCTTTGTCTAAACTCAAGGGAGCCAGAGCAGAGGGCTTAAAGGGCCGCATGCGGCCCGAGGGCCGCGGGTTGCCGACCCCTGGCTTAGACCATAGGCTTAGACAAAAATAAGAAGGAAATAAAGTAAAAGTATTTTTAGGACTATTTATATTTTGTTGCATGGTTGAAAATGTTTCGTATCTTGTATTTTGAGGTGATACTGTGACACATAAATAAAAAACAAAACGGTTTTAATTAGGTCAACTAAAATATGCGTCACATCCTGCTACGGTTCCGCGCCAGCGCCTTTTCCTGCGGGTGAATAACCTGACCCCCGGCTCGATGAGCGAACTATGGTTAAATCAAAGAAAAGTACCGGAGGAATACAGGATTTAATTCTGCATGGACAGAGTTATCTGCTTTCACAGCAAACGATGCTGGTTTACCGGTATGTTTGATATGTGGAGAGAATTTGTCAACGGTGCTGCAGCCTTTACGTATCGAGGAACAACACGGGAGAGGAAGACAGCTGACGATCTTCAGTCATAATCATAGGTCATAATTCAATGGGGTATGTAATTTATTTCAGAAAACACTTTTTGTTATATTCCATGGAATGCTCTTAACGTCCCGATAGCAATGAATATATTAAATGCTTTGACAATAAATACATACAAAAATTTATCTCTGGAAGCCGTAGCGCTGTAAAAAGCACGACCAATCATTTTAGCCGGCCCGACTAAAATAACTGGCCTACCTGCCTGTCAGCCTTCCATCTTTGCACAAACTTATCTCGTGGCCTCATTGATGATGCGCGTTCGTGTGTGTTGGAGGAGGAACTCTGTAAGAAAGTCTGAAGGAAGAGGCATATTTTTTCCGGTTGTGTATTTTCAAATTCTAGCGCACTCGAGCTGGTTTCTCCATTCTTACCTACCCTACCTTTAACTCTTTTTAGGGTGCAGCTATATGTTTTATTTATTTCAAAGTGGGCACATTTTAATAATATTTTTTTCCCTTCAAATGTGCAGAGGACTCCCCAAGTGCTGTGTTTAATTTATTTTAAAGTAGGCCTGTGTATTATTTTTAATTCTCCTTATCAGAATCAGAATCCCTTTATTAGTCACACAGTGGGGAAATTTGCAGCGTTACAGCAGGAAAGAGCCACAGACAGCTGAGTGTAGCATATCTGAAATGCGTTAAAAAAGTACTAAGTTATAATATAATAAACAATAAACAATATACTAAAAAAGTACTAAGTTATAATATAATAAACAATAAACAATATGCTAAAAATAAAATAAAAAAGTTACATAATTTTCAAAAATACAGATCAAAAACAAATCAAATCTACAAATCAAATCCTGTAGCAGTCCTTATAGGAGTTCTTTGTTTCTTATTAGAGGTTAACAGTTTTATATAATGTAATAAATAGCCTAATAAATGCAAAAAAAACTGTAGTTTTTGTCTGATATAACAGTAAATGTAACTTTATTAGCTATCAAGCTATGAAATATGTTTTGCGGCTCCAGACAAAACATTTTTGGGAAAAAGGAGCAAAATGGCTCTTTTGTTCAAAAAGGTTGCAGACCGCTGACCTAGGCCGAGGTCGGTGATCTTAGGCTTAAAAAGGTTGGTGACCACTGCTTTAGATCCATAACAATGCAAGGTAAGTAGCCTAACAGTTAGCTACATAGCTAGCAGTGATTGAGCGCTCAGACACCTGCGCACACACTCAAACGGACTCGTGTGCCTGACTCTACCAACAGGCTTTCATGATTCTGTTTAGATATGCAAGTATAAGCATGATAGCTTAATTTAATAACATGCTAATTTGATATGAAAATCAATGGAGGCTGAGTTAATTACTCACAGCAAAAATTGGAGTGTTGATATTTCAGGGTTAAACATTTGAGAGTTGATTTTAACTCCAAACGTGTAATTTTAACACTTTATGATTCAAATGGTTCTCAGTGTTGGAGTTATTCGAAAGAGTTGATCACATCAGTGTTGAACTAACCCTACAGAGATGTAATTAAGCTCCACCCACTTCAGTTCTTCGGTTGGAGACAAGAGACACTGGGTGCCATTTTCTCCTTGATAAGTTCTACGTGGTGAGTTAAATCAAGTCAAACTACATAAACAATTGATGCTGTGTACTGCATTATGCACAATGACTACCGAGAATATATGCGTTTACACCTTTGTTTCTAGAAGTGAACAGCAAATGTGTAGAGGTGATAAGCTAATTTAGCTAACTGTCTATGTTAGCTAGCTAACTTCGCTAACTGTCTATGCTAGCTAGCTAATTAATGTCTCCAATTGTATAAATATCGACTTAACAACGATTAAAATTGTAGCTCAAAGCAAGTAAAACAAAGCTTTACTTTTTTTTTACTATATAAGATTTAGGTTGAGGCTGGAGCTAAGTGTTTTACTTTGCCATTGCCATGCTTGAACATGAAAGCAGCACAGCCGGAGAAAACGTCTCCCAACACGTGCGTGTTTCAACATGCATGGGTCAAGTTGTCTGTGACCGGAACAAAGCTTTATTGTACTGTCCTTTTGTCTAAATGTTGACATTTAAAATGTTTTGTCAAATTTTCTTTCATCTTTTAGTAAAATGCTGGTCCAGGTGAAGTACTGTGCACAGCAGAAATACGTAAAATTGGATCAGGTTGATGGACGGTTTGGCTTTCTTTGAATTTCATTTTACTTTAGCTTTGCTTAGGTACAAAGTTAATTAACTTATATTATTATAAATAGTAACCTATATTCTTTAAAAAAACTAAAAACGTCCTGATGTTTTTTACTCTGATTTCTTTTAGTTACATGCCTTTTTGCAAAAATGTCATGAATGGGGATTCATTTGCTAAAAATCTTTTTAAAATGCAATGTGTAACAAGCACAAGATAAATCATCAACTTTTAAACTTGAACTGAAGAGGTAATTTAAAAGGTAAATTAATGTGAACAGTCATTCACTGTGAGCAAGAAACAGTGCTGACTTCAAAAGCTCATTGAGTTTTATTTTTATTATCTTTCCAGTCATTGAGAGATTTTGCCTTCCTCCTGATGCAAACATGATGTACAAGGATGCAACAGGGACAGAAGTTGATGCAGAAATATTCAGCGACCTTGTTGGACAAGGCAATGTGGTTCTCACAGTTTTCTCGAATGACGGTAAGATATAAAGATGGGTATTCTGTAAAGTGTCTTTGAGTTTCAAGAAAAGCAGTCTTTCAATAAAATGCATTATTATTATAGAATAACATTATTTTAAAATGTTCTATTCCTTTAGAATTTTCCGAATGCTCCTTGTTCTCTGCCTCCGAGATGTCTAACTCAAGCTTCAGCTCAAGTGCTTCGACTGTAATCCTTGTTGATGTCCCGAGTAAGAGACAGAGGGTTGACAATACACGAGAGGCAGTGTCTGCTAAAGAGGTTGAAACAAAGTTTAATTTGAATAATTTCTTTTTTAGTTTCAAAAAATTCCTAGAAATGGTCTTAATAATGATTGTTTGCATTCTCTCTGGTTTTGATTTTTGTTAGTTGATTGAAACTGTGCTAAGAGGAAAATCCGGTGGTGAAGAGGTTCTACAGGAGTACCAAACAACAGGAACCATAACGGATGCTACAAGAAGAGAAATGGTTAACATATTGGTGGCTCACATGATTGACAATCATGGGTATGTGTTTTATATGTATCTATTATTGTGCCAACAACTGCTGGTAACGATATTAACATTAATCACAATAATGTCTCTTTTTAGGCACTGCCCCACTAAAGCAATCAGCGAAGAGTATGCTCTTGGGATAGTGATGCTGTTCCCTTCCCTCAAGGATCCATACACCAAAAAAGGCTACGTAAGTTAATACTAATGTTTAATAATAATGTTGTGTATGACATTTTCATGTTATGTAAGTTGTGACATGAAGTGTATGAATAACATTGACATTTCCTCATGAGCAGAGAATGACAATGTCTTTTTTTAATTTTAGGAACACTTCTATGATGCAGCAAGCAGCACGGGATACCTTTCTTGGCGTCTGAAAACGGTCCAAAGGAAGATTCGCAGAGGATCTGCTCTGCCACCAAATAGCCCTATTGACTTGGGGGGCCCAAACTTCCAAAGGACTGTTGATGTTGAAAGGCAGCTTGATGGGGATGCCTGCCAAGAAGCTATGTCTTTGCTTAGCCATACTTCAGACAATTCCCGGATTTTCCAGAAGATGAGGGAGACCTTTCAGCACCGTCAGAAGCTTGTGAATGACCCAGGCAGAAGTGCTGATATCCTCTCCATATTTCCAAGATTCTTGGACACAAAGGGATTGGTAAGTTTGGGTTTCTAAATGTTTAGGATAGCTTGACATATAAATGTATTTCTTGTGGTCGTAATTTAATATCTGTTTTCGTAAAGGTGGATCAAGACTTCACACTTCTATTTGATGATGAGACATCCTCCCGGCTGCTTCAAAAATGGGATGTGTTCTTCAAGCCAAATGTCATAAAAGAGGCTAAGCGGCTCACTGCAACACCTGAGTTGCGTCGCTTGTTGCAGTCAGCTGAAAGTTCCCCTGGAATTGATGTTGATGAGGCCACAAGTGAGTTATATTTGTTTTGCTGTTTTTAAAGCATTTGCTGTAATAGCATTTACAGTTGCTTCATTCATTTCAATTAGGAAATGAGAGCCTGTTTTTACTAGATATCATGTGCTTAATCTGTGTGTGGGATAAACATGAAAAAGATGGATGACAGCCAAAACTATGTCGTAATGGCTCCCTATCTCAATCAAACTTAAAAGTATTACATGTGAATAGATTTACAGATGTAGCACCTCATTTCAGACTCCAGCTTACAGCTTCCTGCCTACGACCTGCCAAAGACCAGTATAGAGGAATGTTAAGCCCTCCCACTATTTTCCAAGAGGGCGTTGCCAGATTTTCAATTTCAGGTTTTAACTAGGAGATGGCGCTTCATTCACAAATACAGAAAGACAAGTTTCATGGACTTTCAGTTGTGTTTTGAAGAGCATTTGAACACATCAATATTTTAGATCAACTAAAGTATATCTAATCTTGTAATTCAATAATATATAGTCTTTATATATTAAATAATCATAATAATAATGTAAATGTTTACATTACACTTCTTTATTTGTTATGCTCATACTTTTACCTTTACACTCGTTTGCTTTAATATGCAGTATATTTTTTGTATATTTTTGTGTTTGCTTCCTCCTGCTCCCTTTCGGACACATACTGTATGATTTATTATTATTATTAATATGAAGATATTATTAAGATAAGATAAGATGTTACTTTATTCATTGAACATTTTATTTTAGAATGTGCTGTCCCACGGTAATTCAGAAGGCTCACAGGTCGCATTCCGACCATTATTTAAAACAATAGGTGCTTTCACACCGTCTACCGTTTGATTTGTATAGAGGGACCTCTGTGGCTGAATGGCCAGCGATTAGGTGTGGAGCCTTTATCATAGGTGATCAGAGCTAACTGCCTGCCGTCAGATTTCATTGAAAAAACAGATCTGATTTTAAGACTATTTCTGCGCTCATAAAGAATGAGAAGAATAAGAATAATGTGTATTGAACTGGTTTAATTAATTAGTGAGCTTATTTAACACTAGAACCGCCAATCGGGTCAATTTGTGTGATGTGTGTTGTGTGTGTGCAATGTAACTTTTTTTCAATAAAATATTAAAGTCTCCCAGTCCGACTTTTCCTGAAAGTGTGTTATGTAGCACCCTATGTTGTTAAAAATTGCATTCTAATAGCGGGATTTGACGTTTTTTGGTAGGCCTATACAAAAATCTCTGGCGGTTCTAGTGTTAAGGTAATTAGGTACAGTAGAAGCCCTTTTTTTTTATCAGTAACAAATTTAGCAGTTCAACATAAAAGTCAACTAACTGACGGTCACTTGCAATGACAGTGTTGTGTCTAACTGTAAACTTGTCACTCAGAGTAACCTACCGTTAATTTAGCTGCTGGAGAAGAAAGATCAGGGGGGGAGGGGGGGAGAGAGCTGTGGTTGATGGGCCATTAGTTGTGTAAATACACAGCTGAGAGCTGCCGTTTCATTCAGACTGTTTAAAAAACGGTAACAACGCACTATTTTTCTTAGCGGATGCATGTCAATACATACAACTATTTTTTAAATCAATAAAATGTTTTTCTAAATCCATAAAAGCATTTAGATTAATATTGGGAGTCATGTCGTTACTTTGTTGAGAATGTGGCCATGTAATAAGCGGGATAATTTGCAGCAACTTGTTCCTTATGGGGAAAATAACACCCTTCATGCTGATGGGATCCTGATCTGCGAACGAGGCTCCATTAAAATATAAATATTTTTAGTGAATTACTGAGTTTAGGCACGTTAATAACGTTTTAATGAAGTTGAATACAGTATATTCATTTGTGTCAATTCGGCGAACATAAAAATAAATGATCGTGGTGAAGATGATGATTAAATTAGGATTAAAAATCGTTCGTTTTTTTCGACTAAACAACATCATTTTGTTAAATAACAACATGTTGATGTTTTGTAAATGATTACATGTCTCTTATTTAGCACAGAGTATGATATCCGTGACATATGGATCTTAACAAAGTTCCGCTGTACATCCAGCGTACTGTATCTGACTTTATTTCACATGAGCTCCAGTGTGGAACCCCACTGCACCCCCTGGTGGATCAATGATCAATTGCAGCTGGCTTCATTATAATTACATTTATCTATCACGGGGGCGGTCTCAAGTCAAGCTGGAGGTTTTCCCTTGAGCCAGGGCAGATCACGTACCAATCACGGCCCTCGCGTTTCAAACTGTCTGAAATGAAGCGCTACATCTGTAATTTAATTCTTGTGACTCTTTGTCCTTAGCCTATGACCAAGAAATGGCCTCCCTGTTGCTGCTCATCCATCTCCTTCCGCCACCACCTGGGGGACCAAAGGCTCCAAAAATGAGTGCATGTGATGCAGTGGAGAGACTTGTAGTCTTCCATAAGGTAATTATATTGAGGCAATCATATTAATTTGTGACACTTCATCTCCTCACTTAGTAAAAATGAGGGTTGTTGAAAATGAAATGGATTCATTCATATCTTGCCCAAGCCATTGCCAAAATATTTGAATAATCACTTTTCTCTGTGTCTAATTATCTGTTTCCTTATTGCGTGTTTCAACCCTAGTCATGCTGCAGTTTGGAGGAGCATCTCTGCAACCAGCAGGGTCGGCAGCCTTACCTCCTCACTGTTGGGCGGCAGAAAAGCAAGATTGAAAGCTTCTACATCGCCATGGATAAGCATCTCATCTCGTGCCAGGCAAACCGTCCCCTCGGGGCATTTGACGAACTTTTTAAAACACATTTTGTGTTTAATTTGTCCGATGATGCCGCATTAGTTAACTTTTACACATTTCTGCAGACAACAGTGTACAACATTGACGTTGGGAAAATGAAGGAGTCACCCAGAGTGAGAGACTTAAGAGCCAAACTGCTTAACCAGCCAGTACAGCTCACACTTTGCGACTAAAAAGCTAAAACAATGCTAATCTGTTTCAAGTGTCAGAAACAATATCCTAGCAGTCAGCAGTTGATTTCACATTTAAGAGTAGAACATGGTTACTATCCCGGACCCAAGTTTAAATTGTTCTGTTCTCAACAAGGCTGCAGGCTTCAATTTCTAACATATGCAGGTTTTAGGAAGCACCTAAACAGTGTTCATAGCAATATTCAACACATTTCTCAAACTTCAACTGCTGCGTGTTCCTCTAGTGAGCCAGTTGCAAGTTCCTCAAGTCAGCCTGTTTCAAGTTCTTCAAGTCAGCCAGTTGCAAGTTCCTCAAGTCAGCCAGCTGCAAGTTCATCTTCCAGTGTTGGTTCTGTGAGCAATGATTCAGAACCTACTAAGGATCAAACCAATGAAATGTGTGCATCCATAGTGGCCAAATTACAGGGGAGTGGGATTTCCAACAGTATGGTATCCTCAATTGTAGGGGATTTGGAGGAACTAACAAGTCAGCTTTGCTCGCAAGCAAAGGATAAGGTTATTTCTGCTTTACCTGTAACTGACCCCAACATATCTGTGATAAATGAATCCTTTGAAAAAATTGAAAACCCGTTCACAAATCTGAATACGGAATGGAAACAAAATAAATACTTCAACCTTAAATGGGGAGTTGTTGAACCAGTAGAAATACCACTAGGAATTAGGTATGACATCAGGCGAAATCAGAAATCTGGTACTTATGAACAAGTACCTGTGAAGGATACTTTTATATATGTGCCGATTTTAGAAACATTGAAGTTCATGTGAAGAAATTCAGACATTTGTGAACTCCTAAAGAAAGAGTTTAGATCAGAGCCTGGTCCATACACTGACTTTTTTGATGGAAGTTATTTAAAAACCCACCCTTTGTTTACAGCAAAAAGACATGCATTGCAAATTCAACTCTATTATGATGATTTTGAGACAGCAGATCCCCTTGGCTCCAAACGTGGGATTCACAAAATGGGCTGTCTTTATTTTATTCCCAAAATTGAATTCAGTTTTGATGAACATTCATTTGGTATCACTTTTTCACACACAAGATCTGCCCAAATATGGTTTTGATGTTATACTGGAACCATTGATAAATGGGGGATGCACGCAATTCTTGGTTTTAATGAGTCATTCAGTAGTCATCATTTTTGTCGCCTTTATTTGATTGAGAAGAATGATACTCAAACAGTTTTCAATGAAGATGATCCTAAGGTCATCCTTCGTTGAAAGGATATGTTTGAAATGCATTGCCAGTCTTTCCAAGAAAACCCTCAATTAAAATTCTTGTATGGTTTAAAAAGAAATTCACAACTTAATTCATTGAAGTATTACCATGTTTGTAATAACTATTAATTTGATATAATGCATGATCTTCTTGAGGGTGTGGCACAGTGCGAGATGAAATAGCTTTTTGGATATCTCACACAACACTTTTTGTCAGAACAGGACCTACTTTCTAGGCTTTATGGTTTTGATTATGGATCTTGAGAACGAAAAAATCGTCCCACACCGATTGTTTTAGAGAGTCCTGGCAATAGTATTTGTTTAAATTCCATTCAGACATTGTGTCTTGTGAAAAACATCCCTCTGTTGTTTGGTGACATTATTCCTGCAGGAAACAAATATTGGTTTTGCTTACTGTTGTTACTTCAAATAATGAACATCATCTTTTCACCTTCTGTCACTCTGGGTATGACAATATATTTAAAACATTTGATTGTTGAACATCACAAACTATTTAAGCTTTTGTATCCACATAAAAACTTGATACCTAAGCATCATTTTATAATCCATTACCCATCTTCTATAAGAAAAATTGGCCCCATATATATGTGGTGCATGAGGTTTGAGGCCAAACACAAACTGTTTAAAGATTCTTTAAAAAAACTTCAAAAACATAACAAAATCACTTGCTAAAAAGCATCAGATGGCCATTGGATATCATTGGGAAAAATTCACTCTAAAAAAGACCGAGTACGGGCCAATTAAACCTTTTTCCCTCAGAGGTGAGAATGTGATCAACAATGAAATGCTTGAAATGATATTGTCAAAAGATGTTTTCTCATCTGGTTGGGTTAAAGTTGATGGTGTAGAGCAGTGGTTCCCAACCTTTTTTGAGTACTGTACCCCCAAAGCATTTCAAGCCAACCTAAAGTACCCCCTACTACGCAATCAATCGTGGTGATCCCCAGGATATATTAATAGTCTATATATTGTGGCAGACCGTGTGTGTGTGTGTGTGTGTGTGTGTGTGTGTGTGTGTGTGTGTGTGTGTGTGTGTGTGTGTGTGTGTGTGTGTGTGTGTGTGTGTGTGTGTGTGTGTGTGTGTGTGTGTGTGTGTGTGTGTGTGTGTGTGTGTGTGTGTGTGTGTGTGTGTGTGTGTGTGTGTGTGTGTGTGTGTGTGTGTGTGTGTGTGTGTGTGTGTGTGTGGGTGGGTGGGTGTGTGTGGATGACCTGGATAAAGTCACATGGTCACACAGGTTGGCAGTTTATTGAAGTAAAGCTTTAGTTCTGAGGTCTGACATCATCACTTCATTCCCATTGTAACATTAAGTTAACAAAGCACTGAAGAATCTGCTACAAAACTAAGATAAGATGAGATGAGATGAGATACGATGCGATACGATATGATACAATCAGATGAGATATTCCTTTATTGATCCCCTTGGGTAAATGTGGGTGTCATAGCAGCATGGGGGAGGGGGGTATAGGTATGGGCAGGGTAATATCAGAAAGAAAGAAATATAGAATTAGATCTGAATATAAAAAGATGAGAAAAATGTGAGAGGGATATAATAACCATATACCGTAATAATCAAGTGTGTGTGTGTGTGTGTGTGTGTGTGTGTGTGTGTGTGTGTGTGTGTGTGTGTGTGTGTGTGTGTGTGTGTGTGTGTGTGTGTGTGTGTGTGTGTGTGTGTGTGTGTGTGTGTGTGTGTGTGTGTGCAGTGGCAGCACATATCAGACCCGGGCCGGGGGGCGGGGCCACATGACCGGGCCCCCCTTTAAACCCAATAAAGCTTGACATTATATCGGGAGTCCGGGGTGGTAATCTGACGCTCGTGCGTAAAAAGTCGCTCAGTCAAGATTACAATTTAAAATAACGTTTGAAAGAAAAGTAACCAAAAAAAAGGTGTAATATTTAAGATTTCGTTTCTACAAAGGGTATAGAAACGAAATATATATCAGATAATAATATAATATGACATAAAGTCCAACAAACCACAAGGACAACGAAAACATAGCCTAATAATATGACCACATTTCTGACACACCATTCACCATGGATAGCCACCAGCCACCATGAGATGACAGACCAGTGTATAGTCAAATTGGCACGGCGGCCCACATTAAAATTGGCACAGCAGCCCACATCAAAATTGGCACGACGGCCCATACGTGTTTTTGTGTGTGTGTGTGTGTGTGTGTGTGTGTGTGTGTGTGTGTGTGTGTGTGTGTGTGTGTGTGTGTGTGTGTGTGTGTGTGTGTGTGTGTGTGTGTGTGTGTGTGTGTGTGTGTGTGTGTGTGTGTGTGTGTGTCAAATGTGTGTGAAATGTGTGTGTGTGTGAAATGTGTGTGTGTGTAGCTAAGGTGAAACCTAATAAAAGTAAATGTAACAACTACTACAGTGCAACAAAACAGGAAGATTAAATGTGGTCTCTTAAACATAAGATCTCTAGCATCTAAAGCAATACTGGTAAATGATTTAATATCAGATTATAATATTGATATATGCTGTCTCACTGAAACTTGGTTGAGACATGAAGAATATGTCAGCATAAATGAGGCCACTCCACCCAGCCATATCAATACTCATATTGCCCGAGGCACGGGCCGAGGAGGTGGAGTTGCAGCAATCTTTGACTCAAGTTTACTTATCAATACTAAAAAAAAATTAAATTATACCTCCTTTGATAGCCTCATTTTCAGTCTTACGCATCCGACCTGGAAAACTTTGCAGCCAATCTTATTTGTTACAGTGTACCGTGCACCAGGTCCTTATTCAGAATTCTTATCAGAATTCTCTGAGTTTTTATCAGCTTTGGTACTTAAAACAGATAAAGTAATTATCGTAGGTGACTTTAATATTCATGTTGACGATGATAAAAATAGCCTTACTGTTGCATTTAACTCTATATTAGATTCTGTTGGTTTCTGTCAGAGTGTAAATAAACCAACCCACTGCTATAATCACACTCTTGACCTTGTTCTGACTTATGGTATTGAAATTGAGCAACTATTAGTCGAACCGCATAATCCTGCTTTATCCGACCATTTCTTAGTAACTTTTGAAGTACTGTTACTAGACTACAAAGCATTAGCCAAAAGCTCCTGCAGCAGAAACCTATCTGTTAGTGCTATAGCCAAATTTAAGGAAGAGATTCCACCAATACTTAACTCGATAGCATGTCTGCATGTAGGGGAGGAAACTTATACAAAATGTACACCACCCCAAATTGATCATGTTGTTGATAGTGCTACAGATGCGCTGCGAATAAAATTAGACTCTGTTGCTCCTTTGAAAAAGAAGAAAATAAAACAACATAGATTAGCTCCATGGCATAATGCCGAAACCCGCAAAATAAAGCAAAAGTCGAGACAACTTGAAAGGATATGGCGTTCCACTAAACTTGAAGAATCTCGTTTAATTTGGCATATTACTCTCAATGAATATAAGAAAGCACTGCGTAAAGCGAGAGCAGCATACTACTCTTCATTAATAGATGAGAATAAGAATAATGCAAGATTTCTTTTCAGCACTGTAGCCAGGCTGACAGAGAGCCACAGCTCGACTGAGCCTTCTATTCCCATAGCACTCAGTAGTAATGATTTTATGTGCTTTTTTAACGATAAAATTGTTACTCTTAGAAACAAAATCAATGACCTCTTGCCTTTGACCAGTATAGTGTTATCAACAGCTCCCGGAAACGTAAGTTCTAATAATATTACACTAGATAGTAAACTAGAATGCTTTTCAGCCATAAACCTTGAACAATTAAATTCAATGATTCTCTCTTCTAAACCATCAACGTGTATCTTAGACCCGATTCCAACTAAGCTGTTAAAAGAAGTTTTTCCATTAATTAACACTTCTTTATTAAATATTATGAATATGTCTTTATTATCAGGCTATGTTCCAAAATCATTCAAAGTAGCAGTGATAAAACCGCTTCTTAAAAAGCACAACCTCGATCCAGAGGTTTTAGCCAACTATAGACCTATTTCTAATCTTCCGTTCCTCTCAAAAATTCTTGAGAAAGCAGTCGCAAAACAGCTGTGTGATTACTTAAGAAACTATGATTTATTTGAAGATTTTCAGTCTGGCTTTAGAACACAACATAGCACAGAGACAGCTCTGGTTAAAGTCACAAATGACATTCTAATAGCCTCTGACAAGGGACTTGTCTCTATTCTTGTCTTGCTCGATCTTAGTGCTGCATTTGATACTATCGACCATGATATCCTATTGCAAAGACTAGAGCACTTAGTTGGCATACAGGGAACTGCTTTAGGCTGGTTTAGGTCTTATCTATCTGAACGCTCTCAGTTTGTACGTGTCAACGATGAATCTTCCATGCAAACCAAAGTTAGCCATGGAGTGCCACAGGGCTCAGTGCTTGGACCTATTTTGTTCACCCTATATATGCTTCCGTTAGGCAATATTATAAGGAATCATTCTGTAAACTTTCATTGTTATGCGGATGATACTCAACTATATTTATCAATCAAGCCTGATGAAATTAATCATCTAAATAAAATTCAAGACTGCCTCAAGGACTTAAAAACGTGGATGACCTTACATTTTTTGATGTTAAACACGACCAAAACTGAAGTTATTGTACTTGGCCCGAAGAATCTACGAAACAAATTATCTAAAGATATATTAACTATGGATGGCATTAATTTGGCCTCCAGTGAGACTGTAAGGAATCTTGGTGTTATATTTGATCAGGATTTATCCTTTAACACCCACATAAAATCCATTTCAAGGACCGCCTACTTCCATCTACGTAACATTGCAAAAATCAGGCATATCTTGCCTCAAAACGATGCAGAGAAACTAGTCCATGCATTTGTTACTTCAAGGCTGGATTATTGTAACTCCTTATTATCAGGGTGTACCAAGAAGTCAGTCAAGTCGCTTCAGCTGATTCAAAATGCTGCAGCTCGTGTACTAACCAGAGTTAGGAAAAGGGACCACATTACTCCTGTTCTGGCTGCCTTACACTGGCTCCCTATAGAACACAGGATAGAATTTAAAATTATTCTTCTCGCCTACAAAGCCCTTAATGGGCAGGCGCCATCTTACCTTAAAGAACTCATTATACCCTATTGTCCTAATAGGGCATTGCGTTCCAAGAATGCAGGGTTGTTGGTTGTTCCTAGAGTCTCTAAAAGTACAATGGGAGCCAGAGCCTTTTCTTATCAAGCTCCACTTTTGTGGAATCAGCTTCCAGTTTGTGTTCGGACGGCAGACACCCTATCCGTTTTTAAGAGTGCGCTTAAGACCTTCCTTTTTGATAAAGCTTATAGTTAGGGCTGATTAGATTCAGCCCCTAGTTTTGCTGATATAGGCTTAGTTTGTCGGGGGACATCTTACTTCTTCCTTCTCTCTGTCTATACCTGTGTACTCTCATGTTCCGATTAACCCAGCTTCCCCAAATGTCTTTCTTTTTGGTGTCTATATACGCCGGGATCCGGAGTCATGGATGATCCTGCGGTCCTGTGTCATGGATTGCGAATCCTGGATCTTGAGTCGTGGCTGCGGTCCTGGATCATAAGTCCTGGATGGATATCCTCGTGGATTCATCTTCTTATTATACACACATGCATTTCAAAACATTTGGACTACCTATGTTGCAAATGTATTATCTTTTCAATTTACACACGGCATCTATTGCACGTCTGTCCGTCCTGGGAGAGGGATCCCTCCTCTGTTGCTCTCCCTGAGGTTTCTCCCATTTTTCCCTTTAAACTGTGGGGTTTTCTCTGGAAGTTTTTCCTTGTACGATGTGAGGGTCTAAGGACAGAGGGTGTCGTATTGTCATACTGATATTCTGTACAAACTGTGAAGTCCACTGAGACAAATGTAACATTTGTGATATTGGGCTATATAAATAAACATTGATTGATTGATTGATTGATGAAACCTGGGAGTGGAAGAAGGAGAGAAGTGGCGAGGAGAGATAGAGAAGAGGATGATATCTTTGTCTGTGTGACCCAATGCGACAATTAATGTGACACTTAAATCATATTCAATCTCATATACATTATAATAGCCATTGTTTAAAGACTTAAAAAAAAAGTAAGGTAACTCACCAATTAATGTGACACTTGAGCCTGTTTCTCCCTCATCAGTTTTGTGAGTCTGGGGGAGATTGTTGCAACAGCTGTGACCAGGTTATTCTCCAAGTTGAGTCTGTTCCTGTGTTTAGTCTTGATGTGGGTCATGGCGGAGAATGTCACCTCACACAGGTATGTGGACCCAAAAGGCAACAGTTCATTCAGGGCATGTTTCCCCAATTCAGGATACTCCTTCTCCACACCACACCAGAACTGTGTCAGTGGTGTGCTTGAGTACCTCATCTTCAGGCTCCTATCTGAGGACACATCTATGAGGTCTTCTTGCAGTCTGGCGGGAATGCTGCTTCTAATGCACGTCACAAATGGATTACGCACCCAGGCCAGTGTGGATGACTTGTTGTCAATATCAGGGAAGTAGGAGTTGAACTCATTCTTGAGCTTGGACAAATGTGTGTGTACTATTTTCACAATTGGAGCTCTGTCACATTCACCAGTAGCAATGTATGCGTTCAGTTGCAGGAAACAACTTGTATCCCCTTTTTCACATTTGCTCTGCCAGAGCTTGATCTTCTCCATGAATCCACACACTTTGTCATACAAGCTAAGAACATTTGTGTCTTTACCTTGAAGAGAGATTCAGCTGGTTGAGTTTGCTGAAAATATCAGAGAGGTATCCCAGCCGAGCTACCCAGTCAGCGTCGTCGAACATAGCCACAAGTGGGTGTGTGTGCTCCGACAGAAATGCCCTCACTTCATTGCGTAGCTCGAACAGCCGCTGTAACGTTTTCCCTCGGGATAACCAGCGGACGTCAGTGTGAAGCAGGAGCTGTTTATGTTCTGACCCACCGTCTTCACAAAGTGACTGAAACAGTCTATGATTCAAAGGCCTGGACTGTATGAAGTTGATCACTTTTACGGCATCATTCAAAACATCGTTTAACTCTGGACTCATTCTCTTGCTAGCTAATGCTTCTCAGTGAATCATGCAGTGTGTCCATGTAACGTCAGGGTTGACCTTTTTTATGTGGGCCATTAATCCATTTACTCTGCCGGTCATCGCCGCAGCGCCGTCTGTGCACACATGAGAGCAGGATTTCCAATCCAGCTTGTGTTGAGAGAAAAAATTGTCAATAACGTTAAAAACGTCCTGTCCGGTAGTTCTCCCTGTGAGTTTCTTGCAAAACAGAATATGCTCGTTCATCTCCAAAGTGTCTTTGTAACGCACAAACGCAATCAGTTGTGCTTCCCCACTGACATCCGTTGATTCGTCCAACTGCAAAGCGAACGTACCAGACGCTTTACATCTTTCCACCACTTGGTCAATAATGTCAATTCCCGTGTCGTCGATCCGATGGCACACAGTATTATTTGACAACGGCACTTTCTTCAGGACATCAGCTGCTTTCTTATCGAGCATAGTTTCTGCGAGAATTATAGCAGCAGGCAAGATTAGCTCTTCGGCTATGGTAAATGGCTTTTTCGATTTAGCAACGAGTAGCGACACGGCATAAGATGCCTCCAAGGCCTTGGTTAAGACCGATGTCGCTTTCTTTAATTTTTCTTGGCTTCCCTTAAATTCAGCCAGCTTTTGGTGGAAAAACTCTGCAGGCTTACCCACACAGGCGGGATGTCTAGTACTAAAGTGCCGATGTAAATGGGATGGTTTCATGCTATTATTAGAAAGCAGATGAAACACATTGGCTGCGGTGGCTCTGTAGTTGTGACCGTAAACCCGGAGAGCACATAATGTTCACCAAACTGACGATTCTTCACCTTCTCTGTTTTCATTTTCTTGAGAACGGGTTCTCCTGATTCAGCAGTATCACCTGTGCTGTTGTTTCTGGATGAACCAGCTCGACTCAGCCATTGATCCATAATGATTATGTTAACAGAAATTATGATCTCAATAAACACAAGCGCATTCACTTGATAGGATGTTGATATTTTGCTAGCTAGCAAGAAAACCAGCGCGCCACTACAATGATGATGATGATGATGATGATGATGATGTAACACCTGACAGTCCGGCGGGAAACTGAACGCCGCGCCAATAATAATATATAGCCAGCAAATTATTACTTAATTTGAATGCCCCCAATTGTGGTTACGTTATTACAGATTATGCATTATTCATTATTTGGGTACAGTTTTGCACTGTATGATCTGTGGTGTAGTGGGCTGTCACTCAAACTGAGTAGCCAATGGGGACACACCCATGAAAGTCCCGCCCCCCTGGGACGTTTGTGTCAGAATCGAAAACAAAAAAGGAGGGAGCACATACGAGAAGAGCTGCAGCGAGAGCAAAAGTCTGATCATTGAGAAAGAAGCAAAGAGAACTGCAAACACAAAGATATGTTAAAACAAAGAAAAAAGACTTACAGTTTACATAATTACACAAATGATTTGTTTGCAACTTATAGTTTTATTTTTTTGATTAAATATATTTTTGCTTGACACAGTTTTTTTTCTCTTAAACTCATAGTTTTGCTTTATTCTGAGAACATGTTGCTTTATCTTTATGAAACAAAACTATTATAGTATAGTATAGAAATAAATAAAATACGCAGAACACACATTTTTGCTACTAAATATCTTGGTTTCTTTCTAAGATTTTGTTGTTCTGTTTTAAAGTGGACCTATCATGCTATATTTGAATAATATATTGTAGGGCCATACCTATAAAAAATATGTCTGCAAAGTTTTTTTTTCAAAATACCAAAAAGATCATGCATTTTAGCCATTCCTCATTTTGCTCTATTTGTTCTTTTTTAGCCCTGTTTTTGCAAGGGCTGAATCTGTGAGATGTCTTCTTTGCTGCTTTTGTGGCAGACTACAGCGCCACCTACAGGCCTGGCATATGTACTACAGCGTCTCCAGCGCTGCGGCAATGGCCGAGGCTGTCTCCTCCTGATAGGTGGAGAGTTGCCCATATAGGCGGAGCTCCTCGTTTCTGACATCAGAGATATTTCAAATCTGTATCAGTCTGTATCAGATCCGTTGCAGCACCGTTTTCAGAGATTTGGGTATGGAGGAAAAGAGAGACGGTTGTGTTTTCTGACACTTGGTGAGTTCCCTGACACACCGGGGACACATATTCATGTATAAAAGACGTACAAAAGTGCATTTTGCATGATAGGTCCCCTTTAAGTAAAAAAACACCTTATTGATATTTCTTTCCAGTTTAATGCAGTTAATCCAAAAACAATGGAAAGTCATCAGGCTGCATTACTTTTATATTTTGATACTTAGACCTGTGTCACTAATCACATTTTTCTGTTACAGGTAAATAGTAATAAAGAAACATAGCTTTATTTTTATCTGTTTGCATCCCCAAACCTTGACCCTTTGTAAAAATGCTACTTATTAATGACAAATCACCAAATTAAGGACAGAACATTAGGTAAAGAATTCCAGACTGTGTAACTGTGGTACACGGAAAATAATTAACTCTTTACACTATACTCACTATGTTTGATTATGTGTTGTGAATGCAGGCCAATGAACTCAACCCTGTAGAGCTTACTGTGTTATTTTTATAATTTATTTTCATCCTCCTGTCCCCATCTTTAACCTTTTCTCTGTATCAGCTGCTATCCCGACGCAAGCTCCCCCACAACCCCAACCTCTCTCTACCGGCACCGCCTGACTCCCTGTGGTTTAACACGTCAACAGTAAAAAAAAAACACAGGGACATTATTCCACATAGCTACCCATCACATAGCCCCCCCCTCTTTTTTCCCGTGTTTACCCCGTTGTTGTTTTCACCATCATCTTTCACTCATGCGTGCTGAACTGTGGCTAAAATGTGCAAGCAGAGTTAGGGTGTAATACAGTCATATCCTGCAAATGCCTGCCGGGGTAGATCGCGGTAACTCTGGTCCCATGAGGAAGGGGGACAAATACACATATGCACACTTATACAATCTCTCTCTCTCTCTCTCTCTCTCTCTCTCTCTCTCTCTCTCTCTCTCTCTCTCTTTCTCTCTCACCACTTGCCCTCTTTTCCTCAACACCAGTAGGGCAGCACTGGCTAAGTGTATGCACCTGGCAGAGGATGTATTTCTCAAACTGATGATTTACATTCAAGTTAAGCTTCCGTGATGCATGGGTCTGAAATGTGTGGGAGCAAGGAGGCATGGGAGACATGCTGGAGTTCAAAGCTGCTCCAAAACACTGGGAGAGGGAGGGAGGGGCCGGAGAGAAAGCTGGGAACGGTGGGTCAGCAGGAAGTGGGGATTGAACTGAAGATTGGTAGTAGATGGATTGACTGAATCCAACTTTCGTCTTACCAAAACAATCAAGTCTGACAGGGGTCTCACATTCTCTCTAACAGAGTCTGCTTTTCCAGTATGGCTACAACCAGAGGTGTGGACTTGAGTCTCAAGACTTGTGCTTGCCTCAGACTCATGCAGTCATGCATCTGGTGACCTGACTAAATAAAAAACTAAAATGACTTGTTTCTTAAACATAGACAAGAGCATTTTTTACTCGAAGCCTAAATATTTATATGTCCGGCTCAATAGGTCAAAATACATACATCTTCTTTAGAGATGCATGATGTTTCTGAAGACAATGACATTTCAATATTGGCCAAAATAATTGTTTTTGAACTGTATTTAGAATGTTTGCCAAGTCATTGGTCTCCATTGAGGTGACAGATGCCAAGTTAAAGTCTAGTTGATGCTTTTTTTGATGAATTTTGGATGAGTAGATTGATAGCTAAAAGCAAAATGGCAGAGAAAGAGTGTGTGGTAAGGTCTCTTCTGTGGCAACTTTACACCAATAGGTTCCTTGAAGTGTCAACATCACAGTTGTCACAGAAAGACTCCTTTCATCTTCATATGTGACCAGTGTTCAACAGATCTCCATTTGACAGGCTCAATCAAACCAATCACATTCACTTACTTACATTTGTCTCAGTGGACTTCACAGTTTGTACAGAACATCAGTACGACAATACGACACCCTCTGTCCCAGGACGGACAGACGTGCAATAGATGCCGTGTGAAAATTGAAAAGATAATACATTTACAACATAGGTAGTCCAAATGTTTGGAAATGCATGTGTCTATCTTCTTCTCTGTCTTCCGGTTGTTGCCTGTTTTTAATGACGAATACACACTACCACCACTGGTAAGGAGAGTTATTGCCACTCACGCATGCGCAGTTCGTACGTTCTCGGCTGAAGTCTTTGCGGTGTGTTCCAGTGCGACACATGGCCAAGGCGCAGGAGAACACGCCGACGCAACAGTCGGCGTCGGCATCGGCGAGTTCTCTGGTGACTGCTTGGTGTGTCAGGGCCTTTAAATGCAGAGGCCAAATGGCACTGTGTGTGCTGTGTGCTCTGCATGTGTGACCATTAAAAGAGGGTTTCATCCCTCCAATTTCTATCGAAGAAGATGAATCCAGGAGGATGTCAACAATCCTGTGGGAGCCATCAGAGAAGTAGTATGATGAGAGTCAGGCAGGACCACAGTGACAGGTTCAGCTACGACTCAAAATCCAGGACTCAGGATCCAGGACTCAGGATGCAGGATCCAGGACACAGGATCCAAGACTCAGGACTCAGGATCCAGGACTCAGGATGCAGGATCCAGGACACAGGATCCAGGACACAGGACTCAGGATCCAGGACTCAGGATGCAGGATCCAGGACACAGGATCCGGGCTCAGGATCCTGTGGAAACAGCTTAAAGACCCTGTGAAGTGTGCACCTGTGCATGATCTGTTATGCTAATACGTATAGTAATGAGCAAAATTGTTCATTGGAACCCATATCAAAGGATGTTGGAATAGCAACGAATTTGACGAGTTTTGAATTTGCCGGGGAAATCTGCAGTCGACCTTCGCCTTCGTGGGCGTGGCTTGCGATCTACTGCGTGACGTCACGAGATGGACGCCGCCGCACTGTTTACATTCACCACCGCTCGTTTTTTCTCTTTTTCAAAGTCGAATTTCTCAACGTTTTTGAGCTAGTATTTTCTGGAAATTGGGTTGGAGTCGACTGGAAGTGATTGCCAATCGAGAAAACCTGACAATGGAGGCGACAGTGAAGAAAGAGGGATGAAAAACACAGGGGAAACGATGCATTGCCGCTGGCTGTAGTAATGTCAAGTCTGCCGAAGTGGCGATGTTTCTGTTCCCAAAAGATGAAGGTGAGCCTGGCTGGTGTCATTGTTTCGTAGATTCTTTGATTGATCATGATAAATAAAGGCCACTGGTCGATTCGAGAGAGAGAGAAAGAGAGACTGAGAGAGTTACAGGGTTGTCGTTAGCATCTGGTGCTAGCTCGGAGCTAACGGAGATTAGCTGTTTCAACAATAAGGAGAGGGAGAGTGCTCTCCTGTGGGACTGAGAGAGATAACGTCAGCTCAGGGAGGTAAACTGTAGCCTAAGTTATCTCAGTGGGTTTGGTCATCTATGTAAACAAATATTTCCATCTATGTAATATTAGTTGTATAAAATAGGTTAAGAAATCCTTCCAATGTTTTTTGATTATTGAAATATATGTTTCATATGAGTGTTGAGAGCTGTATCCATAAATCTCTTAATGTTGCCCTCAAAGTGCACCAAATTGATCACTTTCCTCATCTATCCTGCCCGAAAAGCTGTCCAAATCAATCATTTCTCTCACACTAGTATCCCTTTCCAAAATCTCCGCCATGTTTACAATCGCAACTGGGTACATCTTGTGACGTCACAGCCACTATCGTCTGCAACTTCCGTTAGGCTCAGACGGCAAAATTAATAATTCATTAATTCATTAATTATGAATTATTAAAAATTATTTTAGCCATGAACAGGCACAATGATATGTAAGGAATGAAACTGCCATTTCATTTTGGTGCAAAAACATGCACTTCACTGGGTCTTTAAAGGTCCCATGTCATGGCCATTTCTACTGATCATATTTCCGTTGTTGAGGTCTACTAAAATAGATTTAAATTGTGCAATTTTCCAAAATCACATTGGTTTCTCATACAGCATCTCCGTATAATATGTGTATTCACCAGGTATTCACTCTCTGTCCTAAACGGCTTGTTGGAGCTCCTGTCCCCCCGCTCCCTGTGAGCCCAGTGTGCTCTGATTGGTCGGGACGTTGCGAGGCTCGTTGCTGCGAGCTGCTGCAAACTGCTGCGAGGAGCGGACAGTTTGCGGAGAGTTATTGCAACTCACGCATGCACAGTTCGTACGTGCTACTTGGCCGTCAGCTGAAGTCTTTGCGGTGTGTTCCAGTGCGACTGTTGGCCAAGAGACGTGAGGCGACACAACCGTCGGGTCCGTCGGGACGTGTTCTTTGGTGTCAGATTGGTGTGTAGGGGCTTTTACTCTTCATATGTCTAATAATGACTTATTGTTCCCATCTTGTGGTACGACAACAAATAGAAAACAATTAATCAGTAGATGGGACAGCAGAGTGAAAGGGGAGGCGGAAGTAAATAATGAAAGGTAGGGGGGTCTTTTAAAGCTTTATGACATTCCTGTGTAGATGGAGGTGGGGGTTTGGTGGGGTTGAGTGGCCTCTGATGTTCCACAGTGGTCCCAGAACCCCACTTTCATTAGTGGACTGGCCCATAAAAGGGCACCCAGAGCACCTGACTGCCGCCCAGCCCGCGTCGGCCCCCCCTCTGCCTGCTTGCTTACTGCCTGCCTCCTCCGGGCAGCCTGCCCTATAAAACATCTGGTGACACAAGACCTCGACTGTTTCAGCTAAATGTGCCCGCCGCAGTCGTAAAAAGTCTCTGGTCTAATGCAAGACAGAAGTGGCGTGACAGTCCGGGGCCAGACCAGCCCGATCCGGAGCACAAGTACAGGAGCCAGCGCTCAGTGTCTGCAGCCCAGGAGGCAAAGGGTCTGGTGTTTACCCTAACATCAGATAAACAGCACACAAATAATAAATCAAACACACAGTCTTATTATAGACAATGCTAAACCGTCTGCTCCATTGGTCTAGAGATAGCTGAGACCTTTCCAGGTAACACAGCAGGAAGCTCCGGCCCTCGATTAGCCAGCCACTCCTTCGTAAGCACACTGCCATCCATTGTCAGGCTGAGCAGTCACTCACATCAAACAGAATGCATTGTACACAAAAATGCTACAGCTTATGAGGGGAAGAGGGCTGTACTCTAAGAGAGATGTCTGTCCATATTTAATTTAAGGCAGGCTGCTGCTGGGGTGGCTGGGACCGAGCAGATCAAAGGCCAGTAGCTTGCTGCTGCAACTCCTAACCACTTAGCACCTTTTCACTGCCTTTGATCTGATAATTAAGAGGCTACTCCAAGAGCAGGTGGCACTGATAAGTGTACCGCTAAACCAACAGCATAGTGCATAGACCGACAAAGTCCTGTTCTATAACCACAAATATACAACAGCACTCAGATTCATAAGGAGTCCAGCTCGTCCATAAGAAGTAAAACACTAGCAAGCTACGTGTAAATAGTGCAACCACTCCAGTAAATTACTAGGCAAAGATGAAAGTCATAATAGTCTGAGACTGATGGAGGATGTTGACTGCTGAGAGTATGGAGACGAAACAGAAGACAGGGTGAGACAGAGGGGATTGTGGGAGAATAGGAGGGGGTCTGAAGGCTGGGGCATGTTGAGTTGCCCTGTCCATTACTGGATGTGCTGGGTGACGAGGGCTCCGGAGGCGGATGTGGACAGAGATCCCTGTTGTTTTGCTGGCCACAGAGCGACAGGAAGCAGAGGTGTGTACACTGTGTCATTACACAGGCTTTGAAGATGTCCCTGATCCAGAGTGGAGGCTCCACATTAAAACACATCTTAGGGGAATGCTCCTTACAACCTACAGTGAGGACGGACAAGGGGAAACGCACTGCACACTTTGGGAATATATCTGTGAATCCAAGGGTGTAACTTTGGTTGAGAAGTGGGGGACACACAAAACAGGGGGTCTGTGGGTCCTTCGCAATGAAAAATGTTCTCGGTTTGAATCCCATTTCCTGTCTTTCTACAAATATAGTGTTAAGAAATTCAAGACAAATGTGTAGTGTATATAATGATTGTGCAAATGTATTTAGTATGAAATCCATGTCAACCTGTTTTATTTGTGGGTGGACCTCGCATCCTCTAGGGGGGTCCGGGGGCATGCTCCCCGGGGACGATTTTTTTTTAAATGTTGAGGGGAAAACTAAGAGATTTATGGATACAGCTCTAAACACTCGTATGAAAGAGTACTTTATATATTTCAATAATCAAAACATCTTTAGAATGTTATCACAAACAATAACAAATAATTTAAACTTGTTTATTTTTATTTTAAACTCCTCTCTCCTATCTTTATCTTATCTTTTGTTACCTAGTTAGCATTCTTTGTTTTTATTCATGCATATTTTAATAATCACTCCCCTTTAAACAATTTTTTGTTATTGTCCTATAGTAGCCTACACATTGGAATGATTTCTTACCTTATTTTTACAACTATATTAAATAGATAGAGGTGTGCATTGCAAATATGTGTTTAAGTTAACTATCTAATCACTTAGAGAGTCCTTTACCTCACTGAGCTGTAGTTATCAGAGCTCTCAGTCTGACAGGAGACAGGCTCCTTATATTCGTTAGCTCTGAGCTAGCACCAGATGCTAACAACAACAATCCCCGTGGCTCTCTCTCTCTCCCTCGCTCTCTCTCGCTTGCTCACTCAAGCAAAATGCGCTCGTGCCACACACACATGACAGCTTGCGTCACTAGGGGTTTCACAACTACCAATATTTACTAGTCGACTAGTTTTTCAAAATAGTAGTCGACGAGTCGACTAGTCGTTACGTCATAATAGAGACACACAAAGAGAGGTTTACAACTGTATTTTCTATTGGAACTCATACAGTAACATTAAACACTGCATTTTAATTTGTGTTACATGGCTGAGTAAATAACAAACACTGGACTCACCAAAATCGACAGCAAAAAACTCTTGTTTACATAAATGCCACGTAAATCCAGTGCGCAACAGCGCAACACTTTATTCGCTGTCCTCCACGATAACGTCCACCTTTCCATATTTTTGGTTTGAACACCAACGCATCGACATGTGAGGGAAGGAGGCTTGACCGCTTTCGGGTGACAGTGTTGCCTGCCAGGGAAAAAACCCTCTCACTCGGGGTGCTTGTGGCTGGAATAGCCAGGTAGCTCCTCGAAAGCGGGGGAAGCGGTGCACGTTTTCTGCCCACCACTCCAGTGGATTATCCATTGTGGGGATATGCGGTGTCCGCTGGCAGTAATCCCGTAGCCCATCATCCGCATCACTGTTGACCCGTGTTTTCTTGCTGTTCGTTTGCCTCTGTTCAGTGCTGACGCCGGTCCGTTGCTCACTGGTGCTAGCATTACTGCTAGTGCTAGCTGTCGGCAGCGGGTGTCTCATCTTCAGATGGTTGCGCATAGCAGATGCATTTGTATTGTACTTCAGTACAGCTGTACACAACTGACACTTCACTGTGGAGCTGGTTACATCTTCGTTGAAGTACTGCCATACATAAGAATGTCGGACGTGTTTTGTAGCATTTTGCAGCACCTCGTTTACCTCCATTTTTTTCCACGACTAGTCGACTAGGGCCTACAGCGCCGACTAGTGGTAAAGTTAGTCGACTAGTCGACTAGTCGATTAGTTGGTGAAACCCCTATGCGTCACATGTCCCCCCTGTCCCCAGTGGAAATTACGCCCATGTGTGAATCACCTTCTCACATGAGTAATTTGCTTGTCCCCAGATCATGTTCATTGACAACATTTGGACAATTGTTGCTTTCTGCTCTGCATAGCAAACACAGTGTGGTATTAGGTGATATCTATGCCTGTCACCAAAACTACATTTGTATGGTATGCTCAAGTATGGCAGTGGCGAGCCGTGACTTTTATACCTAGGCCCTCTGACCGCCCGAACTTGTCATAAAGTCCGCGATAATAAAGCCCACCCATTTAGAGGGAAGATATGATTGGTCAATTGTACTGTCATTTGACATTAGCCTACTCTCTCATTGAGTTACTGTAGCTTGGCCCTCTGTGAATTCATAGCAGGACCACCAATCACCTCCTATCTTCACAGTGACTCGCAGAGATACAGTCTATGACAGAGACGAGTTTCTTTAATGTAACCCTTCACATTCCAACAGAAACTGAATAGGCAGATTCAAAGGATTTATTTGGAAATGTTATTTTAAATACAAGTAAATCAAGTTATTTTGGTAAAACTAATGAAAAATATATAAAAAAAATGTTTTAAAATATTATTTTTTCTAGAATATCTTAGCCCCTCAGAGAGGGCCTAAAGGGCCCTGACGGCTCGCCACTGACTATAGGCAACTAGAACACTTGGTTTAGGTTAGGGATACATTGATTAGGTTAAAGGAGGGGAAAGCTGTTGCAGGACTGTTGCAGGACACCATGAAACTCAAACTCACAACATGCTGGGCTGCTCAGCGGTTAGAGCTTGTAGCCCTTATGCAGTGACTGTTGCCTGTTAAGCCGGTTCAAATCCTGTGCCGGCTGAACATTGTCCTCCCTTCCGTCTAACCCTTTCACTTTATATCTCAAAAAATGTCCATAAAATATTAAAAATTAAATTAAAAAAAACTCACTACATTCCTTTCTCTGAACTCAACTCTTTTAATTTCCACCTTGCTAATTTATGAGAGGGGACAAGTCTTCCTACATTGAACATGAATGGTATTGGATCAACATTTTTGATTGAGTGATATTTCCTAATGTGGATGTAAACCGCAAGAAAATTACTAACCATGATTGTGTTGTTTTTTACCGCCTATTGCAATGTGTAACCGAGTCATTATTGTGTGAACTCTATTCGTTACATGGTCCTAATTCTACAGTCAGCAAGTCAGTGGAGATCAATGGCTCAATGTCATTGAGATTATGACTCCTATCTTAATCCATGACAGGAGAGGACAGGAAGGACCTTGATCCACCCGGCACCCTTTTTGATGTGAGGAAGGTTTTGCGGTGCACACACTATGACAAATTAGGTAATTAGAGGCGATTCCAAGGAGAAGATATCAGCCACAGGTATTGAATCTGCATCCTCAGATGGCTTCCATAAATCACTGCTGTGGCCTTCACCCCCTTGACAGTGAAGTATCCGAACTGGGGAGAGGTGCCATAGCTCTTTCTTCACTGAGGTCAACAACCCTCTCCGGTAGTCAGAGATAGGGAGTAGCATACAGGCTACAAACAGCAACATTTCTTATCAGTTAAGCTCATTGTGCAGTAGTCAAATCATAAATAGAATCGGGAGTGTGTTAATGATAATGCTGATAAACCAAAAAATAAATTCCTTGCACACGCTGTACATCAAGCCCCACAAGCAGATAATTCTACTCCTTGCCCTGAAAACTAGCAGCACATTGGTGAAAAAAGGTTTGGGGCAAAAAAGGGAAGGAGAGAAAAATAATTGGACTTCCCTCCCCATACCCCACCCCCGCCATCTCGACCACAGACATAATTAACACTGGCCTAGTCGGGAGGCCTGGAGTGAAAATCTGCTGTTTGTGCAAAAAAAATGACCAGAAACATATTGTCTCCTTTATATAGATGCATGAAAAAAATGCTGGTAGCTCTGTCCAATGTAATGAAGCCCTGTATAAAAACCTGGCAAAGTCATTCATTCATAAAATTCCAATGTGTGACTATTACTCTAATTACAGAGCACGTCGGCCCCAATTAGCCCACTGCTTCTACTCTGTTTCTTTTTTGATTAATGGAGCCCTGGTAATTACAGGTTTCATGAGAGGGGGGTTTTAAAGCATTAGCCGGCCCACACAGCAAGCTGTTAACTTCATCCGTGTCCTTCCACACTGCGCCTTCCATTCACCACTGCTTCATTCCTACTTTACCAAAGGCTGGGCTTTCTTCGTCAAGGTGTTGTCTTTGTCTCCTTTACCTACTTTCACCACAACGTGATTTAGCCCAGTCTCTATTATGTTTCATACTGAAGAGGAAAAAAAATACATGGAGAAAAATAAAAAGAAAGAAAGTCATGGTGACAGGAGCAGGGCTAAGGCTATGGCCAGCACAGGCAGCATTGCCATGTGTTAATTACACATGTAAAGCCTATTATATCAGGAGAGGACACCTGCTGGCAGAGGAAATGAGGCCAGCGCCATCGGCCGCTGCATAGAGTCAAGCCCTCTCTCTGCTGGGGAGATGATAGCGCTCTGATTACATTTTTATACACTGCCAGGATTGGAAGGCGCACCTAACATTCAAATCATTCTCCTGGGAGCCGTCACAGGTTGAAATTGAAATGTTCCAGGTTGAAGGGTCATCACTTAGAACGCTCAGCGGCCGCCGCCATGTCAGGTCAGTTTTTAAGGCAGATAAAGAGACCCAGATCAAGTGACGTGCTTTAAATGGCACTCACATACATCTGCCATTCACACACACAACATAGATTTATGTTAGTAGAATGTAACCCTTTAGTCCAGCTCAAAACTATAACCTGAACCAGAACCCAAGCCTAAACACAATTACTTACTTAATCCTAAAACTAAACGAGAGAGGTGAGAAGTAAAAAATACTTTTAATATTTTCCATCTTATCCTCTTGAAAACAGTAGCACCGAAATAAGCTCAAACACAGACACACTCACACACACCCTTCACAATAACACACCTTTCTTTAAACTGTAGTGCTGCTCTGCTTCATCCATTTATGTTCTGATCGCTGTTCAGATAATTATTCTTATTGTCTGAAATTGTAATTATTGTCTTTCTACCAAAACACTGCAACTGTCTCAATGAACGGACAGCTGTTAGAAAATGTATCAACTGCTCAAAGTAAATTATTTACAATGATTTAGTGGGGGTAAATATACAAATTAAAAGGAGTAAACATCATACTTTCATTTCCCTGACTGTACAGACAAACCTGTGAACTTTATAAGTAAATGAACAGAGATGGTAAAGGTGGACTGTGGATTGACATTCCCTTACAGCATTAACAGTTACCACTGTTAACAACAGAAGTGAAGTCCTCCCATCATGCCCGACTCTTCCTCGTGCTCCACTTCTTACAAAGCTGTGCCACGTTACAATGAGCTCTGGATTAAACTCGGTACCAAATGAGGCTTGCTCTTTGGAAGGAAATGATGTGATCAACTTCACACCCATCAGGGGAGCTTGTGTACATCTTGCCTAGGGTCTCACATCCTCATACATATTCAAAAGCCTTTCACAGTTAATTATAAACTCACAAAATCTCCGCTCCTTCCTATCCTAGATAACCATGTTACATTCATTAAAAGGGAGGAATACAAAGCCTCCCCAAATTATAACGATACAAATTCCTCTTGCAATTAGAATGTAACTATTCACCGTCTCACATCTAGGTCTCGCATCAAAAAACATCAAACGCTAGCCTGCCTAATGGATGTCTCTCTACATCGCACAATTAACACTCAAGGACAAACAATAAAGGAGTGGGAATCATTGCTCTCTGATGTTCAGTTTTTTAAAAGTTATTTTTTGTCCTTCAAGGCCATTTGATATGCAGGTTTAAGACGTAAACACCTTTGTTTCCCTCTACCAAGAGTCATCCCCTGAGAGGAGATGAGTGGGATACAATCACACAGACCTGTTCGCTGAAGATTTGCGTGACTGACACACTGCGGGACAGATTAGAATCACTAAAGCACACACATTCAAAATGACAGGTACAAAACCATACACCTGCTGTGAGGAGGGCTAGTAAATAATCTTAATTCAACAAATATTTCTAAAGCCATTCATAATTGTGATGCTGATAAATATAATATATGTATATATATATATATATATATATATATATATATATATATATATATATATATGCTTTTTGAACACACACACATTTGAAAGGTGAAAAAAGAGTAGAAGCAATATTTCTAAAGCCAAAGCAGAATTGCTTTTAAATTAGCTTTTTATTAACTCAGTTTATTTTCTATAAACCCTCATGCCCATGAAGTGACTGTAATGGAAGGGCACTGAGCCTGGGACAATGCTGAAATATATTGCATATCTGTGTGTGCGTACATGTATCAGCTGGAGCTGGGACTGCTGATCAGTGTGTGTGTGTTAGATCAGGTCAGATGATGATCTGGTTGACCGGTGTTAGCTGAGCGCGTTAGGAGAGCTGAACGCCACTCGCCTCCCCTGCTGCTTCTCAGACCAAACTGGCTGTTTCTAATGAGACAGGCGGACAGGGAGCTGTCACACTGACGGGGTCACCTGACACATGAAAATGAGACCCCCGATCAGCTCGCTGGGATTGGGAAGGAAGACTGGGAGGGACTTGGAGGGTGGAGAAGTGAAAGGGGGAAGGATAGGGAGGGTGGCTTACCAGCTGTCAGAGGACTGAGTGACAGATCAGGGAAGGTGGCCGAGCAGCTAAATTCTCTGTGAGTGACAACAGACAAAAGACACATATCTGCATACACATTCGGCTGCAACTCCTGTCTGTGTCTCCGTCACCTGACAGGCCTACAAGGACCAATCCTGTTTTACTCAGGTACTTATTTCCACCGGCCAAGAGTTTGAGCAGAATCGGGCTCATTGATCTACATTTATACCTTCTGAGACTCTCATTACTAAAAACCAAAATTCAAAGTCGTAGTTCTCCTTGTCCAAATTCCTCTCAGAATCACTCAGTTTAATCTCAGTTTGTGATAAACACAGTAGCTTCAGCGACATATACCATCCAAATGTTGCAAAGCATATCTGGTTATTCCTCCAAGATGCCCTGCAGACATGCTTTTCTGAGTGATGACTGTGGGATTATCTCTCCATTACAGTGATTCTATCTGACAAGGCGTTCTGTCACATCTCAAACGGCTGTTTCCCTTGAAGAGCCAGGTGCTCTCTCCACGTCGCTCACATCCGCAGTATTGCCGGAGATTTGAGACAGCTCTGCGTTACATTTTATCTGCGGGGGAGAAAGTGAGCGCTGGGGCTCGGCGACACTCCCATCCTTCAAGGTGTTCTTGTTCCATCTGCCGGAGGGTCCAGTGGGAATACTTCTCTATGAGCTCTTCCTCAGTCCCAGCGAGCAGCCTTTCATGTCAGACAGGATACCAGACAGGAATCCCAGCTAGCACTCGGCTTCACTTAAGACTTACATGTTGACAGAGAGAAAGAGGAGTGTTCTCTTATCTCTGAATGGACTCTTTTTTCTTCTTAGACAGCCTACTCAGATGCCAAACTAAAAACATATGCAGCATGGTAGAGGATGGATCAAGAGGTATGAACAGTTACAACAGTATGAAAGGAGCTGTCTATTATATCTACTGTCGAGGCCTGTACCATGAGTTTAGGTAAGCAACTGTTATGCTTTGTATCCACCTCAGTTAATTTTTGGTGTACGTTTAAATGTAAAATACCAAATTAAATAGTGCATCTGCTCATATAAAGTGTTTGCACAAAGTCTAAGGTGTCTACTCATTGGGCCAGTTATGAGTGTGACTATAACAAGGTAGCACTTATGTTAAGACAATTGACACAAAGCCAAATCTGAATCATAACTCATGGAGCATTGCACTAGTGATGGGAATCTTGGCTCCTTGGAGGGAGCCGGATCTTATGGCTCCGTTCCTTTGCGAGAGCCGTTCGAAAGAGCCGTTCAAAGGAGCCGTTCAAAAGAGCTGTTCTTTTTTAAGGGGGCGGGGTTAATGGGGTTATCTGCGAAATAATCACCAGGATAATGATTGACTGTATTGCCAGAAATCTACTTTTACTCACAGAAACATGTATAACTTGCTACATCTCTCAGGCAGCCAAACAACTACTCAAGCAGCGTTATGCAATCATCTATGGAACATTTGCATTCAGGAAAGCAAGTTCCCGTAAAGGCGAGTGGATTTAATGCAGGCAGAGAACCAACGATAAAAAGAACGGCTCTCACCAAGTACGACTCAGTTCCCTTCGTTCGTACCAAAGAGCCGCTCAAAATAATCGGATCGTTCGCCAACGTAACATCACTACCTGGCACCGCTTTATTCTCAGTTAATTTAAACATCTTTGTTCAACCAACACCAAGTTTTTATTTAATTAAACATTGTTTTTTTTCTTTATAGGAGGGCATCCTCAGTGAGAACATTTTACTCCCAAGAGCTGTTTTAAAATGAATTTTTCACAAATCTTTAAAAGAGAGTCGATGCAGTTCATTACCATTGTTTTTTTTTTGTAAATTCTATAAAACAGCAGGGTAAAATAAACAAGTGACAAACGTGAACCGAGAACACAAAGTATTACTGTCTTGGACCTGGATGTGTTTAAAGACAAACAAAAATACCTTATATGTGAAACTTCGCAATTAGAATTACAATAGTAAAGTACAATGTAAACACTAACTATTACATTTGTTATATTATGCACTGTCTGTCTGTATAAAAAGCCCTTAGTGATGTTTTCATACTTAAAAATATGTTAAAAACAGAGAATGAGATGTTTTGACCTGCAGTATTCAAATGCATACATTTTTGTATTTCTTGTTTGTGGGCAGAAAACATCAGTGTTTGTTTAAACTATGATCTAAAGAGTTCTATTTTTAGATTAGAGGACAGCTATTGTGATAGTAGGCCTCAAAAAGCACAGGTCAATACACATTAGTGGTTAAAAAGGCACTACAATGACTAATTGTGATTTTCCATTGGACAGTGTGAAACTGTACATGTTTGCAAGATGTGGTTTATTTATTGATGGGTGAGAGGGTATTAAAAGCCAGACAGAACATTCTGCACAAGGCTCTTTTATATGTGGACAAGTCTGACAACACATGAGTTACTGCAAATAACAACAACAAAATGAATGGCATTGATTTTCCATCACAGTACAACTAAAATGGACAAAATGTGAAGAGTGTGAGAGCAGAGGTGGGGAGCGAGGCGTCTTTGGTGAGTGCAGGAAATGGGTGCAGATGACAAAAAATGGATGGTAAAAAATGGACATGTTAGAGAAAAATGGAAAAAGACAGTCGTTTAGGGGAGCCCATGAAAGGCTGCAGCTGAATTGACTGAGACAGGAATCAATACAGGTGCTTCACCTAGAGCTGGGCTAGAGAGATGGCTGGACTGGGGAGAAAGCACATTGATGTTCAAAGAAGTTAAAACACTGAAGAGATGCTGCACAGTAAAAGCTATCTGTCAATGAAGTGTGTGTGTGTGTGTGTGTGTGTGTGTGTGTGTGTGTGTGTGTGTGTGTGTGTGTGTGTGTGTGTGTGTGTGTGTGTGTGTGTGTGTGTGTGTGTGTGTGTGTGTGTGTGTGTGTGTGTGTGTGTGTGTGTGTGTGTGTGTGTGTGGTGGACAGGGAGAGGTGGCCTATGAGGACTCACCTCTCCACTGGAGTGGTAAATCAGCCATCAGCCATGTGACAGGCTCAGTGCCCCCCTGCACTGCCCAATGAGACATGACCCTCTCAGCCCCTCCTGCCCCCTTCCCGCCCCCTCCTCATCGGAATTTTGATATCCCTCCACGCTCCACTGACCAACCGATGGGAGGGGGTGCACCCGCAGCATTCCTCCAAACTAGCCGAACGGAGCAGCTGAATATATCCCATCATGCAACAAAAGCCCAGAGGAGCCGCATTGGCCTTTGGAAGGGAAAGGGGGGGAGCAAGGCGTGATGTTCACTCGGCCCCCCCGGCCTCTTGACCTGATGGAGTCAGCTGAAAGCGCTGCTGACCCGACGGGAGTCAACAACTGCTTCCTGTCTGCTGGCATTAGCGTAGCCAGCAGTGAGGCTAAGCTGTCGGGCCGCAGACCACTGATCCGGCCTCAGCCCCCTACCTGCCCCAACGTCCCACCACAGACCCCTCAGACCACACTGTCAACAAGACGCACTGAAGGAGCAGATGGCATATTAATCCAAGTCCGATGAGAGAGATTATGCATGAAAATGACTAAACCCATAATTTTTAGATTAGTTCTACCCAATGTACCACTTTAGTAATACAATTAAAAAGTCTTGTGCATTTTTGGACAAACTATTTTCTATTATTAACAAGAAGCAACACATCTCTTTCCTTAAGGCCCTGACACATCAAGCCAACAATCGGCTGTCGGTAAACGTAGGGCTGGTGGTGAGCGTCGGTGAGTCCCGCACAGTCAACAGAAATCATTCTGTTCAGCTGTAGAATATCAATGCATAGAACAATTCATTTTAAGAGGGTACACACAGAGGCTCTCTATATGTTTCAGCTTCATCTCATGTTATCATTCACATTATACACAATATTCAGAATAACAGCTGGTCATAGCAATCATTGGTCGTTCTGATTTCCCTTTTTGAATGAAGAATACAGACCGCTGCCACCTGCTGGTTTGGAGGTATTTTCTGTATGTGCTAGTTTGCTGTCTTTGCGGTGTGTCCATGTCAGACTTTTAACCAAGATGTAGCTGACATGATGTGACGCAACTGAGCTTTGTAGCTCAGAATAATGTCCCTCAAAGATCCATGGATATGATCACAGAGTAGAAGCAGTAGCTATTCAGAGTTAGTGAGTAGCCAGAATGATCCTATGATATGGCAAATGTTAAAGGGCAGTTTTTTAGTATTGCACCTGCACTGTCCGCTCCAAGTGACAGAGCTGACTAAGCTAGCAGCGCAGAGAGTGTTGGCGATTTCAGTATCTATGGCATCAGCATCAGAGTGAAGCCACCGGGGTGTAACTCTCTGGAGGCTGGGGAGCAGGGCTGCATATGTTCTGCCTCCGACACCCAATGCCACCGGCTGCACAGAGCACAAACACTGCCTCCGCCTCGGCACACTCCTCTGGGACACCAACTCACTGTTGCACTCACACGCACTCAGCTTGCATCACTTCAAAAATGAAGTAACAAAAACCCATCATCAGAGAGATGCAGGAATTAAGACATTTACTCCCCCTAGCCAGGTGGAGATGAGAGGATTAAAAGCTTGAATCGAAAGTGCAGTGCAAGATCAAGATCGGTGTCTCTATGAGTTGGAGCTGATCTTAAAGGTGGGGTAGGTAAGTTTGAGAAACCGGCTCGAGATACAGTTTTTGTTATATTTCATGGAATGCTCTTGACATCCCGATAGCAATGAATATCTTAAGTGCTTTGAATTATTTGAAAATCCATAAAAAAAGGTCATCTGTGGAAGCCGTAGTACTGTACCGGCCCGGCTAAAATAACTGGATGGCCTACCTGCCTGTCAGCCTTCCATCTGTGCACAAACTTATCTCGTGCCCTAATTGGTCATGTGCGCGTTCGTGTGTGTTGGAGGAGGGACTCTGTAAGGAAGTGGAAGATTTTTTTCCGGTTGTGTATTTTCTAATTCCAGCGCACTCGAGCTGGTTTCTCCAAAATGACCTACCCCACCTTTAAGTTCAATTGTAAAAGCCGTAATAATATCATCAACAGTCAGATAACTTGATCTTGATGAAACATACAATTCAGTTTAACATATAAATGTGTTGTTGCCTGGCCTTAAGGGTGAATCTGATCCAAAATAAATAAACATACTCAGGTGTTGTGATACGATTCTAACTCTGAGGTTTGAATATGTACTTCATTAGAATTGGATCAGGTGTTTATCTGTAGAGCTGTTTGTAGGGGGAGAATCCTCAAACAACTGTGCTGTTCCTTCCTTTAGCAAATGATTTGTTTCCTGCACACTTCCAAACTGTTCACTTTAAGTGCTCAAATCAACCTCAGACATAGCAGTCATCAACAACAGTTGAACATTGCAGAACATCTAGCAGAGGTGTGTTAAATGTATCAGGTGGACAAAAAACCAACAATCATGAATGCTCATTTCGTGCTGAGTCTGCTGGCGGGGTACATAAGTCATTGTAGGATAACCCTTTCATCACAGCTTCAGAACAAAGCTCTTTCACTTTATGTTAACAGCTTTTTCCACTGCCCTGGGACAATAATACAAGAAATGCTGCATTATTCACTCTCATAGAAATCTTTTGATTAACTTGAACATGGAGATACGTACTTGACTTCTGACGTGTATCAAATATTGCAAACCCGAGGTTTCAGTTCCTAGCGTTCAACCATCTTTTACAACACCTGAATGCTTGCTGAATGATCAAAGTTGTATTCTTTTGTATGTTATTGTTGTGCAATTTATCATCTCTGGATATCTCAAGAAAGAGACTCGAAACCGGAGCTTATGCTTTGGGGCGTTTACTTAAAAGAAAGGCATCAAATCAAATCAAGTTTTATTTATATAGCACATTTTTAAACGATTTTTGGTCGAGCCAAAGTGCTGTACATATAATAAAAATACCCTACAGTAAAGACACTTTAGAAGCAAATACAACAGCACAGTTTGTGCAGAATATCAGTATGAGAAAACGACACCCTCTGTCCTTAGACCCTCACATCATACAAGGAAAAACTTCCGGAGAAAAACCCACAGTTTAAAGGGGAACATGGGAGAAACCTCAGGGAGAGCAACAGAGGAAGGATCCCTCCCCCAGGACGGACAGACGTGCAATAGATGCCGTGTGTAAATCAAATAAATAATACATTTTACAGCATAGGTAGACCACATGTTAGGAAATGCATGTGTCTATAATAAGAAGATGAATCCACGAAGATGTCAAAAGACATCCAATACAATCTCTATATATAGTCACAGATATGACATGACCCTACATCATTCACTCATTGTCATCATGTTCTGGTGCCGCCATGTTTTTGCAGGTTTTGGAAATCAAGCAGTGGAATACGTACACATATTTACTAAACACCACTCAATGCAGAATATTCTGTAGACATACGTTCTTATACAATATAATCCCCCATATGAGGTCATTAGACCCCCCAGACAAACGATCAACGCAAGTGAGGGTGAAAAACCCCCAAATCAGGGTTTGTTGGGAATATTACCCCCATCCCCGAGACAACCTATCATGTCACTTATGGGTGAGCACGTCTTACTTGTGCAATGACCTAAAAAACTATTCACACACTTATTTAAATGGAGTAACATAAGTTATTAATAACAGGTTATATATGTTATCTGAGCATGGATAAACATGTAAAAGTAGGACTTGTCAATAATATCTGAAGACTCAACCTCGAGGAGTTATAGTCTTACCCGTGAGGGATTTGACGAAAATCTGCATCATGGCATTGATTATACATTAAGATACATAAACAAGAAGAACATCCACACCTGATGCCAGAGACCATCTTTTAATCTATATGTGATGTTCTGTTACTATGTCTGTCACGGCCACTGAGTCCATTCCATTAGCTGAAGACCTAAGGAAAAAGCTTGATTTGAGCTCGACAAAAGCACATTTCTAGGTGCCTATTGGCATAAATGTATCATTGTCCTGCCCATTAAGAATAGATGGTATTATCCACTTAGCCAATGCATGTCAAAAATAACCGCCTAAATGATGGTAATTGGATGAATTTCTGTGGCAATGCAAATAGAGGCTAATTGCCACTTCCACTCCAGGCCAGCGAGAAATCCTCCACCGACTGGAGGAGGAGAACGGCCAGTGTCTACGCCGTGAGGCTCCCTGCAACATGTAATCCCCTTCATTCCTATTCATAGAGCACTCACATATCTTAAACAGCTCATTTGAATTGGTTCGCTGCCAAGCGAGTCTCTCTCCCTCTTAACAAACAAACAAGACGACAATATTGCGAGTCAAGCTGTTGTTTGTTACTGGGCAGCGAGATGATGGCGGCTCAGTGACTCCCGCATCACAAACCAGTGTGTAGTGACCTGACCCGCTGCTCCAGGAGTGTGTGAGGATGCTGAGGATGGGGAAAGAGACATCAAACCCAGGCAGATGGGATGAAACAATGGACCAATGCAGCACGTCTGTGACAGGCCGCACCAGCTGATCAAGGCAACAGCAATTTACTGGTGATGAGAGAAACACCAAATGTTACTAAATAGCAGAGCTTTGCTTTCAAATTACTATAATTTGTCTCCTGACAGCATCTATATGAGCAGTTTCTTTGTCTTATTATCTCCTCTATGGATGTAGCAAATACAGCGACTGTCTTTTATTTTCACAAGTATTGTTCTTTATTAAGTGGAGCACAGACCATTACTCAGTGACACATCAACTCAACAAGCAATTTACTATGTAGGATATGTTGTCTACATCCACTTAGCTAATTAAGACAGTCACAGCAGCGTAGATTTCAGGGTAGATCAAACAGTACTATGTTGATATGGGAAACAGAGGAAGACTAGACTCCACCAACTCTGTTAAGTCATAATCCCTGTTCCCTCGGCCTGATTAGAACATTTCAACAAGAGCCTGGGCTGCCTACCGTGGTAGCGCCTAAGAGAGGCTTGGTGTAGAACTACGGCTTCCTCATTAGGGAGAGGGGATTTCATTTGGAATATCTCACCGAGCACTTTGAGAGAAGCGGCTGTATTTACATTTAAAAGATCCAAAGTGGCCGTCTGAAACTAGCTACCTCTTTCCTTAATTGCTGACTTCAGTTGTCCATGAATACATCCACTTTATTACTGGCTCTCATTACTGGACAGCACTGAGGAAAGTCTCTTTCCCCGCTGCCCCCCAACCCCCTTTACACACACACACACGCACGCACGCACGCACGCACGCATGCACGCACGCACGCACGCACGCACACACACACACACACACACACACACACACACACAACCTCTCTCTCCCTTTCCAGCAGGGCAGGACCACATCAGAGTTCTCCACATGGCCAAAAGACACAAACATTTGAGAGGGATTAGACTGTAATCCTGTTTTCACTTTCATCTGCCACATATTCAAAGGAGAAGCGGAATCCTTGAAGGATGTGCTCCATGGAAAATAAGTGGAAGCCCTGTAAACAATGCAGTACTAGCATGGGGATTATACATTGTAAATGACAAGAAGACAATAAGCTTGACGACTGATTTAGACTTTGCCTATAAAGAATACATCTTTGATTGCCATTGCATTTAAATATGTGGAAGCTGAACAATATGACTTAACTGCATCAGGTGAACAATCAATTCATCCCCAGTACAATAGATCCAACTTGCTTTGCTAAAAAGTTCTAATCTCATTTAAAACTGCTAATGCACTATACTATATCCTACACATATACTAGGGCTTGCACAGGGGTGAATCTTATTTGTTTAAGAAGACTGATAGACCAGGTCGGATCAGGGTTGCGGTCAAATTGTCAGAAAATCAGCTCTTCCTTTACTGTTGCTTAACCTCAAAGAAAATCATCTTGTGGTTAAGGAAACATTGTGAATGAGAATTCATCACTTACACTGAGATGTTATGGATGTGCGTCTGCTGCGGGGAAACTAAAATGTTCCGTCCAGTTGACTACTATAAACTCACTTACATTTTTTTGTCTGGAGCCGCAAAACATATTTCATAGCTTGATAGCTAATAAAGTTGTATTTATTGTTATATCAGACAAAAACTACAGTTTTTTTGCATTTATTAGGCTATTTATTACATTATATAAAACTGTTAACCTCTAAGAAGAAACAAAGAACTCCTATAAGGAGAATTAAAAATAATACACAGGCCTACTTTAAAATAAATTAAACACAGCACTTGGGGAGTCCTCTGCACATTTGAAGGACAAAAAATATTACTAAAATGGGGCCACTTTGAAATAAATAAAACATATAGCTGCACCCTAAAAATTGTTAAAGGTAGGGTAGGTAAGAATGGAGAAACCAGCTCGAGTGCACTAGAATTTGAAAATACAAAACCGGAAAAAATATGCCTCTTCCTTCAGACTTCCTCACAGAGTCCCTCCTCCAACACACACGAACGCGTACATGACCAATGAGGCCACGAGATAAATTTGTGCACAGATGGAAGGCTGACAGGCAGGTAGGCCATCCAGTTATTTTAGCCTGGCCGGCTCAGATGATTGGTCGTGCTTTTTACAGCGCTACGGCTTCCAGAGATACATTTTTGTATGTATTTATTGTCAAAGCATTTAATATATTCATTGCTATCGGGATGTTAAGAGCATTCCATGGAATATAACAAAAAGTGTTTTCTGAAATAAATTACATACCCCATTGAATTATGACCTATGATTATGACTGAAGATCGTCAGCTGTCTTCCTCTCCGTGTTGTTCCCGTTGTTCCTCGATACGTAAAGGCTGCAGTGCAGCACCTTTGACTACTTCTCTCTACATATCAAACATACCGGTAAACCAGCATCATTTGCTGTGAAAGCATATAACTCTGTCCACACAGAATTAAATCCTGTGTTTCTCCAGTACTGTTCTTTCCTTATCCATTCGCTCATCGAGCCGGGGGTAAGGTTATTCACCCCCAGGAAAAGGCTCTTGCGTGGGACCGTAGTAGGATGTGACGCATATTTTAGTTGACCTAATTAAAACCGTTTTGTTTTTTATTTATGTGTCACAGTATCACCTCAAAATACAAGATACGAAACATTTTCAACCATGCAACAAAATATAAATAGTCCTACAAATACTTTTATTTTATTTCCTTCTTATTTTTGTCTAAGCTCAAGGGAGCCAGAGCAGAGGGCTTAAAGGGCCGCATGCGGCCCGTGGGCCGCGTGTTGCCGACCCCTGAACTAACCTAATACAGTTATGTGAAATCTGCTGACATAAAACATTTAATTAAGGTCAACGGTTCAGTTTTTCTGCGTATGATCCTACACATCTTTTCATCCACGGTCTGGACTAAACTAGCTGCTCCTGTTTTGGTATTTTCACCGTCTACATAGAAACAGCAGCTGGTTGCTTTCCAGGTCTGATATGGTACAATAAAATCGAAAAATAGATGATCTTTTGTTTTTTTGGCTACTGAACGTTGTTCAATGTATTGCATAGTGTGACGATATCATATTTCTCAAAGCTATGAAAGTGGAATTTATTTAGTTGGATTTGTACGTTTCAGCTCATCTTAATGTTTTGTCCTTAGTTTTACACTGATTCCAGCTTCAGAATAAAGGATGCAATGAACAACGCAATACAATATATTAATTTCTATCAAAGATGTAGACATTTTGAAGTTTTTCTGCAAAATGTATCAGTCATAGTAGCATCAAACCAGAATTGCAACTGAGCTACTGGTGTAATTCTTGTGGGCCCCAAAGAGTTCATTACTGAGTAATCCAAGTCAGTATGTATAAATGCCCAACTGCCAGCAGGTCCCAGAGGGGAGATTGAGACTGCCATATCAACACAGGAATGACCTTGTTTCTCTCAGCCCCCTCCCCCTTCCCCCTATCACACAAACACATTACAGCCTGGACAACCCACACCTGACCCGTGTCACTCAACACGACCAACACATGCACACATGCTGGTCCAAGCAAAGCTGCACAGGAATTCAGAAGAGTGTGTGATGATCAGGAAGCTCTGGTGTGGAAATATGCATTCTACTTTTACAAAGTGTATAAAAAAAAGCATTGATTTTAATTACGCCTTAACAGGAGTTTCACAGATATCCACCTTAAGCAAAAAACACATTATCACTCATTGTGCGCTAAATTGTAATTGTACGGTATAAGCTACTAAAATACAAAGCAAATATACAATAGAAAAGGACCATGCAAGTGAGAATTTGATAATGTATTTATGTATTGAAGGATAGCCCCTTGAGATGTAGCAACTCATTTTCGAGGGGGTCCTAAAACATAAATACACAAATTATAAAACAGTTGCATAACATTACATATACCATATATACAAATACAGACAAAACTGAATAAGATAATATAACATACACTACAGTTACACAAACAGACAGCTCGCTCACCCCCCCGTCCACCTCCAGCCCTCAACAGTTGTACAATAAAAACTGACAAATGACAACAACAAAAATTACAATGAGCAGACAATAAAGTTTGAAAGCTCAAACTAAAAGCATAAACAAGGTGATTTGAGATGTGAATATAAAGATGTCCTGAAGCAGTGGGAAGAGGTAATGGATCTTAGAGAAAGAGGAAGATTATTCCGATCAAAAGGAGCTTTGTATTGAAATGACCTGCATCAGACTTCTTTGAAAATACTTGGGACAAAGAAAAAGGGATGTTGCATGTGTCTCAGTGGATATGAAGATCTAAATCGAACCAAAAGCTCTTTCAAATAAGAGGGACAACTTAAGTGAACACTTTTAAAGATAAACCTTATCCAATTAAATGTTCTTCTAGATTGAGGCTGCAGCCAATTAAGTGATTCACACATGGAACAGTGATGAGTTCTGTATGGACACCTCAGAACAAATGTACACAGCCAGTTATAAACAACATTAATGGGCTTAAGATAAGTGTCGGAGGTGTTCTGATAAACAATTTGTCAGCATAATCAATAATGGGTAATATAAACTGAGAAATTATCATTTTTTGACTTAAGTTTTAACAGTTAATTGAGCGATAAAGTGAACTCAGACACCCATTATGTTCTTTTTATAATACAATCAATGTGGGGCTTAAATGAGAGTTCAGGGTCAATCCAAAGTCCAAGATATTTGAACAAACCAACTTTCACAAGGGCTGACCCATCGTCAAAGTAATATGAAGGTCAAAGGAATATCAGTGACTGTGCCCCTTGCCAAACACCATGTTGCAGGACGTCTCAACCCAGTCTCACAAAAAAAATGTGTAATAACTACGTTGGTCCACAACTTGGGACGTAGTATTTCTACAAAAACGCCTCTGATATTGTAAGATCCCTACGTTGTTTTTCACCATTCATTTCCAATGGCATGGTATGTCACGTGATCTTCAAATTAAAAAAAAAACATTGCCGACATTCGTTTTATTCTCGGTGGAAAATGCCTATTTTAAGGTTAGTTTGGCCATCAACCCTTTCGAGTCCTGGGCTAATTTGGCCGTTTTCGGATACTTTTGATTTGTCTTACTAAACCCCATTGAGAAATGTTTGGCATGTCAATGTTTGGTATCTTTTTTTAAGGACAACCTCACCTATATAACCTGATAGTTATTTCTTTCATTTTGAGATATTATATGAACATTTTGGACCAAAAATCACAAAAAAAAACGTAAAAACAGATTTTGAAAATGATTTTATTTTTCATATAGGTAACACAAACATACACAACGAAACCATTTGAAAGCTGGAAATAGATGCATGGGATGTCACTATTATAATGTGAAAGTTGAGGTAGCTTGAACCTATATACACATTTTATGAACAAATAACAGGTGTATCCATAGGCTTTTTTCCCTCATTTCTCAAGTTCTGTCAACAGTGACACAGTAGGCACAACACAACATTTAAAAGCTTAAATAATGTACATGGGATTTCATTCTGATAAGGCAAAAGTGTTATTATAAATATAATACAAATATATATATACACATTATGAACAAAAATCTGTTGTTTCTGGCTTTATCCGTGCCACGCTTCAAAGCAGTTTCTGTCAACTACGACACAGAGGGCAACATCCTCCTCCTCCTCCATGTCAAAAAACAAGCTCATAGCTTGACTCACGTTCAGAGTTCTCTTCATCACAGTTGAATCTTCAAAACTCTAAATCTATCTAACTATATCTAAATTCTCAATGTTTGTCTGTCACTTTACTTCAATCGCAGTCTCCCGCCGTCTCTCTTTGTCTCCCGCCGCCTGTCTTCGTATATCTTCGTCTCTCTCCATTTCTCGCCGTCATTCTTCGTCATTCTTCGTCTCTTTTCGTCTCGCTTCATATCACTCCGTTTACCTGATTACCTCACCCCCTCCCTGTTAAATACATCCTGTTGAGCAGAATCTACAGTTTCCAGTATTTTCCATTTCGTAAAATGATAAAATACGGCGAAGATATTAAAATATGTGCTTCCATTATTCACACTTTTGAAATATATTTGTATTAACTTTATATCATCGTATCTCCGTGTTTACTGGGTCTTTTTGCATGAAACAAAGACTGGGATATAGTATAGGGATTCAAGCCAGTACTTTCGACAGAAACACACGGCAATGTTGTCCGGACTGTTGTTTTTATGCGGCACCGACTTGAACAGGTTATGTGATCTGATCACGCCGGCGTGACGGTAGACTCCAAATGGTTAAAATGCGTTTTGATGTCATTTGATGCGAGAAATATGAGTTGTTATTTCAGATTATGTGTGCAGTGGATGTACATGATCTTTAGTTTGCTAGTTATTACAAAGATTACTTCAGGGAATTGTGTCTATACAACGTTTTCATTGTTACTAAGGTGGTTGCTAGGGACGCTGCTATCGATATTATTTCTGTTATGTTGTGTAACTGTTTAATGGTGTTATCTTTGTTGCTACCCCCTTCCCCGTCAATGTATAGTGTTGGTCCACAGCGCAAACGTATTAGTTTAACAAAATCCGCATCTAAAATGGTAGCATAGATACGTTATTTTCCCCTGTGCAATTCCAGTCTCACGTCTCACATCACATCGTCATTAACAAATACTGAACAGACCGAAAAAATCTTTTAAAAATAAAATAATACTTTATTCAGAGTGTGCTTGCTTTTCTCTTTGAAAGTCATCACATAACGGCATTGTAATACACGGTTCGGCTGCATTAAATATTACATATCTGCCGTAGTTCTCTATTTATAGAGCCCTGCTGAGAAGACTTCTAGACAAACATGAGGAACTGCCGCCAACACTGAAAATGTGACGTGGATCATAAATATATCAGCAATTAAACAACATCTTACATTTATTTTCACACAATACGTCTCTTTGCAGTATAAACACTAATTCGGCTGACTTTTATATTTGATCCAATTGTTTTCATTTGATCCAATTGTTTTCATTGTTACCAAGCTGGTTGCTAGGGACGCTGCTAGATAAGTTATTTTCCCCTGTGCAATTCTCCATTTACTCAACAATAACACATAATTATCCTTGTGTTTATTTATTTGTTTGATTAATTAACACAAGTTGGAGTCCGTCAGGACCGAGGGTCGGAGCAGCTCATTTGCTTTAGAGAATATTACACCCGGAAGTAAGTATTCTCTCCGCTTCGCTTGACAAACCCCGTGATAGTCCTCAAGCTCTCTGATTGGATGTTTGAGTGTGCTCCGAGGGTTAAGCCGAGCGTCGAACAGCACTTGAAATGGGATGGAACCACGGCAGACTGTCCAAAACTGGATTTGAACGGGTCCACCCCGTCCCCCTTCCCCCACCCCGTCCCCAGAACTACACATGTTAGCTATCGTGTGTTTCGCAACATGTTCTCTATCTATGGCACGTCTCCACAGGGAGTTGTAGTTTTAAAAGACGTTTTCGTATTTCCCATAATAAAAAGTTGCCAGTATTAAAATGTGTACATCCCTGGAGGTTTAGGGGATAGGAACACTCAAATGTAAAACATATAATTAATAAATGGGTGAAAATTGCTTGTGCCCATAATGGGCAGCATTAATATATACCCACATGCCAGCTAAGGTCAGAAGAGCTTTATTTAACAGTTGGTCTTATATCTGTGACCCCTCCTGTTGTTAATTGATAAGCCTGAAACATGCACTTGTCAAGGTTCATAGGCACATTTTTCAAATATGGCAGTAGCCATCGATCATCTTAAAATAAGATATACTTTATTGATCCCAAGTTGGAAACATTTGCGTTACATCAGTATGTGTAACAGTTGTAAATATGCAGTGGTGTTTATTTGTAAATAATTTAGTATAATCACACAAATTCTATGTTTTATATTTAATAATTCGGTGTTCTTTATTTATTGATTGTTTATCACCTGACAAGGTCGGAGATGAACAACTTGGGTCGCAGGTTCCTCAACAGTGCATTACAAGACATCTATCAATATGTGTGTACCTCCACCATTAAACATATTCATATTCTGCACATTTCTTATACTATCTACATACATCTCATAAGAGTATAATACATATGTATAATATCAGTTAAAATAAGTGCTTCAACATAACATTGATGGAGGTTACACACATATTGATAGATGGCTTGTAATGCACTGTTGAGGAACCTGCGATGTCAATAAACCTTAGAAAATCTTGAAATCTTGAAAGGGATGTGCAAACTAGTCATTATATACAGTCTTTAATTAACTATTAGTAGAGAATAACGAGTAATGAATGTACTTTATAGGGATCCTATTGATATCTAATAATAAAAATAATGAAAATTCAATAACATGCTTTAACCCTTTGGAGTCGACCGTCACGCCGGCGTGATCAGATCACATGACCTGTTCAAGCCAGTGCCGCATAAAAACAACAGTCCGGACAACATTGCAGTGTGTTTCTGTCGAAAGTACTGGTTTGAAACTATATCCCAGTCTTTCTTTCATGCAAAAAGACCCAGTAAACACAGAGATACGATGATATAAAGTTAATACATTTCAAAAGTATGAAAAATGGATACACATATTTGAATATCTTCGCCGTATTTGATCATTTTACGAAACGGAAAATACTGGAAACTGTAGATCCTGCTCAACAGGATGTATATGTGTATTTCTGTCAAAAGCATTGGCTTGAAACTATATGCCAGTTTTTGTTTCATGCAAAAAGACCCAATAAACACGGAGATACAATGATATAAAGTTAATACAAATATATTTCAAAAGTATGAATAATGGAAGCACATAATAATATCTTCGCGGTATTTCATCATTTTACGAAACGGAAAATACTGGAAACTGTAGATTCTGCTCAACAAGATGTATTTACCAGGGAGGGGTTGAGGTAATCAGGTAAACGGAGTGACACGAAGCGAGACGAAAAGAGACGAAGAATGACGGTGGGAACCAAAGAGAGACGGCGGGAAATGGAGAGAGACGAAGATATACAAAGAGAGACGACGGGAGACTGCGATTGAAGTAAAGTGACAGACAAACATTGAGAATTTAGATATAGTTAGATAGTTTTAGAGTTTTGAAGATTCAACTATGATGAAGAGAACTCTGAACGTGAGTCAAGCTATGAGCTTGTTTTTGACATGGAAGAAGAGGAGGAGCTTGTGATGTTGCCCTCTGTGTCGTAGTTGACAGAAACTGCTTTGAAGCGTGGCACAGATAAAGACAGAAACAACAGATTTGTGTACATAATGTGTATATATATATATTTGTATTATATTTATAATAACACTTTTGCCTTATCAGAATAAAATCCCACGTACATTATTTAAGCTTTTAAATGAATGTTTTGTTGTGCCTATAGGCTACTGTGTCACTGTTGACAGAACTTGAGAAATGAGGGAAAAACGCCAATGGATACACCTGTTATTTGTTCATACATTTTTTATATATGTTCATGCTACCTCAATCAAACTTTCACATTATCATAGTGACATCCCATGTATATATTTTCAGCTTTCAAATGGTTTCGTTGTGTATGTTTGTGTTACCTAAATGAAAAATAATATCATTTTCAAAATCTGTTTTTACGTTTTTTTGTGATTTGGGGTCCAAAATGTTCATATAGTATCTCAAAATGAAAGAAATAACTATCAGGTTATATAGGTGAGGTTGTTCTTAAAAGAAAGATACCAAACATTGACATGCCAAACATTTCTGAATGGTGTTTAGTAAGACAAATCAAAAGTATGCGAAAACGGCCAAGTTAGCCCAGGACTCCAAAGGGTTAACCACTAGGTGTCCCTTTATATCAGCTCTGCACCGTTATGGTGTAAATAAAGCCTATCTACCAATTGGATCAAATATATAAAAGTCAGCCGAATTAGTGTTGATACTGCGAGGAGACATATTGTGTGAAAAGAAATGTAAGATGTTGTTTAATTGCTGATATATTTATGATCCACGTCACGTTTTCAGTTTTGGCGGCAGTTCCTGATGTTTGTCTAGAAGATTTGAAGACGCCAGCCATTGGAAATGAATGGTGAAAAAAAACGTAGGAATCTTACAATTTCAGAGGTGTTTTTGTAGAAATACTACGCCCCAAGTTGTGGACCAACGTAGTTATTACTCGTTTTTTTGTGAGACTGGGTTGGACTTCTTCATATTCATTACAAGTTTGTTTCTATGAAACCATTATTTAACAAAGTTAAAATTGAACTGTAGAGCATTCTGGATTTGTAACATATATGAGTTTGAAGTGTAAATAACAGTAGTCCGCATACAAATGAACCTGACAATCTGAAAATATTTGATGTAAGTCGTCAATACAAATTTAAAAAAGAAGTGGTCCGAAGGTGGAACCTTGTGGAAAACCCCTTTCAACAGTTAAATATTCCGACTGAGAACCCTGGAAGACCACACAGTAACTTTTATTATGCAGATAAGAATTAAAACAGAGGCGAGCATTTAGATCAAAACCAATAGAATGGAACTTGTCAAGGAGGAAGTGTTGAGTTCATTCATGTTTCATGTTTTTGTTTAATCATTTTTTGTCTTGTCTCGCACTTCCTGTCTTATTTTGGTACTCACCTTTTGTGTTTCATTCCAGGTCCCTTCACTCCCTATCCTTGTTTGTCTCTCCCGCTCTCATCAGCGTCAGCCCCGCCCCTGATTGTTTCCACCTGTGCCAATTACCTTTTGTTTAAATTCTCTTGCCTTCCTTTGTCTTGTGTCAATTTGTCTTGTCCTGTCTGCACGTACCAGCGATTACTTATCCTGTCTCAAGCCTGATTCATGCTCCTGAAATTATGTTATAAGTTTTGTTCCTCACTTAGTGAGCAATTTTCTTGTGTGCCTTTTTTCACCTGGTCAAGAGTGTCAATCTTTATTTGTAAAATCCTTTTTTGGAATAAAGTATTTTTTCTCAAACTTTACCTCTGTCTCCCGGGTCGTGCATTTGAGTCCTATACCTTGTGTTTCCAAGTTTGTGACAGAGACAGTGGTCAACCATATCAAAAGCCTTGGAAAGATCAACAAAAAGGGAAGAATTGTAGACATATTTTACTGAAGTAAACTGTGAATAGTGTCTCTGAGCTTGAGTTGCATGGTGGGTGTGTGCAGAGTTTACATGTGTATCATTTATTCTTTAGAGCTTGGTGCAGGCTGTGTTGTCTAGCTTTCAACACTTTGCTCTGCCCAAAGCCCAGGGATTACAGGAGTTGATGGCTGTCTGTCACAGAGAGGAAATCTGAACACTCTCAACAGGAAGAGAGAGGGATTGTTAGGAATAGTGAATTTTAGACTATCGTGATCATTTTGCATTTACTGCAACAACAACAACAACAACAACAACAACAACAACATGTTTGGCAAGCATTTGTGATATAGAAAAAGCTGTAAAATAATACACATTCAGGTTGGATCAGAGATGCCTACTTTGAAAGGTTTACCAGAAGTGAATCATTGGCTACAATTTGTTGTTTTACTCCAGCAAAATGGAATCATGCAAATACTGGAGCACTGGGTCAGAGGAACCAGATTGTTTGCTAATGGCATCTTCACTCAAATACACACTATAGCTTTAAAAAAGACTATTGCACCAAACCAAAACACCTCATTTGAGCTATTAATTAGTAATGTAAAGAAATTTTCTTTTAGCAATTTTGCCCTCGGTCAAGAATAAAGACAACCATTTGTCGTTTTAGCAAGACCTCCTATGCGGGACAACATATGTTTATATTGTATCAGTTATTTAATTGATCTGGTTGAAACTGAAAAAACTGAAGCGTTGACTTTGATTAAATGTATTTTGTCAACATATTTCACATACCAGTATTAGGTTAGTTGAAAGCAATAATATTACGCTTAAATAATTAGGTTCAACTTAATATTATTGCTTTCAACTATCCTAATACAGCTATGTGAAATGTGTACCCCAAAAAAATATCAGACTGACAGTGTTAAAGGCCCTGTGAAGTGTGCACCTGTGCATGATCTGTTATGCTAATACGTATAGTAATGACCAAAATTGTCCATTGGAACCCATATCAAAAAATGTTGGAATAGCAACAAATTTGACGAGTTTTGAATTTTCCGGGGAAATCTGCAGTCGACCTTCTCCTTCGTGGGCGTGGCTTGCGATCTACTGCGTGACGTCACGAGATGGATGCCGCCGCACTGTTTACATTCATCACCGTTCGTTTTTTCTCTTTTTCAAAGTCGAATTTCTCAACGTTTTTGAGCTAGTATTTTCCTGGAAAGTGTGTCGGAGTCGACTGGAAGTGATTGCCAATCGAGAAAACCTGACAATGGCGGCGACAGTGAAGAAAGAGGGATGAAAAACACAGGGGAAACGATGCATTGCCGCTGGCTGTAGTAATGTCAAGTCTGCCGAAGTGGCGATGTTTCTGTTCCCAAAAGATGAAGGTGAGCCTGGCTGGTGTCATTGTTTCGTAGATTATTTGATTGATCATGATAAATAAAGGCCAGTGGTCGATTCGAGAGAGAGAGAAAGAGAGACTGACAGAGTTACAGGGTTGTTGTTAGCATCTGGTGCTAGCTCGGAGCTAACGGAGATTAGCTGTTTCAACAATAAGGAGAGGGAGAGTGCTCTCCTGTGGGACTGAGAGAGATAACGTCAGCTCAGGGAGGTAAACTGTAGCCTAAGTTATCTCAGTGGGTTTGGTCATCTATGTAAACAAATATTTCCATCTATGTAATATTAGTTGTATAAAATAGGTTAAGAAATCCTTCCAATGTTTTTTGATTATTGAAATATATGTTTCATATGAGTGTTGAGAGCTGTATCCATAAATCTCTTAATGTTGCCCTCAAAGTGCACCAGATTGATCACTTTCCTCATCTATCCTGTCCGAAAAGCTGTCCAAATCAATCATTTCTCTCACACTAGTATCACTTTCCAGAGTCTCCGCCATGTTTACAATCGCAACTGGGTACATCTTGTGACGTCACAGCCACTATCGTCTGCAACTTCCGTTAGGCTCAGACGGCAAAATTAATAATTCATTAATTCATAAATTATGAATTATTAAAAATTATTTTAGCCATGAACAGGCACAATGATATGTAAGGAATGAAACTGCCATTTCATTTTGGTGCAAAAACATGCACTTCACTGGGCCTTTAAATATGTTCTTTATTCTCGCGTCCAGGAGAGAACCTTTAAAATGAGACTAAATGGAGTCTCTGAGAAGATTCAAATGGGATACTTTAATTTAAAAAAGGCGCGGTAGTGTTACAGACAGAATATTGTTCAGGCAGAAAACAGCTTTAATCCGGCTCTCATGAGCAAGAGAAGAGAGAGAATCCCTCGTCCGGTGCTGTTATATATCCTCTGCTGGCTCCTCCCCGCCAGCCGACTCGCCTCGTCTCTAATGTCCGTTGATGCATTTAAACAGAGGATTGGTACTTTTCACATTCAATATATGCTTAACACGCCTTTTCTCCTCATATTCTCTTTCATCACTTTTCATGTAACACATTCTAAACGCTGTAATCAATACTCTAAAAAATACTGGTTTGGTTTCCGGTCATTCCAGATGTTGTCACATGCTACTCTCGTCTGTAAACAATAATGTATTCAAATAAACTGTACCTTCATTTATTATTCAGCATGGTAGTATCTCGACATCTATAGTTGTAGTGTTAAATCAGTAGGTTTCAGTTTGCACCACTCCATGTCATTTCGCTACTAAATTCACCTCTTTAGGAAATCGTCTATTAGCCACATACTAATAGTACAGCGGTTAAGCCCTCAAATCAAGGGAAATTGTGCACTTTTTGAAAGAAACATGAAACTTCTACCATAGTTAGTTTATATCATGAGGTTTATTTTTAGATGTGGAGGGAAGTCAGATTTGACCTCTGAGGCCCGGGAGAGGTCAAATCGGGGATGGCCACCAATAATATTCCAAACTGACTCACTTTGGAACCGAACACTGTAGAAAAACACTTAAGGTGTCATTTCCCACAAATGTTAGGGTGCCCATTCTGTTGGTGATACATTTGAGACCAATATAATTCAAGAAAATGCATTTATGTTAAAGTCAAGGTAAAAATATATCAAAATATTTATTTTTTATGTACCCAAGAACATTCTTCAATTGATTTGTTTGTAGTCTCAGTATTATTTAGTTATAAGTTATTATTTCATGGGGTGTGTGGATATTTGTAAGCATTCTCAGCACAGATTTATCAGCAGTTGACCCCCCTAGACCATTTCCACAGACTACCTGCAATACCACCGCGGACCACTGGTTGAAAACCCCCTGCTCTAAAGCTTCAGTAGCCTACTTATTCGAGGGGTTGTTGCTAGACAACATGGTGAGAAGTATTCAGAAATGCCACTTCTGACACTTCGGACATTTCTAACAGGTAAAAAGATTGACTATGAACAAACAATATTATTAAAAACAATATTAATATTAATATATGCCTTTGAATGTGAATGTATTGAATTTGACTGTAGCCAGGAAGGAGTTTTCCTTGCTAGCTAGCAAGGAAAACTCCTAGCTAGCTACCTAGCTAGCTAGCGTGATCAAAATAATTATCCTAGCTTAAGTAGAAGACAGTCTGGAACATTTCTGTTTGAGCTGAGTAGTTTAATGATTGAACAGAGTATTTTCTAGAGATGTCAACTTGGTTATTATGTCAAATTTGGGTAACATTTTACCTGTCATAACAGTAACAAAACACAGTCACGGACATGTCACGAACATGTCATAAACATTATGTCAATGTCATATATATATGACACATATATGTCATATCATTGTCATTAAGTGTCATTTGGTTTAACCTAACCCTACAAAAACCGAATCACACAATGACAACAGTGTTTAATACAATGTTAAATTGTTATCTTTTCAGATTCCCACGTCTTGCTGGAATTTTAACCATCACCATGTCAAAGCGTCACAGCTTGATGGTCCCTACCCAGCCCTCGTTATCCAAGCAATCCAAGCCACCCCCCAGCACTAACTGGGACATTTGTGTCCTCTGTCAAGTCAAAACAGATGAACCTTTACAGTGTCCTCTCAGAAACAAATATAAACAGTCTGTTGGTAGTGGCTATGTATCCCTCACAGAAGACCTTCTCCGGTTCCATACCCTTCAGCATATGCCAATGGACCTCAACCTGGAGCGATTAGATGATGGAGATGGCATAGAATCCACTTTGAAGAGACACAAGGCAGAGTGGCACAAGAGATGTCGGCTAAAATTCAACAAAAAAGCATATGATGAGCTAAGTCGGGGGAAATTAACTACAGCACAACAACAAAGTACCTCATCTGTACACACGCGATCTGCCCACAGCCATTCACAGTCCACAGAACCTACTTGCTTCTTTTGCAATGAGCCTGCTGCAGGTTCCTCAGGTTTGCATAATGCATCAACCTACAACATTGACAGAAATGTGAGGAAGTGTGCCCTTGAGCTTGAGGACACTGCTCTGTTGGCCAAGCTCGCAGAGGGTGACATGATTGCCATTGAGGCCAAGTACCATCATCGCTGTCTGTCTTCATTGTACAACAAAGCCAGGCAGGCTGCATCTAAACACAATGATGGAGATGATACTTGCCTACATGGCATAGCCTTTGCACAGTTAGTGGCATATCTGGAAGACAAGAACAGTGATGAGAACACTTCCCCTGTCTTGAAATTGACTGACATCGCTCAGTTGTACAAGACCAGGCTGGAACAACTTGGTCTGACTGTAGATAAACGGATTCACACCACCAGACTGAAAGAACGACTGCTTTCTGAGCTTCCACATCTGAGGGCACATTCACAAGGAAGAGACACACTTCTGAGTTTTGAGAATGACATTGGACCAGCTCTCATGATAGCCTGTCAAACTGACAGTGATGCCATGCACTTAATGCGAGCAGCACAAGTAGTGCGCAAAGAAATCTTTGGTTCGTCTTTCTCTTTTGACGGATCATTCCAAGAAAACTGCCAGCAGAGGGCTGTGCCACCATCTCTCTTGGCTCTCGTCAACATGGTACTTGATGGTACAAACATTAAGCATCAGACCACCACAAAACCTGCCCTAACAATCTCCCAATTGATGGTCTTTAACAGTAAGAAGCAGGCACGGAACATGGATTCACCAAGCTCAGCACGTACAAGGCACACCCGAGAAACTCCACTCCCTCTATATCTGTCCCTCAAGATCCATGCAGTTACACGAAGTAGGGGGTTAGTTGACACACTGTTCAACCTGGGATTGTGTGTTTCCTATGACAGGCTGCTGCAAGTCACATCAAACATTGCCAATGGTGTCTGCCAGCAATTTAGGATGGAAGATGTTGTGTGCCCACCAAAGTTGCGTAATGGACTGTTCACAACAGGAGCTGTGGACAATATAGACCATAACCCAAGTTCTGCAACAGCCAAAGATTCCTTCCACGGCACTGGAATCTCACTAATGCAGCATCCATCACACACACAAAGCGGAACTGATCGTGGTGTACTAGTGATTAGTCAAGATGGCTCTTCCACCAAGTCAGTGAAACCTCTGCCAACATCATACACAGTCGTGCCACCAGCTTCCCTCCACAAAAAGGAATTTAGTGTGCCACCTGTACAAGGTCCTGTGAGACCCTCCACCCTCCTAGTTTCTACAGCCGCCACAGAGGATGAATATGCATGGCTCAGAAAATTCAAGACAGCTGTTGAAACGTCAGCCATTGATGGCATGATATTGTGGTCTGCCTACCATGCCTGTGTTCACCATGCCGTCATCCCTCCTGCAGCAATCAATGCATTATTACCTCTCTTTCTTGACAATGCACATTCAGTAGCAATGATTCGGCACTCTATGGAAATCGTAAAAAGAGCAATTCAACATGTGAACCCTGGTCAGATTCCTGTCATTGCTGCTGACCAACCACTGTATGCTCTCGCTAAACAAGTACAGTGGACCTGGCCAGACACTTATGGAGAAGATCACTTTGTGATCATGTTTGGTGGTCTACACATTGAAATGGCTATGTTGAAGTTGCTGGGAGACTGGCTAGAAGACAGTGGCTGGACCAATGCTCTGGTCCAGGCTGATATTGCAAGTTCTGGAACAGCAAATTCCTTCATACATGCCAAACATGTCACCAAGACCCGCCATGCACACCAGGTCACAGCTGCAAGCCTCTATACACTACTGCAACGAGCATACAATGAAAATTGCATATCTGATGATACAGATGCCATGCCACCTGACAGTCTATCTTTTGAGGAGTGGTGCATACAACAAGCAAAGGCTAGTGTTCACTTTGACTACTGGCATAAGACCCTGTCATTGCAGCTTCTCGTTTTGCGGTACATGAGGTCCATTCGTGAAGGCAACTTCCAGCTGTACGTGGAATCCCTAACACAGATCATGCCCTGGATGTTCGCCCTGGATCACACACACTACAGCAGATGGCTTCCCGTACACATCCGTGATATGATGACTCTTGCGGACAGACACCCAGATGTCCTGGCAGAATTCAAGTCTGGACATTTCGTGGTGCACAAAACCAGCAACCAGTTCTCTGCCATGGCACTTGACCAGTGCCATGAACAGAACAATGCCATGGTCAAAGGTTCTGGTGGGGCTATTGGACTGACTGGCAATCCAGAAGCACTCAGACGCTGGATGGTAGCAGGACCAGAAATCGCCAGGATCACTAAAGAGTTTGAAGAACAGGCAACACACCAACAGCATGGACCCAGTGACTCTAGACACCATGACCAGCAACCTGGAGTGCAAGCCACATTCCTGAAGGAGGTTAAGGCACTTGTCACGGTGCTGGAAGAGATGGGGAATCCATTTCTAGAACACAGCCAAGATCTTTTAGTCATTGACACAAGAGACATCGTTGATACCCAAGTTGCTGATACTGTAAGAAGGATTTATACCATTGGTGAGGAGCAGTACACCGAGTTTGTGACCCAAAGGCTGGAAAGGTGTACAACACCTATCACACACCCTCTTCCAAAAAAAAAGTTGCCACTATTCAGCAGACCACCTGTGAAGGTCAAATCAAAAGAGAAAGCACAACTCGCTGCACTGAAGAGTGACTGTGGTCTTTTTTCAAGGCTGTACATCTCATGTCAAACACGAGATGGAGACATCAACCACTTCTTTTCCCACGAAAACCAGGCAGCACCTCCAGCTCTGTCAAGTGGAGGAAAACTTCGGTTCGGGGTTAAAGCAGATCTGCTTCGCTGCCTGGAGTCAAATCTGCTTGAAATCAAGAGTGTTCCTAAGACTGATGCAGTAATTCTAGATGGTGCAGCTGTGGTTCAAATGCTGAATCCAAAGTTATCAAGAACATTTCAAGAGTATGGAGAAACAGTGTTCATACCATACATCTCTGCTCAACTAGAGGTAAGCATCCGTGTTGACCTTGTCTGGGATGTATACCTATCTGCCAGCCTGAAAGCTTCAACAAGACAGAAGAGGGGAAATGGCAAGAGGAAAAGGGTGGCTCCCCTTACTGTGATGCCCAAGAACTGGAAAGACTTCCTTCGATGTGATGAAAACAAAACAGAGTTATTTTCCTTCCTGGCCCGAGAAGCCGTAAGTCTGCCAGTAGCACAGGGCAAGGAACTGTATGCAACAGATGGAACTGGAGTCCTCTGCTCTCCTGCCGATTCATGTGTGACCTGCCTTGCCCCATGTTCACAAGAAGAGGCAGACACCCGGCTACTTCTGCATGTGGCAGACGCTGTGCATAAAGGTTGTAAGAAGGTGACCATACGTACCGTTGATACAGATGTGGTGGTGTTGGCAGTGGCTTGTTTTAGCAAAATAGCTCCCGATGAACTGTGGGTTTCCTTTGGTGTTGGGTCGAGTTTCCGGTTTATCGCTATTCATGAAATGGTTGCCACAATGACTCCTATCCAATGCCTGACTCTCCCTGTCTTTCACGCTTTCACTGGATGTGACACCGTGTCTGCATTTGCTGGCCGTGGAAAGAAGATTGCCTGGGAGAGATGGAAGTCTTTCCCAGAGGTCAGTGATGCTTTCCAGGAACTCCTGTGCATGCCAAGTGAGGTCAGTGAAGATTCCATGTTACTGCTGGAAAGATTCGTGGTGCTCATGTATGACCGAACGAGTGAGTGCATGGAAGTGAATGATGCCAGGAAACAGCTTTTCTCCCAGAAGTCCAGGAGTTTAGAAAACATCCCTCCAACCCAGGCTGCCCTCAAACAGCACATCAAGCGTACTTGCTTTCAGGCTAACGTTTGGAACCAGTCACTGGTCCTGGACCCAGAGATGCCAGAGCCATCTGATTGGGGCTGGACAAAAGAAACCACTGGGTGGCAGCCACTCTGGACAACTCTCCCTGAAGCAGCAAAGTCTTGCCATGAGCTGATCCGCTGTAACTGTCAGAAAGGGTGCACTGGACGGTGCTCATGTGTCAAAGCTGCACTTAAGTGTACAGATCTCTGCTTTTGTTCTGGGGACTGTTAAGATTTTTGATCACTACCAATATGTGATCCTGACATGAAAGGACTGTGGTGTTGTTAACCACTTCTCCGTCCCTTGATGATGATTAAAAAGTTAAATAATAAATCAGTTAAAAAATTACTTATTATTTCAATGACTGTTGTTATTGGCATTGTTATTATTGTTATTGACATCATTATTAACCTTATCATTACTGTTATTATTTTGAAAATAAACTACCTTTTTGCATCGTTCACCACCCTATGTTTGCATTATTTGACCTCCACATTGATCTAAATGCATTTTCTTGAATTCTATTGGTCTCAAAGGTATCACCAACAGAATGGGCACCCTAAAATGTGTGGGAAATGACACCTTAAGTGTTTTTCTACAGTGTTTGGTTCCAAAGTGAGGCATTTTTGAGTATTATTGGCGGCCATCTTGGATTTGACCTCTCCCGGGCCTCAGAGGTCAAATCTGACTTCCCTCCACATCTGAAAATAAACCTCATGGTATAAACTAACTATGGTAGAAGTTTCATGTTTCTTTCAAAAAGTGCACAATTTCATGGTTATCCGCTCTACTATAAATGCTAACCGGAGATGAAGGATTTTCAGAATCAAAGCTTAACTGGTTGTGCACGAGAATTTCAGGTTTTTTCAGTATAAATCAGCATTTTAACTGATGGCATGTTTAAACTAAATTATGCCATAAAACATTGATTTTAATTTCTAACAGTCCCTCCTTACACACCTAAAAGGTGTGTATAATGCTGAAATCCATGAGTTCTTCATCTGAACTTCGCATAGCACATAACTCATATTACAAACATACAATCTAAATGGAATGGTTCAATGGGCTTAACTTTACAAAAATACAAAATAAATTATTTGCGTGTGCTCAAACATAAAAGTTTTCCCTTGTGTATAACTTCTAGTGTTTACATTCAATATCATTCTTCAAAATAGCAGCAATGGCTTGGTATCAGAACATTTCTTCCTCCCTCCTTTCACAGAAACCGTTCTCATACCACGCTCAGTGTTAAGGCACTTGTTTTTACAAAGTGAAAAGAAACAAACCATTTTAGAATAGCAATGATTTATACAACATGAAATCTACCATAATAGAATAGTATAAAATAATAAAGTCAAATAAAATGGACTATCTTAGAATGGTGTAAAATTAATTGGAATAATACAAATATACTATCTTGGAATAGTAGGAAGTAAATTGAAATGGATTCACTCCATTTTAGCATTTTAATTTTGCTCACTTCTTCACATGATTTCATCATTTAAAGAATCACATCAGCTGGACATTCATTGATCAATCTGATCTCCGAACATCCATATCATTTAAACTAACTCATCATTGTCATCAACATCTGTATACGGGGGTTGGACGTCTTGTTCTGCTAGCATTTGTAACTGTCTCCTCATGAGAAATTTACCCTCCCTCCTTTCATACCATTTAAGGTATGAAAGTAATATGTTCTCTAGAAGGGGCCGTTGTGCGTTCTACTCTGGGGTACGGCTTTCTAGACAGTCATTTCTGGGAGAAGATTTTGGTCAGTTACAACAGTAGTAGAATTTCATCGCTTAAAAGTTCCTACTCACTAACTTTGGGTGGTCTGTTCTAATGCAGTGATAAAGTCCTTGAAATGGTGTGAGAACCGGTGGAATATCAATAACGCATTATACTAATTTATTTTCAATTATGGTCTACTTAAATAACTATGCTAACCCCTTTTACAGTGTGTGGAACCTTGGGTACCGAGCATGTGATAATTACTTCCTCCTTTAACAAGGATTTTAAAAACAGAAGTCATTTCATTTAATGGTTTGTAGTTCAATTCCGGAATTTACACTTATGGCAGATATGTTTCTCCTTTAAATAACATCTCTAAATGTCAGGTCATCTGGTGAATGGATGACCATTAGGAGGTGGTGGCGCTTGTCTTTTAAAACTCATACTCTGGTGCCGTGCGCTCCCTCTGAAGCTGCAAGTAAGATTTAAAACATCTGCAGGGTGGATCGAGCAACCCCTTCTCCCTGAACGATATTTGTTGTAAAATATGCACCATCACAATGAGTGATCCAAGGCCCCGCATGTATTACTCCCAATTATATTAGTTTTTTTTTAATTAAAATGTGCAATCTCTCTTTGCCCAGTGTCTTTTTAAAACTCTACATCTTGGACGAAAAACAAATGTTATTTCCACCTTAATCTTCCCTCCTGAGGTAATAACCATGCTACAATGGAGAAATCAATACTCTAGATTGGAATACTATCTTTGGCTTGGTACTAGCTCTACCTTTAACATTTTCCATACAAATAAAGATTTGTCTGCTTTTATAGAGTGGTTACTAAAACCATCCCTTTAAACTGTAGGTCTATACTGTAACAAATTAAATCTTCCCCAAATTCACACATGAATAAAAAACTCTTAAAGAATAATTTGTTCGTATGATGAAAAGATTGAATAATATGTTCTACCCTCAGTGTGTTTTTAGGGTTATTTAATAGTTTCCTCTTTCTTACTTTATAAATTCACCAATTGATTAATTCATGGCTAATAAATATTTTTCTTTACGTATTTCTCGTTGGTGAATCAGTGTGTTTATGTGTAAACTCACTCACTCCCGTTTTCCTTCTCTCCCCCTCTGGTTGTCAAGCCACGACCCCCTCACGTTCTGCCGGACCATGCCAACTCCTCCGTCAATTCCTCTCCTCCGTCCACCTTCTCCTCAGTCCATCCGCTCTTGGATCCTTCCGCTGTAACTCTTTTCAGTGGCCCATCTGCTTTGCATTTCATCTCCTCCTTTACAGTCTCTACTGGTTGCATGGAGGGCGTATTCCGCTCTCATGTCCCACACTCTGCTCTTGTGCCCAGATCTTGTGGCTCAGCTTGGAACTTCATGTCCTGTGGGGGACCGATGAGAGTGTGCCTTTTTATGTCACCTGTAGTTCTGGATCCCTCAGGTGGAGATGGTTCAGCTCTGCTTCTCTGTCTGTTCGATGGAGGAGGAGGAGTCTTCCGTGGTGAGGTCTTTTGTCTGCTTGGACGATGGGGTCGTAGCGGTCTGACAGGCGGATAGATAGAGAGAGAGAGATCTCGGGAGGCATTACGTATAGTTCAATTCTAACACACCGGGGTAAAATAAATCCAACCTCTTCCTCTCTATTTTCCTAATCTTACTATCCATCTTAGTTGTTAAATGTCATCTAAACACAATTCATGTCTACTAATAATTTTACCATATCCCTAAACATTGCTTTCACCCACTGTAACATGTTTACTCCAATTAACTCTTTCAGGAAACCATTTTCTTCTATAAATTTAAATACCTACATGTTTCAAGCACCACATATTTCACACACTATAAAAGAACGTCTCCATATTTTCTCCATCACTTTAAATCTCACTGTTATCTAGAACCGTAATAACTTTTGTGACTGGACATATCTGCAATGTCGCCACTATCTGCTGGGGAATCTTGTTCATAGAGTTTGTACATACAAAGCTGTACTTGTGGGTTAGTAGACTGTGTCTAACAATCATTTTCAATAATTGTGCTCAGGTCACCGATCGGTTGTTCATAGCTTAACAGGGGGTGTTTCTGGTACTGACTAAAACATGGATCCAGTGTATTTAGAGATTCCCCTAATCTGTAAATCCCCATCACTTATATATCCCGATCACTTAAACCCATCTCATCATTTGATACAAGAACTGCATATAGGGGGGTGAATCATCTTGATTATAACCGCCTCTTGTTTGGGACCGAGTATTTCTAACTCCTCCTCTTGTTGCTCAGCTGATCTTTTGGCTCTGGGGATAAGTGAAAGTCTGTGAAACACAGCTGGAGTCTTGTTAGTGATGTGGGCATTCTCTATGAGTGAACTAATGGTTCCATGTTTTACTTGATATTGTACTCCCCTTCCAACCAGAAAGGTGCCAAGTGTAATGAGCACAATCAACAATGCTATTCTGACTCTTATCCCTAGGGGACCCCACAATTGGTTTGGCTTTGTTCTTGTCATCATCTCTATTTTATCCCTGGTTGTGTCCGTTACAGAATTTAAATAATAAGTACAAAAATAACATATACAAAAAATTGGACTCTTTTTCAGATGTAAAACAAAAAATAGGTTTTCACATTAATGTACAATCTATAAAAATCTATAGACAATTTGTCTTTTGAGCTTTTTCTATCTTTATCTTATTTCTATTTATTGTTTTGTTCCAGCTCTGCCAAACCAGTCCTAACTCCCAATAACTTTCTGGAAGTTGCAAGTGAAGGGTGACAATGTGTGAGGTGGTTTCAATTTGCTCCTTTTTCTTTACCTTTAAACCGGAGCGTGTGTGAAGTTTGTTACAACTTTTCACGCTTCCGTCCACCGGGGATGAGCCCACTGTCTTTTGTGAACTTTCACCCTCACCCATTCACCTGGCCGAACAGGAGTCTCTTCTGGTGTCTCGTCTGGTATCTCTGTAGTTTTCCTAGCCTGCTGTGTAGACAAAACTTGCATAATATTACTCAGAGTTCTGACATATTCATCCACTTCTATTTGTCTAATATCTAAAACTGGACCACTCCCTCCTTGGAGAAGGCCCAAGCTTCGGCATACCTCTTGTTGTTATGAGACCTATTGTTAACTACATATTATTATTTATTAACTACGTCACTGAAATCAACATATCTGTATAATCATGACACTCCCTCCTTTGAGCATAAAATGCTCAATTAATATTGCAATGATTACCCTATTATGGACAGGACATGTAAAACACATAACGTTGGATTAAATAAATTATAACTTCTCCGTGTACCCACAAGGCGTACAAAAATATCGTATGATTTATGGCTTTCTGATGGCATAAATGCATATTCACAAAAAATGTGCCATTAGCACTTCTAATAGTTTAATTGTTTCAATAATGGCTTTTGTCATGGTATTATGCATTTGTTGCTACGAAAAACAATACCCCTGATGTCGCTAATACATCTCAATAATTCTAGGATTAGAAGATTGGTTGACACTGCTGAAGTAACATATGATAAAATAATATTTCTCCAAACTGGAGGGAAAATATGAACTATTCTCACAGAGGGTGACCTGCATGAAGGGCTGGTGCCCCTCACTCAAATGAGATATTGCCTTACACGCTACACTATAAATCAGTAAAGTTACTCAAGAATAAATAAATAAAAACTGATTCTTGAAACTGTTGTAAAAACCCTACAACTTCTTCCTCCAAGCTCTTAATCAGTGTTATGTTATTTAATCTGCGGCTCATGCCTTAAAACAGATACTTCAGACCGATTATACAATTGTGTTTATGAGAAAAATGTAATCTGACTCCATAAATCACATAATTTGTTTGATTAAACACTGCACTTCTGGCTAAGAATAAATGAAGTTCCCCTATAAACACAGCCCCGGTCTTCTGACGGGGTCTATCTATGTACTGGCTGGAAAATGTTGGGCCAGTCTCTGTCGCTCCGTCACAGTTCTCCCGCTAACGGTCACTCTCTAGTTCAGCTGGGTTCTTGTTGACTTCTTCACTGGTTTGAGACAAGCGACCCTATTGGAACACCTCCCTTTGTAGCCAGACTTCAACACAGCAGAATCGAGTTTCTGTTTTCAGGTCCGGACAGCTTCACGTCAGGTGTATCGCCGCCCCTTGCATATTTTGGGTTGAAGCCCGTCTTCTTGACCTCACTAGCTGTGTGGACACAATAGTTTTCTGTGTGGGGGAACAACATCACTCGTAATGTATTTTCCTTCTCATAATTACAAAAATAGTCTGCTAAATGTTCTACTATGTCTTAATCTTCTACTACTCTGTGGATGCTTTATGTGTAAATGCAATATTCTACTCACTATCTTTTAAATAACATTCAACCTCTCCCTCCTGTGGTGACATATGTGGCTCTATGTAGCTGGATTTCAAAATACTCTAGTGCTGAAGATGCATCACCTGATGGTCTGGTCCTCTAAGCTTCGTCATTGTTGTGGTTGATACCAGGCTGTCAGTGGCATTTGGTTCATGTTTGGAAATCCTGTAAGTCTTTGACATCTCTGTTATAATGGAAACTGCATGGTGGGCCGTTGTTCGGTGCATGTGGTGGGTATTTCATTTGTTGTTGTGGACAATCTCTAGCCCAATGGCCTAGCTGATTGCATATGTAGCATCCCTCAAACCGGAGAACTTTTCCTCTGCCTCTGCCTCCTCGGAAACCTCCTGGTTGTTGGTTCTCCATCTGATTCTCTGGCACTATCTGAGATTCAACTGTTTGAGATGTCTGCCCTGCATTCTCTGGTTCTTCCTGAGCTTGAATTGTTGGAGGAATCTGCACTGCCTTCTCTGATGTAGCTGCCATTTGCCTTGCCGCGCCGCTTTCTTGTTTTTATTAGCTTTGGTATCTTTCTCAGCTATTTGTATCTTCAAGAGTCTTAGTTGTAATGTTTTAATTTCTTCGTCTTTTTCCCTCTGGGTTGCTTGGTATTTCATATCGTGGTAAATGAGATGTTGTCTCCATTCTTCAATGGGTATAGCGTCTAATGCCACCACATCTCCCTGGCTTGCCTTCACTGATTGGGGAAGGGCGTTAATGACCGCGTTCTTCCACAGCATTACAACAGACGGTGAAACGTCATGTCGTTCTCCAGTGCAGTCCTCCCACACTCCTTCACATCTCTTCAGGAAGGCATACATGTCTTCCCCCGGTTCTTTTCTCAGGCTGTTGACGGCATGTAAACTCAGTGTTGTTGGGTAGATTTGACGAATGGCAGCCCAATACTTCGACCTGACTTTGTTGAAGGAAATGTAATCTGGAGAGTTGGTGCTCTCACTTCAAGTCGTCCTTCAATCCGTCCGAGCAGGGCCCTCATGTCTCCCAAGCACAGGTGGTCTTGGACTGTGTATTTCTCCAGATCATTCACCCACTTCTGACCTCCTTTCGTGAGTGGAGGTAGCTTTGACACTAATGCTTCCATGTCCCTGTGTCCATGGTTGGTATTGAAATCCTCCTCTTCCAGCCGCTATCACCGGTAGCATGAGTGTTGAGCAGTTCTTGAGTCTTCCAGCTTCAGTTACGGTTGTGGTGTCTGGAGAACCTTCGCCTTCTCTTCTCTTGAGTTGTGCTTCCATACTTTTACTGAGTTCTTCCATCTTTCTGTTGAGCTCCTCTTCCATTCTTCTGCCTAGTTCTTCCAATCTTCTGTTGAGCTCACCAGATAGGAGTCTTACCTCATACTCCAAGTCTTTGACACGTGTAGCTGTGGGGAGACCGTCCAACTCCAATACTCCTCCTAAAACACCTAGAGTTGGAGCTTGTATTGGGGGTTGAAAGAAACTGTATTCTTCTGTCATGTAGGGAGGAGGCGCATCTGTCAGGCTTGGAAGGAGCTTTGAAGGTTGGATTACTGGAGCTTCTTCTGTCTTTTCTTTCTAATCTTCCTTTGCTGTGAGCTCTGCTCCTTGAGCCACATACATGCTGTTCGTTGATTCTTGGCTGACATATTTTAGATGGAGTACCAGACTTATAACTCTAGATTTTCTTTTTTCAGCTCTGTTTATAGCGCTTTTAGCAGGTCCATACCAAGGGGGTTGTCCGGCTTTGATCCATGCGTGTTGCTGTTGCAAGTATTCTCCATTCTCATAGTCAACTACAGCTTTTCTATGGGCTTTCGTTGGTCAAGGCTGATCATCTGCTGGAAACAGTCCTCTCGTTTGCCACTGTTCCAACAGTTTCTCCATGTGGTTCCATGTCTTTTGTCTAAGATTTGGAACTGTAATAGCATCTGATCTGATTTGTATCCTTCCCTTGATATCTGCTGTTGAGCCTGGCTCTGCGTCTAGTCTCAACTTAGTTTGTTTTGGTGACATGTTCTCTAATTATTTATTAACTTATCAAAGATGAAGCACTAATGTTCTGACTAGCACCTTCGTTGCTGTTCGTCCGAACTTTAAACATTTTTTTTTTAAGTTGCTCAAGGTTTTATTAAAAAAAATTGTTTTAAGTTATAGATTTTATTTTATTTTTTTAAAGTTTTAGGTAAAATATTAATAAGTTAATTAATATATACAAATTATGCAAAATTAAAATATGAAATGTTAAAATAAAGTTGTACCGTGTATGGTTTTGACTTTGAAATATGAATATGGTTCAAATCCAAATCTCCTGTGTACAGTGCATACCGAAATGTATGAAATTATGCTAATGTGACGACTTGTGTTAGCTTCAATAAATTGGTGTTTGAAAAAGTATTATGTAAAGTTTCTTCTCTTATATTTAGAAACCTATTGCAATTCTATCTTGGCGATCAAGCATGTGTTTATTTATAACACTTAAAATTATACTTCTCAATGTTATGGTGTTTCTTCTATTTGTGTAATAATTCTGTACTACTACCAGAGTGCGCTATTTTAATTTCCAGCTTAATCCACTAGGGCAGGGGTTCCCAAACTTTTTCAGCATGAGACCCAAAACAGAAATGTTGTGGTCCTAAGGGACCCAAGCTAAAAAAATGTCAAGATTTTCCATAATCTCTACATTTATAAACAAAGAATGCAACACACCATGAATTTTAAATGTAAATGAAAATGTTTATTTAATTATAAAAGTGCTTCGCAGCAATTAGGTTTCTCACCATAAAAACCTTCCCTTTGAGCTTGCCCAGAAAAAATAAGGATCAAAGCAAAAAGACGAAACATGGGAAGTGCAGTGAAGTATATACAGTACAAATCTAATTTAAATGATACAATAAACAAAAGTGCAATATTAAGTTTGTCACTAGCTCAAAAACTATGTACACACCATTTTAAAGTATTTTAAATGAACAAAGAACAAACATGTTGTAAACAGAAAGGGACTAAACACTAACTATAGGAAGTGCAGTATACAGTACATCACAGGTGAAACCACATTTAAATTATCAGAAGTGCAACATTAAGTTTGTCACTAGATCAAAAACTATGTACACACCCTTTTAAATTAACAGAGCTGTTGTAAAACACTCTGAGAGACAAAAAAAGTCCAAAACTTGGCAACTGATTAACTTTACTGACTTATTTTTGATATGTTCTCATATGACATGCTAGAAGGGGTATTATATCATATATTGATACATGATATATAATATAATAACAATTACATCTAATGAGAGGTATGTGGCTGGTTGAATTTTCAACCAGCAGATCTATTCTGGGCTGGGTTTTTGACAGTGCCAATCTGAGGTCATGCTCAGGATTTAGCCTGTTTCCGTATTTGTTTTTCAGGTATGCTAAAGTAGAAAACCCAGATTCACACAAGTATGTGGTGCCAAACTGTATCAATACTTCTACAGCTATCTTAGCCAAGCAGGAGAACTCAGCCAGCTGGAAATGAGCAACCCAAAACTATGCCAAAGTGGTTGTTTCAAACAGCATCTTACTGCCCCTGTTGACCTGCAGTGTGACCAGTGCCTCTAACTCTGCCTGACTGAGACCCAGGTCTTGTGATGGCACAGCTTGGAAGGGAAACTTCATCCACTGAAGGTTTTGAGCTCTCTGTGAGTCAGGGAAGTACAGCTTGAAGTTCTCCTGTAGTTGAGACAAGTGCTCGACTATATTCAGAGAGACACACATCTTTAAGACAAGGCTTGATCAGCTGCTCCCCGATGGAATGGGGCTTCTTTGCTTTGGCAATGTGGAGGCTGACTTGATAGGATGCCCTCAGTGCCCCTCTGTTCCCTTTGAATGCCTGAAAATAACAGAGAAGATATCATCATTAACATTGCTGGGTTATTTGGTGATTTTTAACACCAGCCGGCGTACGCTGTATACCTAATGTTGACCTGGCAACCGCATTTATAGCGCATTACATTACATGTTACTTGTTAGACGCTTTTATCTAAAGCAACTTACATACTCAATACTGTGAATTAGGACCCGCTAGCCGGTACTAGGCCAAGTGGAAACGAAACCAAAAACGGGCCCCGCACGGCTCGGCACGCTTAAAGCGAGCTACCCGCTGCAGTGGAAACGCGCCATAAGTGCAAGCAGGCACTATTTGAGTGTGAGGACAGGGTTTGAGGGAAAGCAATACATATTCTGAACCGGAAATCAATAAAGTATGCTCTCAAATTTAAAGACCACGCTCTTGAATAAAGATAGGGAATAACCCCCATATGTATTGTGCATCACACTGCAGCAGTCACATCCGTGCGGCTGCAGTGAAAAAAAGCTTTCTCTCGCTTTCCTTCTCATACTACCTGCCACTTTCCCTCTAATCTTCCTGTGGTTATTGTTTCTCTGTTTTTCTCCCGGTGTTAGAAATTAAAATCAATGTTTTAATGGGGAAATGTAGTTTAAACATGCCGTCAGTTTTAATGCTCTTTTATACTGAAAAACCAGAAATTCTTGTGCACAAGCAGTTAAGCTTTTATTCTGAAAAACCTTCATCTCCGGTTAGCATTTAGCATGTGGCTAATATACGATTTCCTGAAGAGGTGAATTTAGTAGCGAAATTATATGGAGTGGTGCAAACCGAAGCCTACTGATTTAACACTACAACTATAGATGTCGAGATACTACCATGCTGAATATTAAATGAAGGTACAGTTTATTTGAATACATTGTTTACAGACGAGAGTAGCATGTGACAACATCCGGAATGACCGGAAACCAAACGAGCCGAGAAGTATTGTTTAGAGTATTGATTACAGCGTTTAGAATGTGTTAAATGAAAAGTGATGAAAGAGAATATGAGGAGAAACGGTGTGTTAAGCATATATTGAATGTGAAAAGAACCTATCCTCTGTTTAAATGCAATAACGGACATTGGAGACGAGGCGAGCCGGCTGGCGGGGAGGAGCCAGCACACCATATATAAACCACCGGAGGAGAGATCCACTCGCTTGTCTTCCCTATCGAGGAGCGGATCACAGCTGTTTGTCTGACTGAACAATATTCTGTCTGTAACACTACCGCGCCTTTTTTAATTAAAGTACCCAATTGAACTTTCACAGAGACTCCATTTAGTCTCCTATTTTAAAGCTTCTCTCCTGGTCGGGAGAATAACGAACACAGTTAACAATCTGGTGACTTCCCTGACGTGATCTCGCTGACCGAGGAGAGAAAACCAACCGGCTTTTTCCTGGAGACGCTTGCAGCCATTCGACACACAAGAGCTCAAATCAATCGGTAAGAAGATGCCTGTTATGACAAAGATTCTTCACTAGTTAAACTAGGCAAAGTTAGATTTGTGTGTTTGATGGCAGCCGGCTGATCCTGAAAATAGCTGTGCATTTTAATGTTAAAACAACCCAAATTGATAAAATAATCACTCTAAAACCACGAGGCGTTGTTTTGTCACAGGCAGGGTGAGTTCACATTTTCTTTTGTTCCATTAACCCTGCATGCTATTAACCACGTGTGGGTGTTGAATTTTAAATATATAGTGTGTGGACATTGTACTTCGGATAGGTGCCTTGCTGCTTTCACATGGGTGTCTCTTGTTACGATTAATAGTTAGTTAGCCTATGACGTAAGGGTATATAGCCCATTTGACGACTTTTTGTTAAGATCTAGAGACATAGCGAATCGGTTAAGGGCCGAGAAAGTGAAAACCAGCGGGGCATAGTGAATCAGTTAAGGGCTAAGACCGAAGTCAGTGAAGAAAGTCCTTTTCAAGAAAGGCTTGGTTAAGGTCTAGGCCTTTATCAGTGGTTAAAACTGTTCTGTTTAAAAAAAGATATTGCGGGTGGGTTACGGTAATCGGAGTTACAGCAGCAGTGCAGTAATAAGACGACGGTCTATTATCAGTGGCTGATAGGTCTCCATATTAGTCCCAGTTTGGCGTGTCCAAATAGCAACAGTTAACCATAGTCGACTATAAAGTCAAATATTACGTGAACAGGTTTATAGCTAGTGCGTAAGGGTTCCTAACTTTAAGTGATGATATCAATAAGATAAAGCCCATTTTTTCATAGTAAACTAGATAGAAATGTGGTTATTTTAAACTAAGTGTTGTTTTGGCTTGTATTTCAGGGTTTATGATACCACACCAGTGGTTTACTTTGTTACTGTTCGTTTAAAGATCACCTAGCCATTGTTTAAACTCCCACCTGGGAGCCGCATGGACAAATCTCTTTGTCTACAGGTCAGAGTGCGAAATAATCGGGTGCCATCTTGTTTACACCCCACATGTGGAAAAACAAAGACAGGGCAATCGCCATTTCGTGAAATGCTAATTCAAAGCACTCCTTTCTTTGTTCTTATGCAGCTGGTTTCACTCCAATGAGGCATTTTCCTGACCTCCATCTTGTGAAGAACGAATAATACTTCTTGTCACAGTTGGAACTAGAAGGCTGAATCAATTTTTGGATATTAGAGAGAAGGATTGTTGTATTTCCAAAGATTTGAAGTATTGCTGCTGGCAAATGTGTTTTGGCGGTTTTTGAAATATTGCTGCTGGCAAATGTGTTTTGGCGGTTATGTGTGTTATGTGTGTTTAACCATAGTGTAAATTCCTATTTTAAAGATATTTTTGAGGAAACTAAGTTTCTCCTTGTTAAAAACGAGTCAGTTTTGAAACAGCTATTCCCTAGTGGATTAAGCTGGAATTTAAAATAGCGCACTCTGGTGGTAGTACAGAATGATTACCCAAATAGCGGAAACACCATAACATTGTGAATATTCTTCTTTGCAAATGTGTTTTGGCGGTTATGTGTTGTGTTGTTTAACCATAGTGTAAATTCCTATTTTAAAGATATTTTTGAGGAAACTAAGTTTCTCCTTGTTAAAAACGAGTCAGTTTTGAAACAGCTATTCCCTAGTGGATTAAGCTGGAATTTAAAATAGCGCACTCTGGTGGTAGTACAGAATTATTACCCAAATAGCAGAAACACCATAACATTGTGAATTTGAACCAAATTCATATTTCAAAGTCAAAACTATACTGTACACTGTACAATTTTTATTTTTAACAATTTAAAATTTGCACAAATTTTTATTTTTTAAACAATTTAGAATTTGCAAAATTTTTATATTTTAATTTACTTTAATAATATAATTTTTTTTTTTTAAAAACAAAATTTTTAAAAAAAAACAAAAACAAAAAAACAACCTGATTTAAAGTTAAGATCGGATGACATAGGATATTAAAATCAGGAACAAAGGTGCTAGTCGGAGGATTAGTGCTTCAATCCTTGATAAACTTCATAATTTCATTCGAATAAGAAGAGAACATGTCACTTAAAGACACTAAGTTGAGACCAGACGCAGAACCATGCACAACTGCAGTTGTTAAGGAAAGGGTAAAAATCAGATCAGATGCTACAACAGTTCCAAATCTTAGATGGAAGACATGGACCCAATATAAGAAACTGTTGGAACAGTGGCAAACGAGAGGACTGCTTCCAGCAGATAATCAGCCTGAACCAACGAAAGCCCATAGAAAAGCAGTAATTGACCATGAAAATGGAGAATACCTGCGAGAACAACAAGCATGGATCAAAGCCGGACAACCCTCTTGGTATGGACCTGAAAACATTGCTATGAACAGAGCTGAAAAAAGAAAAGCTATGGTTGCAAGTCTGGTATTCCATCTGGAAGATGCCAGCCAAGGATTGACAAACAGCTTACATGTGGTAGAACTCAGCAGAAGAGAGGAAGAATCCAACAGAAGAATAGAATAACTTGGCAGAATAATGGAAAAGGAACTCAACAGAAGAATGGAAGAGCAGCTCAACAGAGGAATGGAAGAGAGACGAAAGGCAGTTGAAGCCCATAATGACATTATTGCAGAAAGACAAAGGGAGGTGTCCGATAGGGTCGCTTGTCTCAAACCAGTGAAGAAGTCAACAAGAACCCAGCTGAACTAGAGAGTGACTGTTAACGGGAGAACAGTGACGGAGCGACGGAGACTGGCCCAACATTTTCCAGCCAGTACATAAATGGACCCCGTCAGAAGACCGGGGCTGTGTTTAAAGGGGAACTTCACTTATTATTAGCCAGAAGTGTAGTTTTTAATCAAACAATTATGTGATTTATGGAGTCAGATTACATTTTTCTCAAACACAATTTTATAATCGGTCTGAAGTATCTGTTTTAAGGCATGAGCCGCAGATTAAATAACATAACACTGATTGAGAGCTTGGATGAAGAAGTTGTAGGGTTTTTACAACAGTTTCAAGAATCAGTCTTTATTTATTTATTCTTGAGTAACTTTACTGATTTATAGTGTAGTGCGTAAGGCAACATCTCATTTGAGTGAGGGGCACCAGCCCTTCATGCAGGTCACTCTCTGTGAGAATAGTTCATATTTTCCCTCCAGTTTGGGGAAATATTATTTTTATCATATGGTAGTTCAGCAGTGTCAACCAATCCTCTAATCCTAGAGTTATCGAGACGCATTAGCGACACCAGAGGTATTGTTTTTCGCAGCAACGATGATGCATAATACCATTACAAAAGCCATTATTGAAACAAGTAAACTATTAGAAGTGCTAATTGCTGATTTTTTTATAGTGAATATGCATTTATACCATCAGAAAACCATAAATCATACGATATTTTTGTACCCCTTGTGGGTACACGGAGAAGTTATATTTCTTTAATGCAACGTTATGGGTTTTACATGTCCTGTTCAGAATAGGGTAATCATTGCAATATTAATTGAGCATTTTATGCTCAAAGGAGGGAGTGTCATGATTATACAGATATGTTGATTTCAGTGACGTTGTAGTTAATAAATAATAACATGTAGTCAACAAGAGGTATGCCGAAGCTCGGGCCTTCTCCAAGGAGGGAGTGGTCCAGTTTTAGATATTAGACAAATAGAAGTGGATGAATATGTCAGAACTCTGAGTAATATTATGCAAGTTTTGTCTACACAGCAGGCTAGGAAAACTACAGAGATACCAGACGAGACACCAGAAGAGACTCCTGTTCGGCCAGGTGATTGGGTGAGGGTGAAAGTTCACAAAAGACAGTGGGCTGATCCCCGGTGGACGGAAGCGTGAAAGGTTGTAACAAACTTCACACGCGCTCCGGTTTAAAGGTAAAGAAAAAGGAGCAAATTGACACCACCTCACACATTGTCACCCTTCACTGGCAACTTCCAGAACATTATTGGGAGTTAGGACTGATTTGGCAGAGCTGGAACAAAACAATAAATAGAAATAAGATAAAGATAGAAACAGCTCAAAAGACAAATTGTCTATAGATTTTTATAGATTGTACATTAATGTGAAAACCTATTTTTTTTGTTTTACATCTGAAAAAGAGACCAATTTTTTGTATGTTATTTTTGGACTCGTTATTTAAATTCTGTAACGGACACAACCAGGGATAAAATAGAGATGATGACGAGAACAAAGCCAAACCAATTGAGGGGTCCCCTAGGGATAAGAGTCAGAATAGCATTGTTGATTGTGCTCATTACACTTGGCACCTTTCTGGTTGGAAGGGGAGTACAATATTATGTAAGACATGGATCCATTAGTTCACTCATAGAATGCCCACATCACTAACAAGACTCCAGCTGTGTTTCAGAGACTTTCACTTATCCCCAGAGCCAAAAGATCAGCTGAGCAACAAGAGGAGGAGTTAGAAATACTCGGTCCCAAACAAGAGGCGGTTATAATCAAGATGATTCACCCCCCCTATATGCAGTTCTTGTATCAAATGATGAGATGGGTTTAAGTGATTGGGATATGTAAGTGATGGGGATTTACAGATTAGGGGAATCTCTAAATACACTGGATCCATGTTTTAGTCTGTACCAGAAACACCCCCTGTTAAGCTATGAACAACCGATCGGTGATCTGAGCACAATTATTGAAAATGATTGTTAGACACAGGCTACTAACCCAAAAGTACAGCTTTGTACGTACAAACTCTATGAACAAAATTTCCCAGCAGACAGTGGCGACATTGCAGATATGTCCAGTCACCAAAGTTACTTATGTTCTAAATAACAGTGAGATTTAAAGTGATGGAGAAAAATGGAGACGTTCCTTTATAGTGTGTGAAATATGTGGTGCTTGAAGCATCTAGGTATTTAAATGTATGGAAGAAAGTGGTTTCCTGAAAGTTAATTGGAGTAAACATGTTACAGTGGGTGAAAACAATGTTTAGGGATATGGTACAATTATTAGAAAACATTAACTGGGCTTAGATGACATTTAACATCAAAGAAAGATAGTATGGTTAGGAAAATGGAGTGGGAAAGATTGGATTTATTTTACCTCAGTGTGTTAACTATAGATAATGCGTCCCGAGATCTCTATCTCTCCGCCTGTCAGAACGCTACGACCCCAACTTCCAAGCAGACAAAAGACCTCACCACGGAAGACTCCTCCTCCTCCACCGAACAGACAGAGAAGCAGAGCTGAACCAACAATGACAAGACTTTATCCTGAACCATCTCCACCTGAGGCATCCAGAACTACAGGTGACATAAAAAGGCACACTCTCATCGGTCCCCCACAGGACATGGAGTTCCAAGCTGAGCCACAAGATTTGGACACAAGAGCAGAGTGTGGGACATGAGAGCGGAATACGCCCTCCATGCAACAAAGTAGAGACTAAAGGAGGAGATGAAAAGCAAAGCAAATGGGACACTGAAAAGAGTTACAGCGGAAGGGTCCAAGCGCAGATGGACTGAGGAGAAGGTGGACGGAGGAGAGGAAAGAACGGAGGAGTTGGCCTGGTCCGGCAGAATGTGAGGGGGTCGTGGCTTGACAACCAGAGGGGGAGAGAAGGAAAACGGGAGTGAGTGAGTTTACACATAAACACACTTATTCACCAACGAGAAATACGTAAAGAAAAATATTTATTAGCCATGAATTAATCAATTGGTGAATTTATAAAGAAAGAAAGAGGAAACTATTAAATAACCCTAAAAACACACTGAGGGTAGAACATATTATTCAATCTTTTCATCATATCAACAAATTATTCTTTAAGAGTTTTTTATTCATGTGTGAATTTGGGTAAGATTGAACTTGTTACAGTATAGACCTACAGTTTAAAGGGATGGTTTTAGTAACCACTCTATAAAAGCAGACAAATCTTTATTTGTATGGAAAATGTTAAAGGTAGAGCTAGTACCAAGCCAAAGATAGTATTCCAATCTAGAGTATTGATTTCTCCATTGTAGCATGGTTATTACCTCAGGAGGGAAGATTAAGGTGGAAATAACATTTGTTTTTCGTCCAAGATGTAGAGTTTTAAAATGACACTGGGCAAAGAGCGAAAGCAAAGTTTAATTTAAAAAAAAAAAACTAATGTAGTTGGGAGCAATACATGCGGGGCCTTGGAGCACTCATTGTGATGGTGCATATTTGTTACAACAAACATCGTTCAGGGAGAAGGGGTCGCTCAACCCACCCTGCAGATGTTTTAAATCTTACTTGCAGCTTCAGAGGGAGCGCACGGCACCAGAGTATGAGTTTTAAAAGACAAGCGCCACCAGCTCCTAAAGGTCATCCATTCACCAGATGACCTGACATTTAGAGATGTTATTTAAAGGAGAAACATATCTGCCATTAATGTAAATTCCTGAATTAAACTACAAACCATTAATGAAATGACTTCTGTTTTTGAAATCCTTGTTAAAGGAGGGAGTAATTATCACATGCTCGGGCACCCAAGGTTCCACACACTGTTAAAGGGGTTAGCATAGCTATTTAAGTAGACCAGAATTGAAAATAAATTAGTATAATGCGTTATTGACATTCCACTGCTTCTCACACCATTTCAGGGACTTTATCACTGCATTAGAACAGACCACCCAAAGGTAATGAGAAGGAACTTTTAAGTGATGAAACTCTACAACTGTTGTAACTGAGCAAAATCTTCTCCCAGAAATGACTGTCTAGAATGCCGTACCCCAGAGTAGAACGTACAACGGCCCCTTCTAGAGAACATATTACTTTCATACCTTAAATGGTATGAAAGGAGGGAGGGTACATTTCTCATGAGGAGACGGTTACAAATGCTAGCAGAACAAGACGACCCACCCCGTATACAGATGTGGATGACAATGATGAGTTAGTTTAAATGATATGGATGTTCGGAGATGAGATTGATCAATGAATGGCCAGCCGATGTGATTCTTTAAATGATATCATGTGAAGAAGTGAGCAAAATTAAAATGGAGTGAATCCATTTCAATTTACTTCATACTATTCCAAGATAGTATATTTTTAATATTTTTATTATTCCAATTAATTTTACACTATTCTAAGATAGTCCATTTTATTTGACTTTATTATTTTATACTATTCTAATATGGTAGATTTCATGTTGTATAAATCATTGCTATTCTAAAATGGTTTGTTTCTTTTCACTTTGTAAAAACAAGTGCCTTAACACTGAGCGTGGTATGAGAACGGTTTCTGTGAAAGGAGGGAGGAAGAAATGTTCTGATACCAAGCCATTGCTGCTATTTTGAAGAATGATATTGAATGTAAACACTAGAAGTTATGCACAAGGGAAAACTTTTATGTTTGAACACGGACAAGAATTTATTTTGTATTTTTGTAAAGCCGGCTGTAAAACCATTCCATTTGATTGTATGTTTGTTAATATGAGATATGTAATATGCAAAGTTCAGATGAAGAACTCATTGATTTCAGTATTATACACACCTTTTAGGTGTGTAAGGAGGGACTGTTAGAAATTAAAATCAATGTTTTAATGGGGAAATGTAGTTTAAACATGCCGTCAGTTTTAATGCTCTTTTATACTGAAAAACCAGAAATTCTTGTGCACAAGCAGTTAAGCTTTTATTCTGAAAAACCTTCATCTCCGGTTAGCATTTAGCATGTGGCTAATATACGATTTCCTGAAGAGGTGAATTTAGTAGCGAAATTATATGGAGTGGTGCAAACCGAAGCCTACTGATTTAACACTACAACTATAGATGTCGAGATACTACCATGCTGAATATTAAATGAAGGTACAGTTTATTTGAATACATTGTTTACAGACGAGAGTAGCATGTGACAACATCCGGAATGACCGGAAACCAAACGAGCCGAGAAGTATTGTTTAGAGTATTGATTACAGCGTTTAGAATGTGTTAAATGAAAAGTGATGAAAGAGAATATGAGGAGAAACGGTGTGTTAAGCATATATTGAATGTGAAAAGAACCTATCCTCTGTTTAAATGCAATAACGGACATTGGAGACGAGGCGAGCCGGCTGGCGGGGAGGAGCCAGCACACCATATATAAACCACCGGAGGAGAGATCCACTCTCTTGTCTTCCCTATCGAGGAGCGGATCACAGCTGTTTGTCTGACTGAACAATATTCTGTCTGTAACACTACCGCGCCTTTTTTAATTAAAGTACCCAATTGAACTTTCACAGAGACTCCATTTAGTCTCCTATTTTAAAGCTTCTCTCCTGGTCGGGAGAATAACGAACACAGTTAACACCGGCCGTTATAAAAACATTTTAGGCTATTGAAACATCGCTCTGTGCCGCTGCAGAATGTAGTGGACTCGCGGGAGCGGGTAGAGGACGCGCGAGAGCGCGCAGCTGGCGGTCCGCTCCGGGGCTCAGTCTGCATTTCATCCAACTTTGCATTAACGAAACAATTTCACAACAGACCCTGAGAAACTCACAAACACACAAATCAAATGATTAAAATGAGTGACTTACTTTTCCGCCGTCAAAACACTGCTTCTTGAACAACTCTTCTTTGCAGAGGATAACATCCTTCGATTTGTCCCGATGCAGAGGATGTTTTGTTTGGAGATGCCGGTCCAATTTGTTCATTTTCAAGCTTTCGTTACTGAGCACCTCTCCACATAAAACACACTGAGGCCGCTCCTCTCCATTTCTAACAGCTTTTGTGAAGCCAACGTTTAAAAACTCCTCTTTGTATCGTACAATAAACAATAAACAGAAGGCGCGAAAACTTTCGCGGGGGACGCGTCAGAGCTGATACAAATACAATCTTTTAATTTTTGTTTATTTGTATTTAGAAAATTAAATAATTCAATAAACAATGCTATATTGCATAATTTCATTTTCAAAATAAAAAATAAAATACAAAAATTATAAAAAAATTGTATTTGCAACGCAGCCATCAGCTCTGACGCTGTGTGTGTGTAGCAATGCATTTAACATGGCGACCCAATCAAAACGGGTCCGCGACCCATTTTGCCTCGCGACCCTGAGTTTGGGAAAGGCTGCACTAGGGAATGGCTGTTGCAAAACTGACTTTTTTTTAACAAGGAGAAACTTATTTTCCTTAAAGATATCTTTAAAATAGGAAGAACATTACTCTATGGTTAAACAACACAGCACATAACCGCCAAAACACATTTGCAAACAAGAATATTCACAAAACCGCCAATACACATTTGCAAACAAGAATATCCCAAAACCAGCCAATACACTTTTACCAGCAGAAGTACTTCCAATAGTTCTAACTCTAACAAGAAGTATGATGTTCTTTACAAGATGGAATGCCTAGCCTAAGTTTGTTAAAGCAAACAGAGTACTTAAATTAGCATTTCATGAAATGGCGACTGCCGTGTGGTTCACTGTGAACATGAGGTCGAGACAAGATGAAAACTGGTTTTCCAACCTTTGACCTGAAGAACAAAGGGATTTGAAAAAAAAACACCTCGTGTGGTTCTCACAGTGGAGTTGAAATAATGGTGGGGTGATATTTTGTCTAGTAAATTCAACACACAACACTGTAGTTTAAAATAACATTTCTATTTAGTTTACAATGATAAATGGGCCTCATACCCTTACGTCATAGCCCTCTACCCATGTACGTAAATGTTTTGACTTTAAGAGCCAGTATGGTCACCTCTTCTGTTTAAACATGCTATTATGGGACAAAATGGGACGCTATCCAAACACTATCAGAAGAATATCATCTATCTAATGCACGAATGTCGCTTTTTCTCGTCGTAATCCACACTGTAAAAAGAAAATAGTTGGATCAACTTAATTGAATTACTTCAATTGGTAACACATAAATTAATTAAGTTTATTCAAATAAAAATAGCAAGTTAGACTGACCCAATTATTTTAAGTCAGATCGAATTACTAATATGTTAGTTTTCAAATAAACAATTTGCATCAATCAAACTTAAAATGAATGCACAACAAATTAAAATGTCCTTGTTTTCCAACTAAATTTTCTGCTATATCCTAAAGTAAAATACTGCTTCCTTAGAACCCAATATTCTGCCTTGAGGTTAAGAATATTTTTATAGTAACCTTAATGTGAAATGTAAGTTTGCTCAACATAATAAAATATTTTTTTTACAATTAAAAATTTAATTTTAAGTTGGCTTTCAAAAAAATATCACATTTTCACTGTTTGTGAATACTTTATTATATGAAAGTATAAAACGCAATATGCCGACATCTTCCAACACATTAAATGCATACAGTTTACTTTTTTCTTTAAACACATATGCACAACATGCATTACAGTTTAGACAACAAATGTAGATTTTAGACATTTTGAATTGCCTAACCATTCCTGTAACTGCATGCATTTTTGATGTAGCGGTCAACAAAGGTTGCTCATCCAGGATAGCTTAAAGGACAATTACATTTGAACAAATATGCATTTTAACAATCACAAGACTAATGCATAAAAAGTGCATAACAGTTTGGGCAAGCAAAATCTTTCCCATATAGAACCAGTTTTTACCAGCATAAGCTCGTAGACACAGTAGTAACAAAAAAAATATATAAAAATAAAATAAATAAAAGGCCTTTCTTCAGTTTCGGCAACCGTACAAAAGCGTTTGTAGCGTACTTCTGGCAGCCGCCAGTTTTTGAAAAAAGAAAATCCTGTAAGTTAGTTTCACAATATGACTTACAGGTCGTTTTTTTTACTTCAAAAAAAAAGAAATAAAAGTATAGATGAAAGGCACTAAATTGACGATTTAAAATCGGACACACAACAGTGTGCACAATTGATAACACTTGATAACACATTAACACCTCAGTAAGGTATTTGAGCTCTAAGCTCAACATTTCCCCAGAAAATGAAGGAAACATGTTTGGAGAAAAACTCCTGCACCTCCAAAAACCTGCAACAAAATCAAGTATATCTTGTGGTTTGAAGAATATTTGTCTCTCGATTGTCTCTTTAACCACACAAAGGCAAAAACACACAAAGAGGCTTCAGTTTCAAGTCTTAACATTGTTCCTCCCTAGGCCATTTTTGGGTCCAGAAAGGGAATCAATTGTGATGCGTGTCATTACTGCGAGCTTTGAAGACTGCCATACAGATTTTGGACTTTGGGGGACATCTTGTGTTGATCAAGCTCCATGATGATTTTCTGGAGCACTTCGAAAGTAAAACGAAGGGGTTTGGGATAAGCTAGGTTAAGTGCATATAGCAAACCTAGAAGCAGGGCACAAGCTGAGGCAACTGAAGTCAGTCCATGCAACACCTTCACGCCCTCGATGACGATGCCCATGTCTTCAGGTGGCTCCTGCGGTCCTTCCCCGTCCCTTCGAATGACAAACACTGCCACAGTGAGATGCTCCAGGTCCCTTTGAACGTCCTCTGGTCCAGAGTCCTAAAGTACATGACACAAAACATCACTGTCATCACTTTGTACTTTTATTCACGCCTCACATTAAAAAGACTACTGCAAAATCACATCGACTTCATTTCACTGAATAGTGCTATATGGATTGGAGCCTTTTAAAGGCTCAGCCACACATCTCATTATTGGCAAAGCCTGGTATCGTGAAAGGGTCAAAGTGTGTCTTGATGTTTTGCAGGACTCTAGACTAACCTTTTCACCAGTAGCTCTACGCAAGAATCACTACATATATTATAAATACAACATGTAGTCAATCCAACCAGGTTTCAGTAATTATAGTTGACAAAAATGTCTGTATGTTTTACAGGATTAATATGAGATGAGCAGACATGCAAATTGCTGTGGAAACTTACACGATATTCCTTGATCAGGTCATCTGCATCCTCGCCAAGGAAGAAGATGAAGGCTTTCAGGACACACTCCCTTCGAAGATGAATGTCCTCAGTCTAGGACAATAAAATCTTGATTAATTTAATCTTCAAAATCTCTGAAGACAGGTGTCCCTACTCCTAAAACTTAAAGGAATATTTTTAATTTTTAGCACTTTGCAAGGCAACAGAAACCTTCCCTTTAACTGTGCGTGCATTTTTAATGAAGTTAGGGGCATAGGTCGCTCATCCGGGTTATCTTGGCTCTAGCACTGGTAGCTATGGGGAACATGTAGCCTGCCTCCACTTACAGCAAGAAGATAAAACTAAACCAATCACCAAACACTTGTGCTCGTTTATTTACCACATTATGTTGCGCTCGTGATTTTTGGCATGTTGTGTCATTTTAGAACCACATACATACATACATACATACATACATACATACATACATACATACATACATACATACATACATACATACATACATACATACATACATACATACCGGTAGGAAAGAGCACAGCGGGCATACACAAACTCACGCAGATGGGCTTTTCAGTTTGTAAACAAGATGTTGGTGACTATATGGAGCAGAAGAGAGATTGCTGCGTAGATACAGAACTGTATGGATTTGAACCACAGAGGAGAAACTACATGTTTTGAGCGGGAGAGGAGAGGCTGGTTAACAGCCTGGGGACGAGGAGAGAGTCATTAGCGGTGTCGATGTGGGGCTTGTCCACCTGCCGACAGCAAACCAGTGCCTTTGAGTACACCGGGAGCTGCCATCAATTGGAAGGTTTGATATATCAGGCGAGAGGACAGTACAACAGATTGTGTTAAAACAATCTGTTTATCAATAATCTGTCACTCAACCGGCAGTTATTGAAACTTTCCCACGTATCCACTCAGTACATCAGCCTCAGCCTCTCTCCTCACCAGCTCCCCTTCCAAAACATCTAGGTGCTCCTCTGCTTATTCTGGTTCAAATCTATACAGTTCTGGATCTTCACAGCAACCTCTCTTCTGCTCCTTATAGTCACTGACGTCTTGTTTACATCCCATGCGGTTTCCTACCAGTATGCATTTGGTTATAAAATAACACGTGCCAGAAATAACGAGCATAACATAACTTGGTAAATAAACAGAAGCGTTTAGTGAGTCGTTTAGTTCATCTTCTTGCTGCCAGCGGAGGCACGCTATTGATCCCCTTAGCTACCGGCGCTGGAGCTAAGCTAACCCGGATGATGCATCTTTAATAGATAGGGGTACTGTGACACCCTCTAAGCAACCAAGGAAACTTGTTACTTTTGATGCTCTAGATGTACCTGGTCCAAAATGTCCATGATGTCAGCAGTCTTTCGGCGTGTTGCTCCACCTTTGGCACGGATGACTCTGATTAGCTGACTTGATTGGATGTCTAACTGGGCAAAGAACTTATCCTCAAGAGGAACAGCCATGAGCCTCAGGAACTCTGCATTGATCTAAAACAGATGACAATGAATAAATAAAAAGGACATGCAAATTACCTCACATACAATCTCAGTTTTAACAACGTAAACACTGAAGCCTGCATAGACAACAGGCAAAATGTCAATGCAACGAAAAGTTTACTTGAATATGTAAATTCTGTCAATAAACTGTTCAATTTGTGTCATTTCAGTTCCATTGTTACCATACCTCTTTCTGATGGAACAGGGCAGGCCACCTGTCTTTAAAGTCTTCAATGCTGGGTTCTTGGTTGACCACCTCTTGTCGCCTGTAGGCAAACGTGCAAGCCATTTTGTTCGTGATTACCCTTTCATTGTTCCTCATCTTGACATCCGTCAGAAGTTCTATTCTCTCTTTTTCCATGCTGTCCTCAGTTTCTCCAGTAGGGAAGGATGGATAGAAGTTGGCTTCGGATCGTTTTGGCCTCTTCACCTTTTTAGCAGGGAAAGCATCTGACGTTGATTTCGATTTCAGGGAATTTACTGACAGCTCTGGACACCCCTGCACTTTGAGTTGAGTCCGGTAGTTCCCCATTTTGTACTTCAGTCGCTGTTTCCAGCCATAGCAGCCATTGAATGAGCCAGGCTCTTTTAAACAAGGGTGCTTTTTGATTAAGGCCTCTGCAACTGTGCAGAAATGTGCATCCTCCGGGTAGGCCTTATATTGGTAAATTTCTTCAACTACTCTATTCAAGATATCTGATTTCATTCTGGAGCTCAAGGTCAACAACTTGTTTCCAACCTGGCACTCAGAATTACCTTTCACTAACTGCAACTCTGTGTCGTAGGAAAATTGAGGAATTGGAAATTCTTCTGGCCACTGCTTGGTTCGAGATGACAGAGACTCGGGGGATGAAAGCAGTATAGTATCGTTTGATGCCAGTGAGACACAGTCATCCGACTCGGGTGAAACAGAAGCAGAGGATGCAGTGGCACTGATCAAGGTTGTTTGCTGGATCACCTTGATTGTCCCCAAATTCTGAAGTTCAGCAGTAGAGTTCAGATTGAAAAAGTCATTGCCAAAATCTTGGTCCATGTACTGCAGTTTCAAGCTGCACTTTAATCCGAATGTACTCCTTATCGTGCCGATAAGGTCATCTAGTGACTCTGGTATGCCATTGGGAAGTGTCAGTTTTTCAATGTTGTTGTCCCCCAAAATCACTTTAAGTCTGGCAGTCGTGGAATGAGCCATGGCAGTCTGAAAAGAGAGCAAAAGCACAATAAGGTGAGGCAAATCACTTTAAAAAATACTTAACTATCCCTTAAGGGCAATCAATAAAAAAACAAAAAACACCCACATGCAGTTAAAAGGTTCTCATAATTCATGTCCTGTAATTTACCTTCTGTAAGTGGACCACCTTTGGCTTGTATTGAGAACAAAATAAAACAACATTACATGGAGAGAGCTCACCCTTTAAACATGGATATATCTTTTCAATGTGACAAGACGCATCCCTCCAATTTTGTAGTCCGCCAGTGGGTATGTATCATGTAGTTCTTGTGGCTCAATAAGTTCCACTTCCTCGACTGGGGATGGTTTGAGATCAAAAGCTCTATAGTGTTCAATATACCATCCAATGAGCTTCTTCACAATGAAGATCAACTTGTCCTGCAGTATCACCATTTGGATGATTTCACTAAACTCTGGCAGTCCTCCCAGTGAGCCTTGGATCAAGATCATTCCACACTTGTAGTTTAGTCCATCATATGTCACGCTTTTGGCCAAGCCCACTGTGTCCATATCTGAAGACTTCCGTCTCAGAGCATTTGAAATGTCCTTGTTAAGAACATCGATGTGTACAGTGGAAACATTTGTCACTTCCAATAGAGGTCTGGTAAAGCTACATGCATGCAAATGATGGGCAATCTGATACTGATGTCTCTCTGAAAGGGAAAGTAGCACGTTTTTGAAGCACCTGATATTCCTGGCAACTCTTTTAAAAAAGCTATGCTTTGCTTCAAAACGCATCGTCCATAGGGAAACTAGTGGACCAAATTGATGGATCAAGTATGGGTAATGTTCTAAGAAATGGTGTTTTGGTTTAAGGGGACAGTCTGGGAAAACCTCTTGGAATCTAATTCGGTGCTCAGAGATCTTAAAATCAAGATATGCAATGGAGTCCTGGGATTGAATGGGACTGACTACTAGATCCACAATGTCCTTCAGGTCTGTTAAGATCTGCCAAGCTGGTTCCTCACAGGGAACTCTCCGCCCAATCAACAAAGGCAAAAATCTGATTAGACTCCAGTTCTCATGCGCATTTCCCCCAACAGTTTTTCTGGACCCAAAACTGAGAGGCACAGGATGAGGTCGATTAGTTTTGTCAGCCCACTTAAAGTTGAAAGATGATATTGCATCATTTAATGTAGATAATGTGGTATACTTTTTTTTAATGAATACACTCAGGCAAAGTGCAAGTTCAAAAGGAACAATACCTTCGAAAAGATCATGCACGATATCGGGAGGAAACCCAGAGGTAACGTCAAAATAGGAGAGGTGCTTTGATAAAATACACTCTGATTTCACACCATAATAATTGGGCAACCCATTTTCCTCAATTGTTCTTAAATGATCGGCATGAATGTCTTTGGTTCTCAAAGGAAAGACGCCGCTTCTAACTTCTTGAGTCTGGATGTCTGCTTTTTCTGCAGTGCAAAATCTGCATACATATGACCCTGAGAAATTCTCAACAAATCCAGCAATACCGTGTGCCCCAAGGTTGTCAGCAACCACACACTGAACTGTGCCTTTTATTGTTCTGCCCAACTTTGACACAAATATCCCTTTCTGTTCCAAAATGACAAGATCGTTAAGAAAAGGTTCTAACACTTTATCATAGCCATAGCACTTCAGATCAGTACTTTTAATTAAAGCTGCCAAATAGATGGAGGACAAAGCAGAGTTACAGCCCGGTGGTAAATTGCCCAGAATCCAATACAAACCACAGATTTTATGCTTCCTTCTGGATGTACCAAGGGGATTACATATTTCAAAATCGTCAATATATAATATCAAGGAAAGGCTTTCCTGTTTAGACAAAAGTCAATTTTCTTTGAACAAGGCACCATCAAAGAAAGATCTGTATATCTGTGCACAAGTTCCCTGTGATTCTTTATCTAAAGTATTCAAATTAACAGCCTGATCTAAGATTGTCTGGCAGTCAAGAATTTGTACCAAAGACTTTAAAATTGAAATATATTGGAATGACTTTCCATTCTTTTGGTCTAGTATATATTCCACTGGTTCCACTACATTAAAGTGTCTCTTATAGTAAGCCTTTCGCCTCCAAGCACTGGAAAGTGGGCCTTTATCTCCAATTGCTTTTTTAACAGGGTTTCTATCACAGAGTGCACTGGCTAGTTTTTTAACCACTGACTGGTCAAACTGGCAACCATTATCTTGTAATACTTGGTTAATAGTCTTTTGAGTGATTGGCAGAGAAAGAGAACCAATCAAATAGTTAAACTCCTGCAGAAGTTCATCTACCGCAGCATTTGACACAAGAAAGATGTTTTCTAACTTAAGAAGGACTGACGCAAGTTTAAGCTCGATATCCTTCTCCAAGTTCTCAGAAACCCCATCGACAAAAGCAGAATCTAAATTGTCATTGCTCTCTATACGTTCCCCATCTGAAATATCACTGGCAAGACTGGCAAAGGATTCTGTAACAGAATTAATACCAGGCTTAAAGATATTCCCCGTCCCAGAATGTTTCCTGTATTTATGGCTTTTGAAGTTCTCATATATATTGGTTTTATATTCGCAGTCTTGGAACACGCATGTAACAGTCTCCTTATTTTTAAGATGATTAAAGATGTGTTGAAAAAATTCCCTCTCAGTGCAGAGTTGATTATGAACACAAATATGGCATGTGAACGTTGATGCAGCTTTGTTGATAGTTTGTTGGGCAGGGTGATTCCTTGATAAATGACTTAGTAGGGCATTCCAAGTCTTGAATCTACATGTACAATTTAAATAGGTACATGGATATGAATGGCCCCGTCCATAGTGCCTATGATTCAGTTTGTAATGCTTGAGCAGCTCAGATCTTCTTCTTAACACAATCCCACAGTCCTTGCATCTCCACATGAAGCGGAAAACTGAAAAAAAAACAAAGAAACTGGCTTTATTGGGAGTTCCTTTGTAGGTTGAATTTTTAAGGAGATAGTGGTGGTGGAGCCAATTGTTTAAACACAACAGTCTGTTAATGTAGCCAGCCCTCTCAGAATAAACCTTAAGGCAGTTTCTCACACCAGGGGCCTCATTTATAGAAGATGGCGCACGCCACTCTAAGCACTTTTGGATTTATAAAAAACAAACTTGACGGGAGAATGTGCAGTTCTCCACGGACACTGATCCAGGCGTACGCACAGAAATTACAAATGGTGACGAAAACGCGAGAAACTACGTTTTTGTGTAAAATGTATACAAATATCACGTCATGTGTCAAACATAAGTTACTTTGCAAAAACGGATGAATCCATTCTTATGAATAAATAAAAACCCAATACATTTCACAGGGAATGACCAAAAAACAGGACTCAGCGATCATGAATACAAACATATCTTATTGCAAAAGAACAATTGAAATATGTTCTGAAATATTGAAACCATACCTGCATGTTATGGAATTTATTCTCATTAATATTAACATGAACAGCACATTACAAATTACGTTTACAATGATGCAGTTTTCGATGCCTCAGTCAGGCATATAGGTGTGCAGTTTCATATTTTTCACATATTGTGTTCATTTTTATGGCTTCATGTTCGTTTTATATGCGTCTTCAACGTGTACTTTTGTTCTAAAGCACGAACCGTTTTGAAAGTGGCTATACGTTCACAGTGTGTTCTGACAGCATTTGCCACGATCACCTTGAGTGATCATGGCAAATCCTGACCTTGCAGTCAGTGTAAACAAATACTAATTTGGGGTGTTTCACTGACAATTTATGGGCCTTACATGAAACTGCAAAGGTTGCGACACATTTAGAGTTGATTGTAATTTATGAAGTCAAACCAGCGTAGAGTGTCCACGTGTTATATACATCTGAAATATATTGATGCACAAGAACTTTGGTGTTTCATCCGTATTCCACCTTTTGACTTGAATCATAAGCCCTTTTTTTAAATGAAGCCCCTGGAGTAGCCCCAGTTTCATTTTATAAATCACAATAAACTCGAAATGTGTAGCAGCCTTTGCAAACTTCATGCAACGGCCATAGTGCCCGTAAATAGTCATTGAAATGCTGCAAATTAATATTTATTCACACTGACTGCATAAAAGGTGATTGTTGTAAATGGTATGATAAATATGAAACTGCATTCCTATCTGACTGAGGCATCAAAGACAGCAACAGTGTAAATGTAGTTTGTAATAGCCTACCATTCACCTTAATATAATTGAGAATAAATGCCATAACATGCAGGTATTGTTTAAATATTACAGAACATATTTCAATGGTTATTTGGCAATAACATCTCTGTATTCACGATGCTGAATTGTTTTTTTTTAAAGATTGACGAACAGTGCCTTAAGGGATAGGTTTACAGTTATCAAGTCTGTCTTAAGGGAAATACACACATGCCCATTGGAAGCAATTTGTGGCCATTTGATTGTTTTTTCTGTCAGTACAGGTTGTAAAGTGCTCACTTTCCCAAATAAATTTAAATATAAATCAACTGTTAAAAACTTTATCTTAAGCTAAAGCAAGACTTCAACGGTCTGAATTCATCAAATCCAATGTGGATATCTTCAAAATTATTATTATTTTTTTATCTCTGAGGCTCAGTTTTCATTACAGTCAATTCACATTCAGGCCTAGATAGGATTTCTTAAATAGTTTTTTCAGATTTAAGCTGCAATGGGTTACTAATTTGTGAGCATTAATACTACATTTTGCAAAACTATGAGTACATTAACAAAACACTGTCCTGTACACGCTGTCACATTAAAGCCAGAAAAAAATCACTGTCTTTAGCACTCTAATTCTGCAGTTTAACTTACCTTTGGGTAGTTTGATGAGTTGTGTCCAGGGCTGATGTAACCACCACCAATCAGGGAAAGAATCATGAAAAGCAAATTAAAAATGCATTAATATTAAGCAGTGTTTCCCACAGACCAGGTAGCAATGTGTGGTGGATTTGTTGGGGGGGGGGGGGCGCGATTACCGGCTGGCGGAGTTGTTGGGGGGGGTGGGGGGGGACCATTTAATTTCGAAAATTAAATGGTCAGATATATACTGTTGTGTTAACATTTCATCGATTAAAAATGCGTTAGAACACGTCCATCTCGAAGACGAGTTCGTTCAGAATCAGCTGCTTATCGCAGGTCGACTGACTCGATCTCCTTCTCATACACTTACGTGTTTAATTTGCGTGTGTTTAGACAGATGGGCGCACACACACGCGCACCAAGCATCACCCGCATTCATTCATTCTTTTAAACACTTACTCACGGTAAAACTATTATATATATATATATATCATATATATATATGGTATAACTAAAGTAAATTGCGCCGGGCAGAAGATAGGGCCCTTCTTCTGTTTGGCGCACATGGCTAATTAGCATACGCGCACAGGACTGTCGGAATGGGAACACGTCGGACTGGCAGCATTACGGGGGCGCGATTACGGGCTGGCGGAGTTACATTTTTTACATGCTCTGCTGCTATTCCTTTTAGGAAGCTGCTATTATTATATCTGCTGCTATTCCTTTTAGGAATTCCTTTTAGGAATAGCAGCAGAGCAGTGTTGTTTAATAAGCGCCGGACTCACCACTGTGCGTTCATGAGAACGACGTGCACCCTCTCTCATCGCCTGTGTCTCACTAAATACGTTAACGGAGACGGCAGTAAAACACCCAAACGTCGTAACAGAACTGCGAGCGCGCAGCACAGTTGCAAACACATGTACGCTTAAATGTATCCGTGCTAATGTGCAAATAAGCAGCTTAACCAGTACACAGTATGACATACGTTAACTTAAGACTACTTTCAGTAACGGCATTACACCACGAGAGCCCCGCGTGCAAATTACTTGCACAAGTTACTCACCTAGCATTTACTCTCACAGTCCGGTAGTGTCCTCTAGCAAAATGCTAAATGAAATGCCACATTACCTTTAGCACACCAGTGGTTTAAACATATGGCTAACACATTTCACAAAATCAGTTAAATGCATCGAACATGTTAAAGTTAGCATGACTTAACTAGCTGGTCCGGTTCAGTTAGTTAACTAAAGTTAACCCTTAAGACGTACATTTGACCCATACAGGCAGAACATTTGTTATCTGACAATTTAAATGTGTAAAACATGACTTTGTCTGCATTAAACTTACCGTTTTTCAGAGTGACCTTGACCGCATGGACGATGAGATTGACGAGGAGAAAAAATGGCAGCTTCAGCTAGAAAAATCTTGCTGGAAAAGACGTTGACGTTCAACGTCTACGTCATGACGTTAGACAGGAAAACCTAATTGAAGCGCTTGCATTTGCATAAGAATAGCAGGTCAATGTAGTAAAGCACAATTTGAAGTTGATATAATACACAAAAGTACAGTGCCGTCGCTAAAGCAGAAATCTGAATCAGATTTATTCAAAAAAGTGCTTTACTTCAACTTTTCCAAAATATACTTTTTAGAGTGCACTATGCAGTGTCTTTTTGAAAACAGAAAAAAGTAACCACTGAAAGCTTCAAACTCCTCAGGCCTTTTCCTTGAAAAAATAGTTTTTTAAAACAGCCTCACACTGTTGTTAACACAAAACACTCACTCCAATAACCTTAGCTTCCAACTTTGGCTGTGTCTTTGCCTCAAGCAGTCCCGACTGCTTAATGGCCTAAAACCATTCACGTTAACTTAAAACGCAACAAAAGACACCTATAGAAGTGATTGGCCTCTAGCCGACATGTAATAACAGACAAACGAATAGCATGCAGGGTTAAATAGAACAAAATAAATTGAACTCACCCTGCCTGTAACAAAGCAACGCCACGTGGTAGGATACCAATGATTATCGATTTAGGCTTGTTTTAACTTAAATTGCACAGCTATTTTCAGGATCCGCTGGCCGCCGTCAAACAGACAGAACTAACATTGTCCTACATAAACTATTGAAGAATTCGATATAACACGTTTCTCCTTACCTAGTTGATTTGAGCTCTCTGTGTGTTGAACGGATGCCAGCGGGTCCAGCGAGCAGCCTGTAGTCTCTCCCGGTTGTGCGAGGATCACGTCAGGGTCACCAATTGTTAAATATGTTCTTTATTCTCGCGTCCAGGAGAGAAGCTTTAAACTGAGACTAAATGGAGTCTCAGAGAAGATTCAAATGGGATACTTTAATTAAATAAAGGTGCGGTAGTGTTACAGACAGAATATTGTTCAGGCAGAAAACAGCTGTGATCCGGCTCTCATGAGCAAGAGAAGAGAGAGAATCCCTCGTCCGGTGCTGTTATATATATCCTCTGCTGGCTCCTCCCCGCCAGCCGGCTCGCCTCGTCTCTAATGTCCGTTGTTGCATTTAAACAGAGGATTGGTACTTTTCACATTCATATATGCTTAACACGCCTTTTGTCCTCATATTCTCTTTCATCACTTTTCATGTAACACATTCTAAACGCTGTAATCAATACTCTAAAAAATACAGAAAATACTTCACGGCTGGTTTGGTTTCCGGTCATTCCGGATGTTGTCACATGCTACTCTCGTCTGTAAACAATAATGTATTCAAATAAACTGTACCTTCATTTAATATTCAGCATGGTAGTATCTCGACATCTATAGTTGTGGTGTTAAATCAGTAGGTTTCGGTTTGCACCACTCCATGTCATTTCGCTACTAAATTCACCTCTTTAGGAAATCGTATATTAGCCACATGCTAAATGCTAACCGGAGATGAAGGATTTTCAGAATAAAAGCTTAACTGGTTGTGCACGAGAATTTTAGGTTTTTTCAGTATAAATCAGCATTTTAACTGATGGCATATTTAAACTAAATTATGCCATAAAACATTGATTTTAATTTCTAACAACAGCCACTGTTGGTCACATGACACTGACGTCCAGGTGATAATGTTCTCTGTTGCATTGTGATAATGATGGGTGAAGTGGAGGATACCGTCGGGATGGCTCTTGACCCAAACCAATGTTCAATCCATGATCTTTCCTTACAACTATACCCAAGTTGTTTTTCTAAACTATAGTGTGGTCACAGTCTAAAAAATATGATTAGTCAGCATTTACTTTTAATGGTTTTGAAAGGCACAGACAAATAAAAATATCCTTTGATAGTACGGGTGGCAGTCCAATTCTTAAAAATCTATCCAAATGAGATTCCATTTTATATCATTGAAATTCAATAAAATTAAAAGAAGAAGGTAATTCACCATTGGCCTTTTTTGTTTCCATTTACCCCCCTTTCTTCCTGTGTGCATCCGGAAAAAAATAACACAGACAACAAAGCACTCATTAGGCGCTTTCACAACGGAGTACTTTTCCCAGGAATAGTTCCAATAGTTCCTGGGATTTTGCGTTGACACCAAAAAGATCTGGAACTAGAACTTTTTTTCGGCAACCTTTCAACCCCTTTTCAGTCCCTGCTGGAGAGGTGGTATACTTTCCTGCAGAGGAAAAGGTTCCAATATCTGATTGGCTAGGCGAATTGCAAACCACGCCCTGCAAAACTCAGAAGAGTTTTGTGAAAACGCCATTTTATTTGCTCACATTAGCATTATTATCATTAGCATTAGCCCAGCGCACCAACAGAGAGAGACTAACTTATGGCAACACAAAAGAAAACATGGGAGCGGTGAGTGATGAGGAGGTGTCGGCGCTTCTGGCGATTTACTCGGAAGGTTTCAGTCGAAGCCGCTTGGAGTCCCAGCAGCTTCTGAAGCCAGTCCCCAACTCCAGGGACTTCCGGCCGGGGACTTCGGGTGGCAGTATACTCAGTGAAGTTGTTAGTGGCCTGCCAGTAAACCCAAAGCAGAAGAAGAAGAAGTGACGTCAGTGGCTTCATTTGTGTAATCCTCCCTCAGGGACTTATTCCGTTGTGAACGCGATCAACTAGATAGTTCATGAACTAAAGATTTCCGGGGAACTAAGTTCCGGGAACTATTCCTGGGAAAAGTACTTGGTGTGAAATCGCCTATAGTCAATGGCCTACATTGGCGAAGCCGTTGGTGCTGATAGAAATAGGTATGAATTGTCAAATCCTGAAATTAAAATATTTTCCATGTACTTTAAAGACATGGCTCTGCTGGTGGCTAGCAGATAACAGTGCTAACAGTAGCAAAGTGCTGACAGAATCAACAGTGTAACCTCGGGGGGGGGGGGGGGGGGGGCATTAAATAACACGCAATTGAACTGGCTACGTAAACAGAGCGCGTAGAAGCTTGGATCAGAACTCAGATGGAGTGTGGCTTCATTCACTACACAGGTAACCATTACTCAACTATATATTTGTATAAGATATATTAATAGTAGGGCTGTCAGTCGATTAAAATATTTAATCGCGATTAATCGCATGATTGTCCATAGTTAATCGCGATTAATCGCAAATTAATCGCACATTTTTGATCTGTTCTAAATGTTCCTTAGAGGAATATTTTTCGAGTTTTTAATACTCTTATCAACATATCATATGAGTGGACAAATATGCTTTATGCTAATGTTTATTATAATTTGAACAATGACAAATATTCTCATGAATATTAAACACAACAACCTCTGAACATTACAAATATTCGCCTCAATTCAACCTGGAACCTCTCTCATACAATAATACAAGACAAAGTGTGTGTGTGTGTGTGTGTGGTGTGTGTGTGTGTGTGTGTGTGTGTGTGTGTGTGTGTGTGTGTGTGTGTGTGTGTGTGTGTGTGTGTGTGTGTGTGTGTGTGTGTGTGTGTGTGTGTGTGTGTGTGTGTGTGTGTGTGTGTGTGTGTGTGTGTGTGTGTGTGTGTGTGTGTGTGTGTGTGTGTGTGTGTGTGATGGATCGTTGGAGCTATGTGCAACTCAAGGCATATGCTCGAACATGAGCTGCCTGGACGCTGCAATCATGTTGCGCGCACTACCCGTGCTGAGTGTGCTGACTTTTCGTACAATGTCCCACTGTCTGGCTACCTGCATAAAGTCAAGTGCTCAGTGCAGTTGTCGGCGAAATGTCGCTCCTCTGTTTTCATTTAAACAGCTCCTTATATCCGTTAGCGCAGCTAGATAGCACCAGATGCTAACAACAACAATACACGTAAGGTCTCTCTCTTGCTCGCTCGCTCCACACATACACACACCCTCCCGGTCCTCCCAATGGCCAGTCGGTGCAACTCACTCTCACTCCATAATCGTCCAGGAGCGACGTTTGGTCAGGGTCCCGTGGCGTGCAGTTGTGACGCTCCTAGGCTCCTTCAGCTTCATAGAGGGACGCAAATAGCTTTCAACTGATTGCAATGTATTCCCATCTGCGGCGGGATTTGACGCTCATGGAAGCACGGCATTCGTTTATGTCGGCTGCCCTTAAAGGCAATGTGAGCGTCCATTCCCATTGGATAACGGAGAATTGTACACCCGGAAGTAAGTATTCCCCTTCCTGTCGATTGATTTTACAGTGTTATCTGCACTACTCATCGACTAAAAAACACCAGATTATCCTTGTTAATTACACAACATTGATTGGTTTAAATTGTGTGCAATGCTTTTCTATTTTTCCCCTTCGATTCGGAGAAACAAATATTTTTTCGGAGTAAACGATGGCAGAAGACACTATACTACCCAGAATCCCCAGCTATCGTTTAGGACTACACCATGTGCTCTGTTTGACAAACCCCGTGATTAGTTATCAAGCTCTGTGATTGGTTGACCTCCAACTGCATTCCATATGAAAAAAAAACGTTTCGTAAAAGATAAAATCATACTTTATTCAGCAGTGCTTGCTTTACTCTTTGAAAGTCATCACATGAATGCATTGTAATAAATGGTTCGGCTGCATTAAATATATTACACATCTGTCGTAGTTCTTTATTTTTATTTATCTACAGAGATCGGGCTGAGAATAGACCGGAAACTTTTCTTTTACCGTTCAGTTTGAATTTCACAATAAAGTTAGTAGTAATATTTTGTTTTGATATTATTGTTTTTTATTAACTACTAGACCGCTGGGTCATGTTAAGACCATCTTTTCTGTGTTGCTGTGGGTTTTTTCCATCGCTTTTGTGTTACAAATATCAAAACAATAACTAAATATATCCGTCGTAAACTAACCAGAAACAGCAGTATATTTTATTTTGTTAACACTGTAAACTTGACAGCTTTTTAACCCAAACCACCTACTGGTTAAAGCACGTTATTACACGATTAGAGTAATGCAATCCAGGTAGATTGTGTTGCTTTTTAATGACTGTTTAAAATGCCTTTTTCTTAATGTCTTTTATTATTATTAACTACTTGTTACTTGTTGCTAGGGACGCTGCTATCGATATTGTGTTTCGTAACATGTTCTCTATCTATGGCACGTCTCTACTGGGAGTTGTAGTTTTAAAAGACGTTTTCGTATTTCCCATAATAAGAAGTTGCCAGTATACTGTGTACATCCCTGGAGGTTTAGGGGTTAGGAAACACTCAAATTTAAAACATATAATTAATAAATGGGTGAAAATTGCTTGTGCCCATAATGGGCAGCATTAATATATATACCCACATGCCAGCTAAGGTCAGAAGAGCTTTATTTAACAGCTGGTCTTATGTTTGTGACCCCTCCTTTTGTTAATTAATAACATTAAATTACATTAATTGATAAGCCTAAAACATGCACTTGTCAAGGTTCAGAGGCAAATTTTGCAAATATGGCAGTAGCCATCGATCAATTTTGTGTTTTATATTGAATAATTCTGTGTTCTTTATTTATTGATTGTTCAATACCTGACAAGGCCGGAGATGAAATATCTATATACATCCTATAAGAGTATAATGCGTATAATATCAGTTAAAATAAGTGCTTCAACATAGTTAACATTGCTGGAGGTATGCACAAATATTGATAGATGTCTTGTAATACACTATTGAGGAACCTGCGACCCAAGTTTTTCATTCATTGCATAACTACACCGTTTGTGAATATGATATGCAAATAAACCTTAGAAAATCTTGAAATCTTGAAAGGGATGTGCAAAATAGTCATTATATACAGTCTTTAATTAACTATTAGTAGAGAATAATGAGTAATTAATATACTTTATAGGGATCCTATTAATATCTAATAATAAAAATAATGAAATTCAATTACATGCTTTAACCACCAGGTGTCCCTTTCTATCAGCTGTGCACGTTTATGGTGTAAATACAGCCTATCTACCAATTGGATCAAATATAAAAGTCAGCCAAATTAGAGTTGATCCTGCAAAGAGACGTATTATGTGAAAATAAATGTAAGATGTTGTTTAATTGCTGATATATTTATGATCCACGTCACGTTTTCAGTGTTGGCGGCAGTTCCTCATGTTTGTCTAGAAGTCTTCTCATCAGGGCTCTATAAATAGAGAACTACGGCAGATATGTAATATTTAATGCAGCCGAACCGTGTATTACAATGCTGTTATGTGATGATTTTCAAAGAGAAAAGCAAGCACATTAGGAATAAAGTATTATTTTATTTTTTTTAAAGGTTTTCGGTCTATTTGTTAATGACGATGTGATGTGAGATGTGAGACTGGAATTGCACATGGGAAAATAACGTATCTTTAGATGTGGATTTTGTTAAACTAATACGTTTGCGCTGTGGACCAAGACTATACATTGACGGGGAAGGGGGTAGCAATAAAGATAACACCATTAAACAGTTACAAAACATAACAGAAATAATATCGATAGCAGCGTCCCTAGCAACCACCTTGGTAACAATGAAAACGTTCTATGGACGCAATTTCCTGAAGTAATCTTCGTAATAACTAGCAAACTAAAGATCATGTACATCCACTGCACACATAATCTGAAATAACAACTCATATTTCTCACATCAAATGACATCAAAACGCATTTTAATGGCCAAACTAACTTTAAAATAGGCATTTTCCATCGAGAATAAAACGAAGTTCGGCCATGTTTTTTTTTTCTGCAGGGAGAAATTTGAAGATCACGTGACATAGACGCCAGCCATTGGAATGAATGGTGAAAACAGATCAAAAGGTGTAGTCCTAAACGATAGCTGGGGATTCTGGGTAGTGTAGTGTCTTCTGCCATCCTTTACTCCGAAAAAATATTTATTTCTCAGAATCGAAGGGGAAAAATACAAAAGCATTGCACACAATTTAAACCAATCAATGTTGTGTAATTAAAAAGGATAATCTGGTGTTTTTCAGTCGATGAGTAGTGCAGATATCACTGTAAAATCAATCAACAGTAAGGGGAATACTTACTTCCGGGTGTACAATTCTCCGTTATCCAATGGGAATGGACGCTCACATTGCCTTTAAGGGCAGCCGACACAAACGAATGCCGTGCTTCCATGAGCGTCAAATCCCGCCGCAGATGGGAATACATTGCAATCAGTTGAAAGCTATTTGCGTCCCTTTATGAAGCTGAAGGAGCTTAGGAGCGCCACAACTGCACACCACGGGACCCTGACCAAACGTCGCTCCTGGACGATTATGGAGTGAGAGTGTGTTGGTCGGTGCCTGCCGGTGAGCGTGGAAGTGTGGTCTGCCACAAGCGGGTGGCAGGAGCGGGGCTCTCAGCATCAGCTTGTAGATGGTATTTTAAACTCGATGCGCTCTGAAACTACGGGGCGGCCAAGGACAAAAAATACACATGCGTTAATCGCGTTAAAATAATTTGTGGCGTTATTTTTTTTTGCGTTGACAGCCCTAATTAATAGATATTTTCTGTTTGCTATTTCCTTTTCTCTTTTATCGGTTTTCCATCTTTCCTTTCCTTAGTGTTACCTCTTTCCTTAGTGACACCTGGGATCCATCTTGCCTTGGGTCCAGCCTTCATCCAAATCAGCTTTGAAAAGCAGAGATAGAAGTGAGGCCTTTAAACTTTATGGTGAGAGCCTTGGTACCACATGCTGTTTCAGTAGCAGTGCTGCTAGCAGGCCCGCCGATTTATGGCTCATGACACGCATATATTTAATTTGTAACCAGACACTTCCTCTTCCCCTCAGTCTCCTCAGAACTCTGGAACGCTTCTTGTTTTCCCGGGTCAGGGGTTAAACAAAGGAAACATAGTGCTGGCTAGCTGAAGGACCAGAGCCAGGGGGGTGTGAGGGTCACCTCCAAAGCTAAGTCAGAGCCGACTGTGGGACACTTCAAGGTTAAAGGTTAAGGTTAATATCTAGCAGGAGGGTTGGACCACTGCGAAGACCTTAAAGTTGAATGGGAGTTGGAATCAGAACATTTTGCATTTAATATAATGATATTCTCCCTTTAGGAAAAGCGCTCCTGGTTTATCGCCATGACATCTTTACTGCCCCATAAGCCATAAACCCCCCGAGGGGCGGTCCCAAATGCAGTTACACGCCCCACTAGCCCTCCACCTCTGAGCAGTGGTGTATCAACATATACGTTTATTTAGTGTGAATGTCCCGTAGCGCTTACTGCTCGTCCTGTTTATGAAGCCCAGATCGTTGTGAGCGAAGCAGCCAGTGTGGACATCAGTACCGGATTTTCCGGCTGTCAGAGGATCAAGAGCTACAGCACAGGGAAACACTGTAACAGTTATCTGCATCTGATCTGTTGTAACTGACATGTTCTTGGGCATTCTGACATTTACCATGCATACAGTTAGATAACTATCAAACAATACTAAGCATCTATGTGTGACATTAAAGACTAAAGTAATTTAACACACATTGAAAATGTCAAGTCAGAGTTATATTTAACCAAATCGTTAGACAAATACATTGTTTCATGAATTATGCATTACTGCTTCGTATAAGTTTTGATTGTAACACATTTTTATTCTCAGCTCTTTTTTTTAACAATATCTGCAGATGATGACTTTAGTATGGTTTAAGATAGGGAAAGATCATTGCAAATAGAATGTATAACCGTTCTGTGGCTCAAAATGCTGAAATGTCCTTGGCCAAAATACCTAACCCCAAATTTCTCCCGTAGGCATGTCCACGGTGTTTGAGTGTCTGGATAAAAGCATCCGCTAAATAATATTTGATGTAATTTAATGAAGAAAGTCACTAGTGCTGCTGCCAACATCGGCCCTGGATATAACCCATGAGATATGGAATAGTTCAACATTGAGTCCTAATATAAATCTTAGGCATATTGGGCTGGTTTTATATCTCTAGGTTTTGAGACTTCTTTTAATTCAGTTGTGATTTTAACAACATTGAAACTAATATATTAAATATACAATGTACCTAATATACTTTGGTGATCTAAAACTCACACAATTCACTGTTCTTACCCATGTTGTTTATTTTCTAAATGGCATTATTTTTTCTGAACAAAATTCCCTTCATCTCCATTGTGGAGAGAGGAAGAAGACATCTCACAGACCTATATCTCAACACACAAACAAATGAAAAATGTTCACATGGCTCGATACCAGAAGAGGAAGTGAGAAAATATGTTTTGGATTGATGATTTGGGTTAACTGACTCTTAACACATCTACAAAAGCTTATTGCAACAGTAACTGGATTAGCAAATGTGTTAAACAGTGATTCATTTTGTGGAGACACAAAGAAGTAGAAGCAGCTATGAGAGGGAGGCTATCTTTATCTCACATGTAGAGCTGCAGCCAGAATCCCTCTCCACTCCATCTGCTCGCCTCCCAGAGCTGCCAAACACAGCTCAGCAACACACACACACACACGCACACACAGGGCCGTATCCAGGATTTCCTCAATACCGAGGTCCAAATATGTTAGGGGGGTTCGGGGGACACCCCCCGAGAATTTGGGGATTTTCATGATCTAGTTAGGTGCTTTTTAAGTCCTGTGGGGGGTCACACATTGGATAATATATTGATTTCAAACCATGTCATTGGGCTGAAAAATGTCAGCATAAATTCTTTTTGAAAGTGTAATACATACTAATCAGCTGATTGTTACTATTAATGATCTGGACATGCAGAAGAGGCTAACATGATCACAAAACATTGTCAACATTCATTTTCCATGTCTCTCTCCTTTCCATAAACTGCAGCCTCTCTTCTATCTTCTTTAGTCTCTCTGTCTTCTTCCTGTTCATTACTCTCTCTGTCCTCTACTCTTTCTCTTTGTTCAATCTCTCCCTCGTTGTTCACTTTTTGCTCCTCCTCACTTGTCGCTCCTGCCAGTAAGTTAAAAGCAATTCAGCCATTTAGTTCATTTCACTTGTTTGTTTGCATTCTTTTTGTCATTTAAATCTGTTTTGTTTGATTCTCAAAAGAGAACAAAGATGTAAGCAAATTGTGTTTTATACAATTGTATTTTATTATGACATCATACCTGCAATAGATGTATGTTGTTTTAAAATTATGCCTATTGTAAATTAAGACTATTGTTATAGATATATATATATATATATCTATACAAATAGATAGATAGATGAATATATGGAGTTATACATTATTTTGTGTGACTGTACCTGCAGTTCCTCCCTGACTTTCATCACTTTCTCTCTCTCTCTTTCTCTCTCTCTCTCTCTCTCTCTCTCTCTCTCTCTCTCTCTCTCTTCCTTACCAAAGCTAAGCTTCGACTGACGTAGTCTTTTCATTATATCTGAGTCAGTGTAAAAAGAAAACAATACAATGTTATATCTCCATTGTTTTACTCAAATTGAAATGAAAGAAAAGCATTACAACGTTTGTTAAAAGGTAATCCTTCTGACATTGGATGAATGGAATTAACTTTAGCTCTCTAGCTAGTTATTCACGCAATTTAAACCAAAGTATAGCCTATAGCTGCAATATAACTTAGTGTGCATGTTGTTGGACGTCCACTAACTAACGTAGAGCGTTCACACAGGATCTGCTGGATGTCCTGATGAACAGAAACACAAGAAGCCCGCTGGATTCAGATCTCTAGATACTTCATCACTCCTCCGCTGCTCCGGTTCAAGTCCGGGCTGCGGTGGTTTGTTGATACATGTCGTCTTCTTCTGTTTGCTTTAATCAAGGCTACGTAGTTATGCAGCGCCCCCATCGGCAGTAAATGGAAGTACTACAAAGAACCCCGTTTAGTGCAATTATTTCACAAGTTTTGTATACACAGCTTGAAAAATATTACCGAGGTCCGGACCTCGGTGACCTCAATGGTAGATACGGCCATGCGCACACACGCACACACGCACACACGCACACACGCACACACGCACACACGCACACACTAGGGCTGTCCCGAATAGCATTTTTCGGGCTCCGGATATTCGGTAGTAATCAGCAGCGAATATTAGAATATTCGGAACGGAGAGAATTTTTTAAACAATTTTTTCAACATTTTCCAAAAGGTTTCATAACACGCTCCGAATCCGAGACACCTGACAACATGCTGTTAAGCAAAAGTTCAGAAAGAGCATACTATTACGATTTATATTTATAAGATTTATATTTATTTCCAAGCAAAGTAAGTGCACGTTTTTATCATGTGTAACGTTATTTAAACGGCGGATAAAGCAGCTTCATCCTGGCAACTTGACAACAGCTAAGCTAAGCTAGGCTACTACTTACAGCATCCAGGTGACTTTTCAGAGTTGTTGTGCCACCGTGGTAGACCAGTTTCTTGTCGCATATTTGGCACACTGCCTTCTTCTTATCATCGTCCAATTTAAAGTGGACCTATCATGCTATATTTGAATAATTTAGTGTAGGACCATACCTATATAAGGCATATTTATACTTTTTATTTTTCAAAATACCAAACAGATCATGCATTTTAGCCATTCCTCATTTCGCTCAATTTAACACTGTCTTTGCATGGGCTGATTCTGTGAGAACAGCACCATCTACAGGCCTGGCATATGTACTACAGCATCTCCAGCGCTTTCGAACGGCAATGTCCGTGGCTGTCTCCTCCTGATTGGTGGAGTTGGCCCAATAGCCATAGCGCCACTTCTGTTTAACAGTGCAATTCAAAAGTATAAATGTAGTATAAGAATATGGCAATTCGTCTTTATTGATAGCATACATTTAGGAAAAAAATTGAAAAAATGAATATCCGAATAATGAAATTGAAACCCGAATAGTTGGCCAACGAACGAATATTCGGATATTCGGGTACAGCCCTAGCACACACACACACACACACACACACACACACACACACACACACACACACACACACACACACACACACACACACACACACACACACACACACACACACACACACACACACACACACACACACACACACCTCACATTTAAATCCATACTCGCATGCATATAAGTAAGCATATCTTTGTTACCTTGTGACAAATATGTTGAATTTACCACACTTCAAAAGCAAACATGTGAGGGAGAGAGATGAGAGAGACAGAGAGAGATGTGGGGGGCTGAAATAAAAAAGTGGGTTCTGAGGTAAAACTTCGGAACCCTATATCATTATAAAATTAATAAACTGATTGTGTAGATATTTTTATTTCTCAATGTATTGTCCTATTTATTTATTTTTTAAGCATATATACAATCAAGGGTTTGTCCTTAAATGACTCACACACAGTCTTAAAGCACCAGTCTGAGGCCATGTTTAGGAAGCTGTAGATGTTGGTGCACACCAACCTCTCTCTCCTCCCTCCCTCTCTCCCCCGTTGCCGGGCTCCTCACCAGCAGGGGGGCCTGTAATCCCAGCAGCACTATTGTGCAGAGCGGCAGGTATTTCCCCCCCCCCATCCGCTGAGCAGCGACTCAGCTGACTGGCAGCGCTGTGGGAGCAGGAGGAGTTCTCCTCCTTAAAGCATTACTTCCTAATTTCCTGTACAGCAGGCAGACTGCAGAGAACACAGAACACTGAGCTTTCCTCAGATTCATTTTCAAAGATGTGTTTCATAACTTCATCATATATCATAACTCAAGAGTGAAAGAGAAGTGTCCATACGAATGTGTTCTGATGTGTATGTCTGTTTTAATCCTAACCTTCATCAACCACAGAGATGACCACTTAGTCTCCCACAGCCTTCCATTCAGACCAGAGGAGGGGTACTCTTATTTAATCTTGACTGATCTGACCTGACCAGCAGTGAGTGGTAAATGTGTGAGTGTGTGTGTGTGTGTGTGTGTGTGTGTGTGTGTGTGTGTGTGTGTGTGTGTGTGTGTGTGTGTGTGTGTGTGTGTGTGTGTGTGTGTGTGTGTGTGTGTGTGTGTGTGTGTGTGTGTGTGTGTGTGTGTGTGTGTGTGTGTGTGTGTACTCTGGGCTCTTACAACTCCTTGCAGCTGCACCCTTTAGAGAGGAGGTTTCCATGGTGAGGTTGGGGGGCTCCCATTGGTCCTTGAGGGGTCCCAACAGGTCCTCACATTACATTTTGTACTCAACGTGCAGCATGCAGCAGCATTAGTCATTTGTTCAGCAACCTGTATTTATGTTTTTTTGTTTTTGTTTTCTGACCAGCATCCCCTCGCTGCTGTGAGATTAATAACTGACCTGAATAGCCAAGGTGGAGGGAGCATGCCATTGATCACAACATGACTTGAAGGTTATGTCTATATGTGATGTTACTCTTTAAAGTAATTGCAGAGATCTGTGGCCATGGTCACATTACTAGAGATAGGCCAACAAGGCATATGAGCAGACAGATCTAACAGAAGGTTTGGCCAAAAGAAAACTAGAAAGGAAGCACACCCATCCCATAATGTTGCTAAAAATATAAGTGAACAGGGAAACCCTGAGCTATAAGCAACTGGCAATTAGGGTAAGCCACGTATTAGAGGGGGCGGATCAGATATCACGCATATGCCCTTTTAAAATGAGCAAGTGTTTTCGGGAGATGCAGAGGAATTAACTTCAATAACAGATTATTGTCCCTCTATTATACTCTTTTTCAACAATATATAATAGGTCTCAGATATATACGAAACCTGTCTCTGAAGTGTTTGGCTCAAACACCAAACAGATCATTAGCTGCTTTCACACAAAGTACTTTGCGGTACTCAGTTCCCGGTACTTAGTCCCCCCGAACTCCTTAGTCCCTGGAACTGTCCTGTAGATCGCGTTAACACCGGAATAAGTCCCTGAGGGAGGATTACGCAAATGAAGCCGCTGACGTCACTTCTTCTTCTTCTGCTCTGGGTTTACTGGCAGGCCGCAACCAACTTCACGGCATATACTGCCACCTTAAGTCCCGGAGTCCCCCGGAGCTAGGGACTGGCTTCAGTAGAATCTGCTGGGTAGCGTCTTCCGAGTAAATCGCCAGAAGCGCCAACACCTCCTCATCACTCCACCGCTCCCATGTTTTATTTTGTGTTGCCATAAATTAGTCTCTCTCAGTTGGTGCGCTGAGATAATGCTAATAATGCTAATGCGAGCAAATAAAATGGCGGCTTCACAAAACTCTTCGGAGTTTTACGGGCCGTGGTTTGCAATTCGCCCAGCCAATCAGACATTTTTAGTGCGGCCGACACACCCACAAACCTTTTAATCCCCAGGAAAGTACCACCTCTCTAGCTGGGACTATCTGGGGGTGAAAAGGTTCGCGCGAACTAGGTTCTAGTTCCAGATCTTTTTGGTGTGAAACCAAAATCCAAAGAACTATCGGTCTAGTTACATTACATTTCATTTCATTTAGCTGACGCTTTTATCCAAAGCGACTTACAATAAGTGTAAATGACCTTTAATATGTTTAACCTTTTGTAGAGGTGGCTATATTTGTGTGCAAATGTTTTCCTGTGGTAAAGTTTTAGTTTTTTACTTTTATTTTGATAGTTATAAGATCCGGACTTTTATTTTGAAGGGACTTTTGCCAGAAGTGAATAGAGAACGAAGGAGTGTAAACACGTGTAATGAAGGATGAATGATGGAGAAATTAACATCAAGTAATTAGTTACGTTGGGTTTTTAGCACCTGGCTGATAGGGGCACAAGGTTTGTTATTACTTTAATTAATATGTGTATTGATATTATGTGGTGTTATTTCGTAGTTTTGCAGAGTTTTGAGTCCATGCTTTTGAATTAACAAAACTGCTATATTAGCCTACATGTGTTCTGCTCATAGACTGTATATATAAATGGACGTAGTGTCCGTGACGTCACCAATAGGATTCTGCAGAGTTGCAGAGAAGCCCTTAGTAGGCGGAGTCGGCCACTAACGCTTGACAGCGACGTCAGAGTCTAATCCCGCCTGCTCCAAATAAGGGCAAAGAGGCGGAGCCGAACCTGCTGCCTCCGAACTGGAAGTAAACAGAGCTAGCTCAGGCTAAGAAGCTAAGCTAACATGAAATACATGCATACCAAGTTACTTCTAACATTGTAGTTCCCCTATAAATTCATAATCAAATGATACAATCTGCAAGAGAATTAGCTATATTTTGTTATTCTTAATGCTTGTCATTCACACGTTAAGAAAATAAGTACCGATACATAGCAGAAAAATTGTGGCGATGTTCAGCTTAATAAGCCTTTGTAAGAAACTGAGAGGCAGAGTAGTGGGAGGCACCTACATTCCCAATAGGTGGCTCCACCCGCTTCCAATTAACAGTATTGGGAGCAGGTGTGGAGACCTCACACCTGGTGCTAATCACTCCCTCAAGGGAGACAAAGCACACAGAGTTGCTCAGTTGTGTGTGGCACATGGAGGGAGCAGGAGACTCCCAGCGTGAGGAAACATTTTGTAAGCTGGTTACCCGGTTACCCGGGTTACCCTGGTAACCCGGCTACGTTAGCCTTTGTATAGTTAAAGGTATTATTGAGTTTAACAGCAATAAAGCCTCTTTTTCGGACTTGAACACTGCCTCGGTCGTGATTGCTACACTACCACTTTTCTCTTTATCTGCCCAGTCCTGTTACACTGGTGGAGAATGCGGGCATAAGAACTCTAGTGGTGGTGTTGCAGTCAGAATCTTTTTTTTTTTTTTTTTTCAAGATGGAGGGTTTACTAAGGGAGTTGGTGCGTATTTCTACTGAGCAGCAGACTCTGCAAGGGCAGAGGATACAGGAGCAGCAGAAACAGAATGCGCTTCTCCATGTGGAGGTCCAAAAATGCCTAACAGCAGCCTCTCCTATCCAGAGGGAAGCAACCGTGCAGCCTAACACAGGTCGATTCTTCCCCAAAATGATGGAGAGTGATGAGATAGAGGCCTATTCAACAGCCTTTGAGCGCACAGCTGAAAGAGAGGGCTGGCCAAGGGACTCCTGGGCTGACCTGGTTGGACCATTCCTCCTGGGCCCGGCACAGCAAGCTTACTTCGACCTCCCTCCTGACCAAGCAAAGGATTAGGTCGTCTTGAAGAGGGAAATCCTGGCGAGGTTTGGCTATAGCGTAGCAGCAAGAGCCCAGCGGTTCCATGACTGGAAATACAAGCCAGAGTTGTCAGCCAGGGCCCAGATGTATGACCTAGGCCGGGTAACCAGAGCATGCAACCCCGAAAAGTTGAGCGTTTTAGAGAGGATAATGATGGACAAATATATTCGGTCTCTGCCCTATGAGATGAAGAAAATGGCAAGCCAGCAGAATCCAGCCAGTCTGGATGAGTTGGTTAGCGTAGTGGAGAGCCACGTGGTCACAGCGGACCTGCTTAAGTCCACACGACCAGACACAGAGTTGGGCGGGAAAGTCAGTGCGGAAGCATCACGGACTAGACGGGCACGAGAACCGCGATGGGAACCAGAAGAGGTAAGGCGACGACAGTCCTACCTGCCAGAGGGCCAACCGCGTTGCTACCAGTGTGGGGAGATAGGCCACATTGCCCGGGACTGCCCAGGGAAGGATGAGCTAATGCCGACCGCCAACTCATCTGGTGCAAGGCCCTGCCACCTTCTTGACTCTTGCTGGGTACAGGAAAGCTCCCTGGCTCAAATGATACCAGTCAAGGTAAATGGAAAAGATGCAGAGGCGCTAGTGGACTCAGGAAGTGTGGTGTCCCTCATTCAACCCCACCTCCTCGACCATTTGTCATCTGAAGAGACTGTGCCCATCTCCTGTGTCCATGGGGACACTAAATTATACCCCACTTGCCTCATCCACCTTACCACATTTAAAGGCAGCTGTGAGCTGAAAGTAGGGGTGGTTCCTTCCCTACCAGTGCCAGTCTTGGTGGGGCGAGACTGCCCACTATACAAGCGCCTGCGGCACCAGAAGGAGGTGAGTCCCAAAAAGCCCAAGCGTGCCAAAGGAAAGCGAGAGAAAGGACAAATTGCCACCCAGGGTAAGTCTCCTCAGCAGTCCCCCAAAGTTGTGTGTGCTGTGCCGGAGGAGCAGAGAGGCAACCAATCTTCCAGTGCAGACGAGGCAAATGATAACCCTTTTGTTGCTTTCCCGGGAGACCTAAGCACAGGTGATGAGGAGGGCGAAGTCGCATTGCTTCCAAGTTTGAAGGGCCAGTTCGGGACCGCCCAGATTGAAGACCCCAATCTGTTGCATGCACGCAGCAATGTTACGGAAATAGAGGGAAAACCAGTTCCAGGAGTAGGTGAGCTTACATGTCCTCATTTCCTAATAAAAAATAATCTGTTATACTATGCCAAAGAGGTTGAAGGTCAGCAAAGAGACTTGTTGGTTTTCCCAAAACAATATGTGTCCACAGTGCTGCATCTGGCTCACAGCCATGTCCTAGGGGCCCACCTAGGGGTTAAGAAGACAAGGCAGCGGATTGGGAGCCGGTTCCACTGGCCAGGGGTGGTAAGAGCTATAGAGGATTATTGTGGCACCTGTGTTGAATGTCAAAAGATGAGTCCCAAGCCACACTTTAAAAATCCCCTAATACCTCTACCGATAATCAAGGTACCTTTTCTCGCATTGCCATGGACTTAGTGGGACCACTGGTGAAGTCTGCCAGGGGACATCAGTATATTCTTGTGATCCTTGACTATGCAACCAGGTACCCGGAGGCCATTCCCTTGAGGAACATGACAACGAGAGTGATTGCACGGGAGCTCCTTCACCTGTTCAGCCGAGTTGGGATTCCTAAATAGATGCTAAAGAGATGCTAACAGACCAAGGCACTCCCTTCATGTCCAAGATAATGAAGGGTCTCTGCAGGCTCTTCAAGGTAAAGCAGCTTCGTACATCTGTCTAGCATCCTCAGACAGACGGATTGGTAGAACGCTTTAACAAGACGTTGAAATCCATGTTAAAGAAGGTTGTTGACAAGGATGGTCGTAACTGGGACCAGCTTCTGCCCTATGTCCTGTTTTCAATCAGGGAAGTTCCACAGGCTTCAACCGGTTTCTCTCCCTTTGAGCTGCTGTATGGCCGACAGCCCAGAGGACTTCTCGACATCGCAAAGGAAGCCTGGGAGAAGCAACCAAGCCCCCATCGGAGCCTGATTGGGCATGTAGAGACGATGCAGATGCATATGAAAGATGTTTGGCCCATGGTCATAGAGCACATGGCTCAAGCCCAAGAAGCCCAGAGAAAAGTGTATAACAGAGGTGCCCAACCGCGTGAGTTCCTTCCCGGGGATAAAGTGCTTCTCCTGTTCCCCACCACAGAACACAGATTCCTGGCATCGTGGCAAGGTCCCTATGAAATAGCAGAGAAGGTGGGACCAGTCAACTACAAGGTACGCCAACCTGGCCGTCGCAAACCATCCCAAATATACCATGTTAACCTGTTAAAGAAATGGTTAGCCGAGAGGCACTGCTGTGTTGTTGTTCCCCGGTTGTGTCCCCCTCTTCTCCAGACCATGAGGTGGCCAAAGTTGAATACGGTCCAGGGCTGTCCAAAGCTCAGTTACAGCAAACCAAGGAACTGGTTCAGCAGAGTTTGGAAGTGTTCTCACTACGACCTGGACGCACAACGATGGTGGAACATCAAATCCACAAAGAGCCTGGCCCAAAGGTAAAGATGCGGCCCTTCCGGGTGCCGGAGGCAAGACGGGCGGCCATTGAGCAAGAAGTGCAGAAAATGCTGGCTATGGGGGTGATTGAATAATCTCACAGTGAGTGGACCAGCCCTGTCGTTCTGGTTCCTAAGCCAGACAAAACCAACAGGTTCTGTAATGATTTCAGAAAATTGAAAATTGAATGCCCAGGATAGATGAGCTAATTGATCGGTTTGGGGAAGCCAGGTATATCAGGAATCTGGACTTAACAAAAGGGTATTGGCAGGTCCCAATTGAAGCAGCCTCAAGAGAGAAGACGGCCTTCGCCACCCCCACAGGGCTGTACCAGTATACTGTGCTTCCCTTCGGGATTAATGGAGCACCAGCCACGTTCCAGAGACTGATGGACAAGGTTCTGAGGCCACATCGTGAGTATGCAGCTGCCTATTTGGATGACGATGTTATCCACAGTGACTCTGGGGATAGCCATCTTATAAGGCTTGCAGCAGTACTGGAATCTCTCCGCAGGGCGGGCTTGACAGCCAATCCAAGAAAATTTAAGCTTGGACTGGAGGAAGCCGAATACCTGGGCTTCACCATTTGTCGGGGCAACGTTAGATCACAAGAAAGGAAGGTTCGGGCGATCCAGGACTGGCCACGGCCGTCAACAAAGAAACAGGTGAAAACCTTCTTGGGTCTGACGTCCTACTATTGCCATTTTATCCCGAACTTCTCCACACTAGCCTCTCCCCTTACAGACCTGACCAGAGACTCACAGCCGCTAATGGTCAAGTGGACAGGAGAGGCTGAACACGCCTTTGAGGGACTTAAGAGGGCTCTCTGCGCACGGCAGGTGTTGGTGACCCCAGACTTCAGCCGGGGGATGATTGTGCAGACGGATGCGTCAGAGGTGGGCATAGGAGCAGTACTATCCCAGGAGGTTCACGGTGAGGAACACCCCGTCATGTACATCAGCCGGAAGCTGAACACAAGGGAACAAGGGTATGCTACTGTGGAGAAAGAAGGCCTAGCAATAAAATGGGCTCTTGAGCGCCTCCGGTATTACCTCTTGGGACGTCACTTCACTCTGGTAACTGATCATGCCCCACTGATCTGGATGGCAAATAAAAAAGACACAAACGCTAAAGTAGGAAGGTGGTTTGTCTCACTACAGGAGTTTAACTTCTCTATCATCCACAGAGCCGGAGCCAAGCATGGGAATGCAGATACCCTGTCCCGTAGAGATGCCCTGTGGACCATGGTCACCTCTCCTCGGCCAGAACTGAAGGGGGGGGGGGGCAGAGTAGTGGGAGGCACCTACATTCCCAATAGGTGGCTCCACCCGCTTCCAATTAACAGTATTGGGAGCAGGTGTGGAGACCTCACACCTGGTGCTAATCACTCCCTCAAGGGAGACAAAGCACACAGAGTTGCTCAGTTGTGTGTGGCACATGGTGGTAGCAGGAGACTCCCAGCGTGAGGAAACATTTTGTAAGCTGGTAAGTCGGTTAGCGGCCCGGCTACGTTAGCCTTTGTATAGTTAAAGGTATTATTGAGTTTAACAGCAATAAAGCCTCTTTTTTGGACTCGAACACTGCCTCTGTCGTGATTGCTACACTACCACTTTTCTCTTTATCTGCCCAGTCCTGTTACACCTTGTTCAACATAATTTATTTAGCTAATACTACAGCAGGCGAACCAAGTCTGCGTTTCGCTGCATACCCTGATCGCCAGTTATAACGACGGACTCCATTGCCCGGACCTAACGGAGCCGCACTGGGCTAGCTCCGGGACGCCGGCTGGAGCTAGCCCCCTGCGGCTCCGTTAGCTCCGGCGGCCACCACTGGGATAGTTAGGTCCCCTATTAACATTTGCTCCCATTTAGCATTATGGGCGTCATAGCCATAGACTATAAAAGTCTTACCCAAGGCTGAATCATAAACTAAAATGTATATGTATGTATAAAGGGTTACGTCCTTAGCTGGCTAATAAGTAACAAGCTAAGCTACCAAGCACAGAAACACCTGCGAACGGGATTAACATGTATAATATTATCCTTTTAGACTTCTTGGAAGTTCTGTTCGTACATTCAAGCGCACAGCACGACATTTTAATTGTCTGGTATTCTTAACAATATTCCATAAAAGGCACAATCACCACGAACATGGCTAAAGCTAAAGGGTCAAGTACAGTACTATGACTAACTAACGTTGTAGCCTCTATGGTTGTAGCCTAGCAGAGTGGACAAGTTGCTGTTAGCTGACAGTGAGGCATGTACATGTCCATCAAAGTGACCACGCCCTAATGTATGCAAACACTTTAAGACCTAATATAAATAAAAGGGTCGTGTTAGAAAACAATTCACTCACAGATTCATAATCATGAAGGTGGAATCTAACTATATCAATAATAATATTTATTGCATCCATGGGTAGAAACATGTTTTTTTCTGCTGTAAAGTTGGGCATTTTAACATGGGGGTCTATGGAAATTGCTCCTTTCTGCAGTCAGTTCCTAGCGGCCCATGTATGAACTGCAGTGTGTTGCACTTCTGTATTGGCGTCCCGGATATTCCCCAGAGTTTGCCGCTTGGTTCTGCTCTGTTAGTTAGGGGCAGTAGTGAGCTATAATTGCTTTATTTAGTTTATTAGAAATGTAACGTTTATAAATGCAAGGAATGGAGATGTTTTATCTGTGAAATGGTGGCTAATCATGGGCATAGGAAGCATCCTGAATGTGGGGGGGACATCTTTAACGGGGGTTTGGGGATCCCCCCCCCACGAAAAAAAATAGATTTCCTGTATTCTGGTGCATTTATTTTTAGGTGGTTTGATACTTTTATGTGGCTACACTAGCATGAGGAAAATGAAGGGTACATTTTGTAATTTCATCCAGAAGTAAAAAAAGGAAACATATTTGATTATTATTTCAGAGCCGTCTTTGAATTAATAAAAAGCAGTTTCAATGCCCATTTTTTGTCAATGTATATACAACAATAAATATTTGTGAGTGCATTGAGAGATATTGTTGTGGAGTCATTTATATATAAATCGCAAAATACATTTGTGAATCCTTCTGTGAGCATTTATTAATATTGAGACTGATCTGACTCCATACAGATGTTAAGTTCACCTTGGAATGGTATCGACTTAAATATTCAAATAAATGTTGCTCTTTTGTCTATATTGGTCATATGATGGCCCTTGACTGAAATGTTTCCTGTTCAATATCCCCACTGATTTCCTTACAATTCTGTGATGAGAGTCCACATCACAATTTACTCTAAACTGTCATTTCCCTTTCATCACTCACCTCAGCAATGAACCTCTCTCCACTGTCCCTGTATTCTGCCTCTGACTCACTCTCAAGCGCCTAGATGTCAAGAGAGGTGGTGAAGTGATAATTATTTATTGAGCAGTATACTCTTTCACATTGAATCAGGACAAGTCATACTGAATGTAAATACAACTGACTCTAAAGTAAGTCCCAGTCTGTGACATTGGACATTTTGAAGACTCAAAGTCCCAAGCAATAGGTAGAATATTAGCTAGTCTATGTAATGTGCACAGAAAATAAATAGTTAACTGGATACTGGGATGGAAATTGCCTATAAGCACTCAGTAAAACATAAACACACACAAAAAGCTTCTGAAAGATAAGAAGTATAATTAAAACATAATGCACATTACCATTAGAGTACCTAAGTTAAAGAACTCAGAAAATAATCTCTTATCGAACAGAGGCTGCAGTAAAACACACTGACTGCGTCTTTACATGGACATCATGGTGTTTACATGAGCACAGAGAGATCGGGCTGTTCATGTTCCCTGTTTACATGATAAATACTAGTAACCTGGTATTTCGATGCCTTTTCTCATCTAAACTATTCAGTATTTGTATCTCTCTATCATGACATAAAGATGAAACTCCTCTCAAGAAGTGAGACGCTTTTGCCGCGGCCACCGCCATCACTGTTAACTGATTAACTGCTACCAGCTGAAGACTTACTTTCCTCTTCTTTGAAATGTTCTTATGTCCATGTTGTCTGGGGAGAAAACATATCAAACCAAGAGATCGTCAGCTTTGATTTTCGCTGTATTAACAATGTCCTGAACATTTAGTGTGTGTGCCACATCCGCTACCGGCATCGCTTCATACAACACAGGTCCGAGCTGTCCAACTATGACAACACTCCTTAAACATGCGCGCGCTATTGGAGAATCTGCCTTGGTACAAAGTAGCAGTGAAAACATGGTACGGAGTTTCATTGATTTGGGCATTTTCAATAAGCAAGTGGAATGGATTTGAGAGTGAAGCACTGACACAGCGCTCTAAAAAGTGTGGCGAGTGGATAGACCGATTCAAGAACTTTCCACATGGTAAAAGTGGGGGGGTCTAAACTAATCATTTGAAAAAGTGGGGGGGACTTGTCCCACCCTCATATAATGGCTGCGACGCCCATGTGGCTAATTATTGCGTCTTCTTTCTTTTCTTAGCTCTTACGTTGGTACTTGATACTTAATGTATACATGCAAGGGTGTACAATAAAAGGATACCATCAGTTTGAGAGTATGACCATTATTCAGCTGGGGACGCTACAGTAAGAGCTTCACCTCATCATTCCCACTACGCTCATGAACAAGGATGAGTGCGGAGGGACTTGATGTGATGGTCTAAGGTTGTGACACCCACTCACGAAATGGCATCAGACAACTCATCTTTAGACGATAGGGACAAGGACCAGACAATGGATGCTTATAAATACGGCAACGTCTTCGTGAGCTGCTTAACAAAGACTATGCTCGCTCCATCTACGGTTCCACAGCCACACCCTCACGTCCACGCTCTAACTCCAGCCATCACTCTGTGTGCTCCATCGTAGCAGCCAAAAGAGCAGACACTGCAGCAGAGTTAGCAGTGAAGGAAGCAGAGTATGAATTGCTGTTGGAAGAGTTAAAAACTAAAAGGAAAGGATTCAACTCCTAGAGGAGCAACAAAGGAGAGAACTTGAAGCTCAGACGTGAGTTGGAAAGATTGAAGGCAGAAAAGAATATAAGAGCTGCACGAGCTAGACTTGTAACCTATGACCAGGAAGTAATGCAGGAACATGTCTATTCTTCTGATATCGATCCTAGAGAACAACGTGTATTTCCACAGCAATATGTGAATACAGCTGTCATCCAGCAGCCCACTAATGTTGCAGTGACAACATCAACCCCACAGACAGATGTGATTTACTTGGCTCAAGCAGTCCAGGATAGCATTTCTCTGAACAAGCTCCCAATACCAGAGCCACCTGTATTCACTCGTGACTCGATCCATTTCATTGAGTGGAAGGCTTCATTCACATCACTTATAGACAAAAGGAACATTTATTCAGCTGACAAACTGCATTATCTGAGAAAGTATGTAGGAGGTCCAGCCCGAAGAATACTTGATGGCATCTTCTTCAGACGTGATGAGGAAGCCTATAAGGATGCATGGAGCTGTCTCAACCAAAGGTATGGTCAGCCCTTTATTATACAGAGAGCATTCAGAGAAAAACTGTCAAACTGGCCAAAAATACACACAAAGGATGCTGATGGATTACGGACATTTGCTGATTTCCTAAACTCATGCCAGTAAGCCATGCCCTAAGTTAAAGGTCTGGACATTTTGAATGACTGCGAGGAAAATCAGAAACTGATTCAAAAGCTACCTGACTGGACAGCATCACAGTGGAACAGAAAGGTTACTCAAGTCATGAGAAGTGAGCAAGAATTCCCAAACTTCCAGCAGTTTGTTGATTTCATGTTAATGGAGGCAGAGATTGCCTGTAATCCTATTACTTCATTCCGTGCTCTCCACTCAGCAGAGTCGAACTCAGAGAAACATCACCTGAAAGAAGGGAGAAGTCAAATGAGTGTTCTCCACACACAGAAAGCCACAGAGACTGAAATTAAAGGACAGGCAAAAACAAGTTTAAGGCCTCAATGTATGCTATGTCAAGACAGTAACCATGTTCTTCACTATTGTCCTGAGTTCAAAAGTAAATCTCTGGATGAACGAAGGAAATATGTAAAGGAAAATAAACTGTGCTATGGCAGTCTAAAGCCAGGCCATAATGCAAGGGACTGTCGTCACAGACACTCATGTGACAACTGCAAAGGAAAACATCCTACATCTCTCCATGATGACAGCTACACTGCAGCAAAAACATCATCAGTCCTGAGTCAGAGCAGCACAGATGAAGCAGCAACCACACTGTCTTTTAATGTGAATACTGAGGAGCCATCTGATAATACTTCAATGATTGTGCCGGTGTGGGTTTCTTCTGTCAGCAATCTAGGTATGGAAAGGCTTGTGTATGCGTTGCTCGACACTCAAAGTGACACGGTCTTCATTGAACAGGAAGTAAGCAACAGCTTGCAAACAGAGACACATCCTGTGAGGCTGAAGCTCTCAACGATGATTGGAAAGGATGCATTGATGCACAGTGAAAGGGTCCAAGGCCTCAGAGTGAGAGGTTTTAACTCCACAGTCCTCATTGATCTCCCTCCAACCTACATTAAGGATTGCATACCAGTGAATCGAAAACACATTCCTACCTGCGAAACGGCAAGGCACTGGAATCATCTCCGCATAATAGCAGATGAAATCCCACCACAGCTAGAGTGTGAAGTTGGCCTTTTGATAGGCTATAATGATGGAGTATTGTGGGTTACACATCATCACAGAATGAGTCACCAAGCTTCAAAGATATGTGCCACAGATTGCTGTCAAGGAGCTCCCTCCAGTGACTCCAGTAGATGCATTATGGGTATTGGAATCTGACTATCAGGATGCCAATAAAGATGGAAAGACTGTCTCAAACCGGATACAGAAAATACATCTGAGTACAACTCCTCAGCAGTGGAGATACGTCTCTACTAACGATAACCCTGCTGACCTTGCATCTAGAGGTTCAAGGGCAAATGAGATTCTAACGTCCAGCTGGCTCACAGGACCTCAGTTGCTATTGGAGAAGGACACCAGCTGTAGATGTCATCACAGAAATGCAGATTGGAGATCCTGAAATCAAAAAGATTCAGACACTAAACACACAAACAGTGAAACATGTGAGTCTTTCAGACAGATTGTCAAGGTTTTCTTCATGGTCAAAGGCAACTCAAGCTGTCGCTCGTCTCATCCGTTGTGCTAGAAGAGATATATCAACGAATCACAGCACAGTACAAGAACGAGAGGACGCACAGCATACCATCATAAAGGATTTACAGAGACAAATATATCCAGAAGAGATAAGGTTGCTCAGTAAGAAAACTCAGCTTCCTCGACAGAGTAAACTGTACAAGATGGATACCTTTCTGGATCAAGACGGACTGCTCAAGGTGGGAGGAAGACTGAAAAATACATCTCTCTTTGACTCACTGAAACATCCAGTGATAATACCAAAGGACCATCCCATTACCAGGACAATAATAGCTCATTATCATGAGAAGGTACAACGTATGGCAGATCTGCCGTCCGAGCGTGTGGACCCATTACCACCATTCACATTCAGCATTGCCACCAGACAACGCTGGCATACTCCAAAGAGAAACCTCGAAGTCGGTGACATCGTCATGGAGAAGACAGATCTGCCCAGGAATGAGTGGAAGTTGGCAAGAGTTATAGAGACAGTGACATAAAAAGATGGGCTAGTGAGAAGAGTCACGATTAGTATTGGAGATCAGAAGACGGGAAAGGTGGGACAGTGTTCTGGAAAGCCGTCCATTCTCGAACGTCCAGTGCAGAAGCTGATCCTGCTCGTGGAGACTGTTTGACCACCCTCTTCACGGCACAACCATATCCTTTACAGTATGAACACTTATTCATGGACATTCTAATGGAATAAGAGTTAAGGTTAAAGGTCAAATCAAGTTCAGAAATTATTCGTGCTTTATCTATACATTTAACAAATTCACTCATAATTTGGTGGGAGTGAAAATGACCTTTAATATGTTTAACCTTTTGTAGAGGTGGTTATACTTGTGTGCCGATGTTTTCCTGTGGTAACGTTTTAGTTTTGTACTTTTATTTTGATAGTTATAAGATCCAGACTTTTATTTTGAAAGGACTTTTGCCGGAAGTGAAAAGAGAACGAAGGAGTGTAAACATGTGTAATGACGGATGAATGACGGAGAAATTAACATCAAATAATTAGTTACGTTGGGTTTTTAGCACCTGGCTGATAGGGGCACAAGGTTTGTTATTACTTTAATTAGTACATGTACAAGTGGGGTAAAAAAGTATTTAGTCAGCCACCAATTGTGCAAGTTCTCCCACTTAAAAAGATGAGAGAGGCCTGTAATTTTCATCCTAGGTAAACTTCAACGATGAGAGACAGAATGGGGGGAAAGAATCCAGGAAATCACATTGTAGGATCTTTAATGAATTAATTGGTAAATTCCTCGGTAAAATAAGTATTTGGTCACCTACAAACAAACAAGATTTCTGGCTCTCACAGACCTGTAACTTCTTCTTTAAGAGCCTCCTCTGTCCTCCACTTGTTAACTGTATTAATGGCACCTGTTTGAACTCGTTATCAGTATAAAAGACACCTGTCCACAACCTCAAACAGTCACACTCCAAACTCCACTATGGCCAAGACCAAAGAGCTGTCAAAGGACACCAGAAACACAATTGTAGACCTGCACCAGGCTGGGAATACTGAATCTGCAATAGGTAAGCAGCTTGGTGTGAAGAAATCAACTGTTGGAGCAATTATTAGAAAATGAAAGACATACAAGACCACTGATAATCTCCCTCGATCTGGGGCTCCATGCAAGACATCACCCCGTGGGGTCAAAATGATCACAAGAACGGATAGCAAAAATCCCAGAACCACACAGGGGGACCTAGTCAATGACCTGCAGAGAGCTGGGACCAAAGTAACAAAGGCTACCATCAGTAACACACTACGCCGCCAGGGACTCAAATCCTGCAGTGCCAGACGTGTCCCCCTGCTTAAGCCAGTACATGTCCAGGCCCATCTGAAGTTTGCTAGAGAGCATTTAGATGATCCAGAAGAGGATTGGGAGAATGTCATATGGTCAGATGAAACCAAAATATAACTTTTTGGTAAAAACTCAACTAGACGTGTTTGGAGGAGAAAGAATGCTGAGTTGCATCCAAAGAACACCATACCTACTATGAAACATGGGGGTGGAAACATCATGCTTTGGGGCTGTTTTTCTGCAAAGGGACCAGGACGACTGATCCGTGTAAAGGAAAGAATGAATGGGGTCATGTATCGTGAGATTTTGAGTGATAACCTCCTTCCATCAGCAAGGGCATTGAAGATGACATGACAATGATCCCAAACACACCGCCCGGGCAACGAAGGAGGGGCTTCGTAAGAAGCATTTCAAGGTCCTGGAGTGGCCTAGCCAGTCTCCAGATCTCAACCCCATAGAAAATCTTTGGAGGGAGTTGAAAGTCCGTGTTGCCCAGCGACAGCCCCAAAACATCACGGCTCTAGAGGAGATCTGCATGGAGGAATGGGCCAAAAATACCAGCAACAGTGTGTGAAAATCTTGTGAAGACTTACAGAAAACGTTTGACCTCTGTCATTGCCAACAAAGGGTATATAACAAAGTATTGAGATGAACTTTTGTTATTGACCAAATACTTATTTTCCACCATAATTTGCAAATAAATTCTTTAAAAGTCAGACAATGTGATTTTCTGGAATTCTTTTTCTCATTTTGTCTCTCATAGTTGACGTATACCTAGGATGAAAATTACAGGCCTCTCTCATCTTTTTAAGTGGGAGAACTTGCACAATTGGTGGCTGACTAAATACTTTTTTGCCCCACTGTATGTGTTTTGATATTATGTGGTGTTATTTCGTAGTTTTGCAGAGTTTTGAGTCCATGCTTTTCAATTAGCAAAACTGCTATATTAGCCTACATGTGTTCTGCTCTGTTAGTTAGGGGGCAGTAGTGAGCTATAATTGCATTATTTAGTTTATTAGAAATGTAACGTTTATAAATGCAAGGAATGGAGATGTTTTATCTTGGCACTTGAAATGTTTGGCTCTATGAAACCTGATGTACTTGATGATGATTCTGTTTTCTTCAAGTTTGTATCTTCCTGGTCGAGTGTACTTATTGTAAGTCGCTTTGGATAAAAGCGTCAGCTAAATGCAATGTAATAATAATAATTATCTTTGAGATGGTGGCTAATTATTGTGTTTTTTTTCTTTTCTTAGCTCTTACGTTGGTACTTGATACTTAATGTATACATGCAAGGGTGTACAATAAAAGGATACCATCAGTTTGAGAGTATGACCATTATTCAGCTGGGGACGCTACAGTAAGTGCATTCGACCAAGAAGATACAAACTTGAAGAAAACAGAATCATATAAGTACATTTGGTTTCATAGAGCAAAAACATTGCAAGTGCTACTTAACTGGCTATAGATAAGCCAGTCCTTTGTTAGTTTATAAGTGCTTTGTTAGTATATGAGTGCTTTTTATTTTGTTTTGTTTTTCATTTTATTGCTCGAAGTGGAGTCGAAAGAGATGAGTTTTCAGTCTGCGCCGGAAGATGTGTAAGCTTTCTGCTGTCCTGATTTCAATGGGGAGCTCATTCCACCATTTTGGAGCCAGGATAGCAAACCGACGTGTTTTTGCTGATGGGAACATGGGTTCCCCTTCGCAGAGAGGGTGCAGCGAGCTGTTTGGCTGATGCAGAGTGGAGTGCACCTGCTGGGGTGTACGGTTTAACCATGTCCTGGATGTAGGAAGGGCCAGATCCATTCGCAGCATGGTACGCAAGTACCATTGTCTTGAAGTGGATTCTAGCAGTTACCGGAAGCCAGTGAAGGGAGCGGAGGAGCGGGGTGGTGTGGGAGAATTTAGGAAGGTTGAAGACCAGACGAGCAGCTGCATTCTGGATGAGCTGCAGAGGTCGGATGGCACATACAGGTAGACCAGCCAGGAGGGAGTTGCAGTAGTCTAGGCGGGAGATGACGAGAGCCTGGACCAGAACCTGCGTCGCTTTCTGGGTCAGGTGGGAACGTATCCTCCTGATGTTGTAAAGCGTGTATCTGCAGCAGCGGGTTTAGCAGCGATGTTTGCAGTTTGTTATCCAATTGGGGAAACAATAGAGGTGCCGATGTTGACTGTTAGGTCAAGAGTGGGACAATCTTTTCCCGGAAGAAAAAGCAGTTCAGTGTTGTCAAGGTTGAGCATGAGGTGGTGAGCAGACTTCCACTGAGAGAGCAGAGATGCGTTCGACGACCTGGGTCTCTGAGTGGGGAAAATACAAAATTAATTGAATGTCGTCAGCGTAGCAGTGGTATGAAAAACCATGCTGGCTAATGACAGATCCGAGCGACCCCTGTAGATAATTGACAAGGGTCGGACTCGCACCCTATCCAAGTTACCCTGTAGGTCTTTGAGGTATGAGGTGAGGAGGGAAAGTGCAGAGCCTGAAACTCCAGGTTCTTGGAGAGTGCGAAGGAGGATCTGATGGTTCACCGTGTCGAATGCAGCAGACAGGTCCAAAAGGATGATGACAGAGGAGAGGGAGGCTGCTTTAGCCGTGTGCAGTTCCTCAGAGACAGCAAGGAGAGCAGTTTCTGTTGAGTGACCTGCCTTGAAACCAGACTGGTGCGGATCCAGAAGGTTGTTCTGATGGAGATAACAGGAGAGTTGTTTAAAGACAACGCGTTCAAGTGTTTTAGACAGGAACGGGAAAAGAGAGACAGGCCTGTAGTTACAACATCGGACGGGTTGAGAGTGAGTTTCTTTAGGAGAGGGTTTACTCTTGCCTCCTTGTGACTGTTTGGAAAATGATCAGAAGTTAGAGAAGTATTGATGAAATGGGTGAGAAACGGTAGAATATCAGGAGCGATAGTCTGAAGGAGGTTTGAGGGGATAGGGTCCAGAGGACAGGTGGTAGGACGGGCAGAGGTAATGAGGGTAAGAACCTCACTTGGAGAGAGAGGGGAAAAGGAGGTCAGTGTGTGGTTCCTGGGAAAAGTACTCCGGTATGAAAGCGCCTATTGTAGCATCCCATAATACCCTCTGTTTCAGCCCTGTACCATAAGTGCTGATGCTGTGTCTCTAGCTTTAAATGCTAATGAGCTGCAGCTGGCCACGCCCCTCTGCAGAGTGATTGGTTTAAAAAAACACAATGGTGCTTTAGGAGGATATTCAGGTGATAAGGTGGGGGGGGGGGGGGGGGGGTGGGGTTACCTTGGTTGGTTATTGGCTAATGGTTGTTGTGTAATTGTGACATCAGACAGGTTTTTATATAGATGGATCAGGACAAAAAGAGAGTCTCTTAACACAGAGGGGACACATATTTACTGTATATAAAATATATGAAGAAGAGGATTTTGCATAATAGGTGACCTTTAAAGGAAATGGTTCCAATGAGAAACAAGAGCACCAGAGATTTCCCTCTCACTACTTCTCCATAAAATACCCAATATATAAGACAGATAGATAGATACAGTAAGTCAGTGATCGTGTACTGTGTACGGCAGTTTTGCTGTATTTATGCATACAAAGCTGATGCGTCTGGGTTCTCTGTGAAACTACAGTGAGTTTAAGTGGATCTCCAAACAGTGGGCCACTACTGTAGCGGCCTGATAGAAGTTCTGTCCTGCTGCCTGTGGCCTTTGAAGCCATGGTGGGGCGCATTTGTCCCCCCTGCACCGCTGCCCTGCCAGTTGGCAAGCCTAAGCCAGGAAACTGTCAGTGTCGATTGAGCTGAGTAGAAGAGGTCCTGCTAAAGGAGCCTTGCTAGTTCCAGGGCCTACCTCTGTTTCCAAAGCATGGGAATAAAGAGCTCTGCATTCCACAGGTCTGAGCTGCCAGCTTTCCCCCTGCCCACAGTTCACAGGGAGCCCTGAATGAGATTAACAAAAGCGTTCTGTTGGACCCCTTTTGGCCGGCTTCCACGTCAACAGCTCGCAGGGTCAGGGGTCACACTAACTACATTCATTCCCAGCAGACCCCGTGCTCCAAACGCAGGCTGCCAGTCACACAAACTCCCTGCTTTTCCTCTAATCCCCCGAGATATGTCTGATCTCTCCACATGTTTCTGCTCAATTAAAGCAATATCACACCTTGCAAATGGAACGGAGAGAAAGAGAGGCAGGCAGGAGAGAATGCAGCCGCAAAGATGAACAGAGGAGAGAAAGTGAGAAAAAGCTAATGAATGGAACATGAAGAGTGAACGGATAATGGAATTATTAATCTGCTTGTGCAGGCACTAACACATGAGGCTGTACACCTGATGAAACACCGGAGGCAACTTTAATAGTTGATGGAGGACACATGACTAGCATGGTAGTAAAGCCAACACACACACACACACACACACACACGCACGCACGCACGCACGCACGCACGCACGCACGCACACACACACACACACACACACACACACACACACACACACACACAGCACAGAACCTGCTTGATTCTTTGGATGGACATAAAGGTGAATCAAATCCTTTTAGTTTTTTTAACAAAGATTCTGACTACCACATCATGTTTGTGTAAATAAGCAGGTATTGGGGAGGGTCTGATTTGATATATTATATATATATATATATATAATATTAATGACAGCTGGATGGAAATATAACTTCAAGTTTCAACAATTAATAATAATAGTAATGAACCCACCGAGAAATACCACCAGCAACATTACCTCACTTCTAAACTCTGCAACATGACATTTATTTTTGTTTAAAAATATTGTTTAATAAACCCACTGCATGATAGTGTACCTTCCAGTCAAACAGCAGATTAAGTATGCAGCTATCTGGTGATCATAATATAGACCCGCTCTGGCACCTGCACATGTAATATAAATATATGAACCGTGCTCGCATATCTGTAAATACAGCTATGGAAATAATGAAGTGACCACTCTTAAATCTCAATCTCTACATGTGGAAGCCATTCAATTCCAGTGGTTGTTGAAGTCCAACACAGAGAAATGTTGTCAGTAGCTTATAGAATACAATAATTTGTTTTACATTTTACTCATAAATAGTAAAAGCAGAAAAACCGATCATGCTGCAGGGGTCTCTTCATTTGTTCAGAGCTGTATGTACATTCACCAGATCAGATTTTAGCTCATTTTATTTTATTTATTTCTATACATACTGTACTGTTAATACATGTTCATTCTTTCTTTCTTTTTAATAACAAGATAACCAAATATGATTATGTCCGTGTTTATTCCATGTGTACTATCTGTGTTTGCCTCTTATTCTGTTGCTGCTATGACACGTGCATTTCCCTACGGGGATCAATACAAGTCCGTCTTTCTTTAATGTAACATTTGTGAGCACAAGGGTCAGATATGTTTAGTTGGAGAAGACTAAAACAGAGCTAATGGGAGAGTCTAACTAACTCTTACAAGAAGAAACAAACATGACTCCAAATGTTGGGGATGATTCATCTTGATAACAGTTTGCTAGCGTTTCATAAGGCCAGCATATATCAAACATGTGAATGATTGTGGAGCTCAGTACCCAAGTGGCAAACAATGGGATTCTAACAGCTTTAAGCAGACGACTGCTCATTCATGTTCACAACTATGGCTGCCTTGAACAGGAGTGAGTAGCATCATAACATATACAACTACAGCATGCATTTGAGAGTGCTTTGCACATGTACACGATTAGTAGTTAAACATCTAAAACTTGGAAACACACTGGAGTGATCCTGTAAAGTTATTTATCAGTTCATTTGGATTGAATTGTGTTCTTCTATAGATTCATGTCTGACATCTGAATATTCACAACTGTAGCCCCTATGTTCCCGATATAATATCATGTTTTGATTTGTGACTCTAAAAAAGATTGCTACTGCCTTTCTGTAAGGAAATGATCACTCTATAAATGGGTTGAGTTGTAAATAATGGCTCAATTCATTGTCAGTAAATGATTTACTTAATATAATTAATATACTCTAACAACACCATCCAGGATGATGGTTCATGACTACACTTGCTTTGTGTTTTGGCTCTACCATTGAGCATTTGACCTCTGAGCTCTGACCTTTAAGAAGAGCTGCAGCACATCTGGACTGATATCCATTTATCAACAATATATTGACTATTATACGAGCCTTTTATTACTGACGATGAACATATTTACCTGTGGAGTTGCCCAGATTATAAGATATCTGAGGCATTAATAAGTGGTTATTAACCAATATAAAATGCTATTTGGCTGTCACTTCGCTCATAATGTGTTAGTGATTGAATAATAAGACCGTTAGCTAAGGCAAAAAGGCTGGACTCGGTCCCTGACACGAAGAAGTCACATAGTGTTTGTGCTTTGTCCTGCATCTGAAACCAGTTAGCCCAAAGGGCAGCGGTAAACCAAACTGGACAGGGGGAGACAGAAAGAGAGATATATAGAAAGGGGATGAGGGTGAGGTTGGTGGGGAGGTGGAGACGGTGGGTGGGGGTTGTTCACAGAGAGGATCATACATTACTTTTTTCTTCCCCAGTATTTCTTGTCCTTGATCTGCCTGCTTTTCTTTAAGCTGGATCCAGAGCCCTGCCCCCCTGCCGAGTCTTTAGCCCAGAGGAGGGGAGGCTTCGGCCAGCTGCAGGCTTCACTGGAGCCCTGCGCAGAGAGGGGGGGGGGGGGGGGGGGGGGGGGGGTGTGTGGTGGATGGAAGCAGAGACACAGAGAGAGGGAGGCAGAGGGAGGAAGAGAGAGGCAGCGATGACAGTGTGAGTGCAGCAGAGGATATTGCACTCAGAGACACAACACGGGGACCCTGAGAGATTGAGTTTCAAAGCGGGAAAAGAGCTTCCCCAAACACTTCCCAAGCTAAAACCTTTTTAAAAAACGGTGGCAGTGTTTGTCAGGAGGTGACTCGTCAAATTAACCCGGCAGCACATACAATGACAGATCAGCCCCAATAAACGGTGTTATAGTACAATTTCCACTAAGGCATGTTAAAGAAGAGTTAATACTAATACAATATTTTATAAATGCGTTATAGATCAGTTATAAGAAATGAATAAGGAAACATTTGGGTTGCCAGGTTGCTAAAAGCTGAGCTTATGGAAAATAAACATGCAAAGATCTTATAATGCCTTGTGACTGATCTATAAAGCAAATGAACTGTTGATAAAGATATCACATACACATTACATGTCGTCCCTCCATGAGATGTACCCTTAATTACTATCTTCTTCAACCTTCTGAATGCGTCCTGCTTTCAAACGCAGAGGACGAGCTGGTGAGGTTGAAAAAACTACAATCTCAAACCCAAACTTTTTTGTATTGACCTAATCGAGAAAGAAAGAATCATTTGTAATAATAATTTCAGTACTTAAATGGATTGTAACAAACAAATCATTTTACAGACTTTTCCCACAGAAGTTTAAACAAACATTTTGATGAAAGGCTGAAACATGAAGTCCCTGAAGCATGAGGTCATGGGAGAAATGTATTGAACGCCGACACATGTGTTTTAATATCCTTTCATTTAAAATATTTTTAAAGAAATAATAACAAACTGCATTATTTATAATCTTTCATTTGAAGTCTGCCAATAATCAATGTAGTTCTCTTGCACCAGTTTATTTGTATTTTAAGTTGACAAAATAAGAATAATTTTAAAGTTAAAAGGTTGTATTGTTGTCATATGGACACACAACTACAGTGTAGTTGTGCAATGAAATATTGGGTCACAGGTTCCTGAACCACATAAATATATATAAGATGTAAAAAAACTGAATTAAAACTTAAACTGAATAAAGTTGTAACGGTAGTTATATTTACATATGAATTCCATCTCACAACAACATGGACTGCTGCTCTGTTGACTCTTCTAGATTTCAGAGGATAAGTAATGTTAAGGACACTGTCCGCCTGCTGTCAACAGAGGGCGCTAGGACTCAATATGTGGATCCAGTGAAATTAAGGAAAAAATTACTTTTTTGTGAGATAAACATTAATGTGAAAACTCAAATGCTCAAAAAAGCATAAATCAATGGGAAGAAACTGATATTTAGACTTGTGGATTCCCACTTTTATGACATATAGACAGCATCACATCTACATGAGTTCACTTAGGGTGCATCAAATACATGTTGGTGACAGGGGAGATCCAGTTGCTCATCTAGATCAGATTTTCCAAAAAAAACTACAAAAAACTAGATCACAGACATCCTCCCAGTGAACCAGCAGCATTAGCATACGACGCAGCTCCAACATTTGTAACCAAACAGTGAAATTCCAAAGATGGTGTTTTATGATCTGTTTGATAACTTGTGTGACACAGCACTCCCTGTTCATTTATAAACCCCTGGTAATCCCCAAGAGGTAGTGACAGCTGATTTAGAGACGCTCGGGGCTCAGTTGGTGAAGATAAACTGAGGTACTTTCTCGCAACAAGGTCTGCAGAGGGCCCGGAGAGTCTAAATCAATCCTTAAAGAGACAGGGAGCCTCAGCTTCACCAGGGGCCCAGGGTGATGCGGGGCCACTGGCCGGCGTGACGCATTATCTTCATGTACTCTCTCAAACATGGTGTTGGCTGCGGGTGGACAGAGAGTTACTCCAAAAAGTTTCCTGCAGGAAAGAAAGGGAGATAATTCATACATCTAATGGGAGCCATACATTCTCATATTAACTTCACCGCACAGCAGAGAAGGGCACGGCCTGGAGAAATAAGAGACAGATGAGGGCAGGGAGGAGAGACACATCAGTTAAAAGGTAGAGGAAGTGAGGAAGGGAGTGTGCTTAAAAGAAGACAACAAAATAAGGAGTAAAGATCTGAGTTCATATAGAGACATAACCCAGACAATCAAAAAGCAGGGGGGGTGGGGGCTACCACAAAGGGAGAGGAAAGAGGGGACTGAGGGGTGACAGCGGGCCCCGCTGCAAGGGTGAGACAGGAGGCAAAAGGGGCCTGGTGGCAGGGCCCGGGCCTGGGTGGTGTGGCGCTAACAGGCCCCCGGGGACCCAGCGCTGCAGGACCATATGGGGAGCAGTGAAAGGGAGAGGAGCAGCGGGGGCCCGGGGCCGACAAGCCACCGCTGCCCCGCTTCAGCTGTTCCCCTGTTCCCCTGGGGACCTGGGGATTAGAGACACACAACAAAGACAACACACAGACACACACACACACACACACACACACACACACACACACACACACACACACACACACACACACACACACACACACACACACACACACACACACACACACACACACACACACACACACACACACACACACACACACACAAAAATATATATATACATGTTTTTACTTTACACACAATGTGTTGTGAAGTAAAGCCCAGTCCATCTACTAACTGTCTGCGACAAACATCATCACACACAGTGCCAGCAGAGTGAGGGCCAAACTGTTATATGTGCCACACAAAGGATACACAACTCACACAACCAGATACATACAGGTTAACACAAACACAAACACACACACACAAAGCAGTGTGATGAGGTACCCTGTCCACTAAAAATGACTTTCCCATAATAACGCATCGAGGGAAGCATATTTTTTCGCAGACATAGCTGCAGCTTACAGTTTATCTCGATTGCTAACACACTAAAATTATACATGAAGCACAATTATTTTAACTGACACTCAAAGAGCAAAACATCGGCTCAAATCTCCAAAACTCTATACACGTTTTCAGCTTTTCACACAATTTGCCAATCAACATGGCACTTTTTGCAAACCACTGCACACGTTTCTCCACGTAAGACACAGGAATCTGACATAAAGTCACGTGTTAGCTGGTTTAAAACACTGATATTCAAAATGCCTCACACATGGACCAATGATCAAGAAACACGTTCCACCTGACCGAACACCTGATAGCATAATTGTTGGCTCATCAATCAGGATGTTAGCACTATAAAAAGACCACAGGTGAGTACTTTCTTACAGAAACAATGGAAGCCAACATGGAAGCAAGAGCAAGAGGAAGAGGAAGAGCTGGGCTGAGAGTGAGAGGAGGAGGAAGAGGTGGGTGGGAGTGAAAGGAGGAAGAATGAGAGATAGAGGTAGAGCTGGAGGGAGAGGACGTTCAGAGGGTTCAGCCTAATCTAAGCCGATTTACTGTTGCCTCTGTAATCCGGACACTTAGCCTTTAAAACAGGTTACCAGTTTGTAGCTCTGCATAATTCATGATATATCAGTGCTTATATCTGTTGTGTGAAACGTATCTACTTCATTAATGTAATTGAATTGTTGGCATGTTGCATACTATAACTGTACACAAATCCTGCACAATTGACTGTGGTAGACTTACTTTGATGCAACACAGACACTGACCAACCACTATATCTTTGTTGTTTATCTGAAGGACTGAGAAACAAAGAGGTGCAGGTGGAAAGCTAAGGATTTCCAATGAGGCACAGGAAGCAGCAGTTACAAACTGGGTTTTGGCAAACAATGCCATCACACTTAGAGAGATCTGAGGCATAGTAACTATGAGCTCTGTGCATGTTGCACAATGTTATTTTTTGAATAAAATGTGATTTTTTTCAACAACTCATTTGTATTTCTTCCTTTACTGTATTTCTGTATACTCAAGCATTCTTTCTCTGCAGAAACCTTTATGTACAGAGCATAGCCCATAAAGATGAAAGTGCTTTAGATTACGCTCCGCAGTGTGTAGTTGGGTGGTCAAACAATCCAGTATTATGAATGAAGTGTGTTTTATTTCGTACAAAAGTTTGCATTTGGTAAGTGTTTATGTAGTTTTGAGTGCAGTTCTTCATTTAGCAGGAAAAATGAGGTGTTTTGCACTTTGGGTGTGTGGTTCTGTGAATTGTGTTTAGTGTTCTGAGAAACTGAGCAATTAAAAAAAAAATGTGTGTTAGCAATCGAGGAAAACTGTAAACCGATTTACTGTTGCCTCTGTAATCCTGTAATCCGGACACTTAGACTTGACAACAGGTTAGTTACCAGTTTTTAGCTCTGCATAATTCATGATATATCAGTGCTTATATCTGTTGTGTAAAACGTATTTACTTCATCACTGTAATTGAATTGTTGGCATGTTGCATACTATAACTGTACAAAAATCCTGCACAATTTACTGTGGTAAACTTACTTGTATGCAACACAGTCACTGACCAACCACTATATCTTTGTTGTTTATCTGAAGGACTGAGAAATAAAGAGGTGCAGGTGGAAGGCTAAGGATGTTCAATGAGGCACAGGAAGCGGCAGTTACAAACTGGGTTTTGGCAAACAATGCATCACACTTAGAGAGATCTGAGGCATAGTAACTATGTGCTGAGATGCATGTTGCACAATGTTATTTTTGAATGACTCATTTGTATTTCTTCCTTTCTGTATTTCTGTAAACTCAAGCAATCCTTCTCTGCAGAAACCTCTATGTACAGAGCATAGCCCATACTGTAAAGATGAAAGTGCTTTAGATTATGCTCAGCAGTATGTAGTTGGGTGGTCAAACAATCTAGTATTATAAATGAAGTGTGTTATATTTGGTGCAAAAGTTTGCATTTGGTAAGTTGTTATGTAGTTTTGAGTGCAGTTCTTCATTTAGCAGGAGAAATTAGGAGTTTTGCACTTTGGGTGTGTGGTTTTGTGAATTGTGTTTAGTGTTCTGAGAAACTGAGCAATTTAAAAAGAAACGTGTGTTAGCAATCGAGACAAACTATATATCAGTGCTTATATCTGTTGTGTGAAACGCATTTACTTCATTACTGTAGTTGAATTGTTGGCATGTTGCATGCTATAACTGTACAAACATCCTGCACAATTTACTGTGGTAAACTTATGCAACACAGACACTGACCATCCACTATATCTTTGTTGTTTATCTGAAGGACTGAGAAACAAAGAGGTGCAGGTGGAAGGCTAAGGATTTTCAATGAGGCACAGGAAGCAGCAGTTATAAACTGGGTTTTGGCAAACAATGCATCACACTTAGAGAGATCCGAAGCATAGTAACTATGTGCTGAGATGCATGTTGCACAATGTTATTTTTGAATAAAATGTGTTTTTTTTCAACAACTCATTTGTATTTCTTCACTTACTGTATTTCTGTATACTCAAGCAATCTTTCTGTAAAAAAAAAAAAAAATGTAAATATGGTTATTTCATAAATTGTGAAAGAGAAAAACACAAATAAACATCTACTTTGTTAGATTAAAGCAAAGATAAACTAAGGTTAAGTATTCTGAGCTGGCTTCAGTGGGAATAAGAATCACTTAACTACATTATGTTTTTACATTTACAGATGTGAATTAAAATAAATAATATTGAGTTCACATGGGACACAGAGAGGATATTCCTCTGTTCGGTTTACACTCCTCCACCCTGATCTCCTCCTCAAATATGTATTTTTTATAATCTTAAACATAATCCGGGAGAAATTATGTTTCTCTTACGATGCCATTTTCTTTGCACTGAAATGCAACTTTAAAGGTACGCTGGATGAAGGACTGCTTCATACTCTTTGAATACACATACATACATCATTTTGAACATGTCCCCTTAATGTACAAACACACTCACTGATTCGGTTTTGGAAATATGTGATTGCTTCATCATGATCAGGGAACAAGGTAACATTAAAACACTAAGACACAACAAGCAGTCAGCTGATCAGATACCTTGTAAACAAACCAAAATCCCATCCAGATTTTTAAAACACTTTATTTGGACCTTGAACTGGAAGGGAGTGCATCTGGATGTTGAATTTGAGATCTCTGTGTGCATGAGACTCTTGTCAGTAGCCTACCGTCATTAAATACACAAATAAAGAATGTCACAGCTATGAAAACAGGACATCAAAACCTAATTGGAACAACTTGGAAATGTAGGAAGAAATATGTTTTACAGACTTGTTCCTGTTTTGTAACATCCCACGTGTTTTATTTACTCATACATTTGTATTGTTTTTTATTTATTATAATTCATTTACTTTATTTGTTTGCTGTTTTTGGATAACAAAAGAGTGAACTCTTAACAGAGCAAAAGACTATATAAATACTATGTGACCCCAAATAAAGATTTTTAAATGTCTCTTTATTAATTTATAAATAAATCAAATTACATGATGGTGTAATTTGCTTAATTTAAACATGAATATATAGACATCTTTTTTTTTTTTTTATAAAATACCTAAATGTAACCATTTCATTAGTTTGGGTGTTAGCTTGAAATGACAGGTGGGATGGGCCGATGGTTGTGTCCCTCGTGAAACATTAAGTGAACAGTTACTCATTTCATTTAACCTCCGTTATTTAACTAGCATTACAAATATTCATATTTGATCCAATCCATGATGTTTTACCATCCACGGAAAAACTAAAACGCTGACTTTAATTACATTTATTTTGTCAACAAATTTCACATAGCTTTATTAGGTTAGTTGAAAACAATAATATTAAGTTGAACCTAATGTTCTTTATTTAAACTTAATAGTATTGCTTTCAACTAACCTAATACAGTGATATGAAATCTGTTGACATAATAAATGTCATAGAAGTAAATGTTTCAGTGTTTCCAGTGTACTTAACCAAGTAGTTTTGTTTCAATTTAAAGCCTTAACCATATGTTCAAATCTGGGACTTCAATGCTGAATAAAATACTTTTCCACTGAAATATAATTCAGTTCAGTTTCACGGGAACACTTGGTTGATTAAATACTGATATAGAAAAGCCATTAAAACAACAGGTAACAAAAACCCTATCGTAAATCACACACATACTCACTGTTCACTGTTGCCTGTACAGTATACCAATACTGACCTCACACCTCTTGTCAGATCAGGTCAGATCAGGATATTTGAACACATAGAGATGTGTGCGTCTTAACTCCCCCCCCCCCAACAATGCTTCATTGACCGCTGTTGTTATTGACCTGTCTTCCTGCATTAACTGTGATGTTGTAAGTATCCATTATTGACATGTTTGTCAAATAAAGATATTGAGAATTAATTTATCAACATTTTACTGATTTCATATTTGTATTTCTCAAAATCCAAATATCAGACATACACACAGTGGCATCCATTCACTTATTTCATAAAGGATAAAAAACATAGCACTTCCTCTGGTGTACAAGAAAACCACGGAGAGACTTTAAAGCCACCTGCTCTGGCGAGGTGCCAGGTCCCTGTCAAGCCCACAACCGAGTTTTAGCTTAATCTACTCTTCCCTAAAACTGAGGCTGGTGGAAGTTACCTGCCTATATCAAATAAGGGAGAGTGGTAGTGTGTGTGTGTGTGTGTGTGTGTGTGTGTGTGTGTGTGTGTGTGTGTGTGTGTGTGTGTGTGTGTGTGTGTGTGTGTGTGTGTGTGTGTGTGTGTGTGTGTGTGTGTGTGTGTGTGTGTGTGTGTGTGTGTGTGTGTGTGTGTGTGTAAGGGACCAAATCGGAAGCTTCACACCACTGCTAAATCCACCCCATGGCAGCAAGTACCTGCTGCCTGCTATCTCCGTCCCTCCTGTAGCCTGAGGCCATGAAAGCAGCCTTGGCTAACATTAGGCTGCATTTCCTGGGGCTCAGTAAAACACAGTACCACCTGTCCTCCTCTAATAACACAAAAAGTAGCTTTTCCCTCCTCTCCATCTTCCATCTTCACAAAGACAATGAGCCGCTGCCTCCTTTACAGCGTGCATTGAGGTCGGGCTGACGGGCAAACCCTCCTTCAGGCTCAGGAGGAGAAAGAAGGTGGCGGGGGCAAGTCAGTGGTAGCACCTGCAGTGTCACACCAACAACCCAGCCTCCTATCCATCCCAGGCTTTGTGCTGCCTGTCCACTGTTCTCCAAATTCCCCCAGTTCAGCTCGGGATGACAAACAGCTAATTAATGTCTGACGCTAGGAGAAGCAAGATTCAAGCTGGGGAGGAAGACTGCCTTTAGCAAAAAGAAGTGGAAGTGGAGAGATTAATTCATGAAGCTCGTTTTTTCCTCAATATTTGCATGAGGAGTTCTGGCTGTGGACTTAAGTATCCTCTCTTTCTCCTTCCACACACACACACAACCACACACACACACACACACACACACACACACACACACACACACACACACACACACACACACACACACACACACACACACACACACACACACACACACACACACACACACACACACACACACACACACACACACACACACACACACACACACGCACCTCTAATTCATATTCACCTCATCCTTGTCTGTATTTCCCTCAACTTTAGCCTTTGGCGTTCTCCCTCTCCAATGACCTCATACATCAATATGAACTAAAATGCATACATTAAACTCATTAAAATTCATGTTCAATCCACTATATTCATAAGAATTAAGAGGTAAAATAATATGAAGACAAAGCGGCTGTGGCTTTAGCCTTTATTAGCCACAGAATGAACCTTTACCTGTTGAACTAGTGTTTGGGAGTCTATATCTACGCAGATTAAACATAAGAGTTTATTCCTGTGGAAGCAGACATAGAAATCTGTCAGATTGTCAAGTGTTTGTTGTATTTTTTTTAATCTGCTCGTTATTATCTGAAGGAGATAAACTACTCCTGTTTTCCTTAAACGAGAGAAGAGACTGTTTCATTGAGGCGATTGATCTCATTATGCCACTGCTGAACAGTTGTATGGTCATTACATCACAGCGCTGCTTGCTGTATCCATATTAAGATGTATGGAGTTTGATTCCTCAACGGATGTCTCTGTTTCCAGTCCGTCACATGAAACAGGCCATTATTAGTTATGCACTCAGAATGATGTACAGAAAGGTTACTTTAGTGGAACGATCGGCCCTTTACTTTTAACGAGTGCATATATCATAAAGCAATCTGAGGGCAATAATCGTTCATCATTATTGAGACGAGGCACTGCTTCGGGGACCTGCTGGCAGAATGGAAAACAGATTTCCTTCAGGCTGGGGCGGAGGTGGTGGAGGCTCTGTCTCCACAGCAGAAATCTGAATGTTCGACTCAATGGTTCCATCAGTGTGAGCGCACAGTAAGAAGCTACACACATAACTTATTTGTATTCCAAATTGAACCACACGAGTATGCACCAAACCAGATCCAGGGGGCCATCTTAGCAAATTTGAATTTGCCCATGTTCCCACGACTAAGCAGGTCTGACACTGTCACTCACCTGAAACCACTCTTTTTCTGGGATTTAGCTGATTTCATTATTTTGCAGGGACAAAATAAGTTCATCAGATATCAAAAAGCATCAAAAACAAGTGTGGAAACACAAGTAAGAGTTCTGAGTTCCAAAATATCAGCATCAAAATAGAACCATGGTTCCAAAAGTAAAGTAGTTATTATGGAATTGGCTGTATATTGGAATGATGCATATTATTGAATTATATTTGTTTTATTGATCATTAAAGGTGGGGTAGGTAATTTTGGAGAAGAGATAAGTTTGTGCACAGATGGAAGGCTGACAGGCAGGTAGGCCATCCAGTTATTTTAGCCGGGCCGGCTAAAATGATTGGTCGTGCTTTTTACAGTACTACGGCTTCCACAGATGACATTTTTTTATGGATTTTTTGTAGCACTTAAGATTTTCATTGCTATCGGGATGTTAAGAGCATTCCATGCAATATAACAAAAAGTGTATCTCAAGCCGGTTTCTCAAACTTACCTACCCCACCTTTAATGTGTTCATCAATTCAACATTGAAGCTGGTAAAGGGGGGGTAGTTGTATTGACTTTAACCTATTGATCGGTGTGAATTCAAATAAAGCCTAAATCTTATCTTATCCTATAATAATACATACACTGAACAAAAATATAAATGCAACACTTTTGTTTTTGCTCCCATTTTTCATGAGATGAACTCAAAGATCTAAAACATTTTCTACATACACAAAATAACCATTTCTCTCAAATATTGTTCACAAATCTGAAAAAATCTGTGATAGTGAGCACTTCTCCTTTGCCGAGATAGTCCATCCCACCTCACAGGTGTGGCATATCAAGATGCTGATTAGACAGCATGATTATTGCACAGGTGTGCCTTAGGCTGGCCACATTAAAAGGCCACTCTGAAACGTGCAGTTTTGCTTTATTGGGGGGGTCTGGGGAGGTCCGAAAACCCTAGGGTTAAACCCTAACCCTAACATGTCACCCATCTCCTTCGCATAGAGTTGATCAGGTTGTTGATTGTGGCCTGTGGAATGTTGGTCCACTCCTCTTCAATGGCTGTGCGAAGTTGCTGGATATTGGCAGGAACTGGAACACGCTGTCGTATACGCCGATCCAGAGCATCCCAAAGATGCTCAATGGGTGACATGTTAGGGTTAGGGTTTAACCCTTGGGTTTTCGGACCCCCCCAGACCCCCCCAATAAAGCAAAACTGCACATTTCAGAGTGGCCTTTTATTGTGGCCAGCCTAAGGCACACCTGTGCAATAATCATGCTGTCTAATCAGCATCTTGATATGCCACACCTGTGAGGTGGGATGGATTATCTCGGCAAAGGAGAAGTGCTCACTATCACAGATTTTTTCAGATTTGTGAACAATATTTGAGAGAAATGGTTATTTTGTGTATATAGAAAATGTTTTAGATCTTTGAGTTCATCTCATGAAAAATGGGAGCAAAAACAAAAGTGTTGCATTTATATTTTTCTTCAGTGTAGTTGCGTGTTTTGTAGATTATGTTTTGTATTTTCAGTCTCAAAAGTTTATTTTGTGTTGTAGAAGTATAAAGTACCAGGCAATGATATGTATGTTGTATGTTGTATCTTTTTAAAAATGTACTTAGTCACTTTCAGCAGTGGTAATTTTGAACAACAAATATTATTATTTGACAAATTTGAAGTATACCAAATAAAAAATAAAATATAAAGATAATAGAATCAAACACTAAACTAACCAAATAATATCACATCTTCTCATGTTGTCTGATGTAACGTGATGAGTGAGCTTCAGAGGCGCTGGTAGATCTGCTGAACAGAATATACTAAGCTAACCTAAGATCTTCATATTTGCCATCCATATGCGATTGTTCTTATCTAACTCTCGTCACGTTAGTAAAGCCTATTCCCCCAAATGTTTTATGATGTAACTAATCCCACAATCATATTTATGATTTATCAAAACAATGATCTTCCCCCCACCCTAAGGTTGTCTCTCTGAGAACGGATAGAGAGGCAGAAGTGTCCCAGCTTGTGTGTGTCCCAGTCCCTGAGCGTAAGGTGAGAGGGTTGTTGTGCCCTGTGTTTTATTGCGCTCCAGCCTGCAACTGAGCCAGATTTTTAATTGCGGTAGCGGCGGTGGGAGGGGCTGCAGGGGCGGCCCGTCACCCTGCTGCTTTGAGCTGGAGCTGGGAGTCAGGGCAGGTCCTGATCCTGTCCCCGGGGGCCCTGGGGCCCAGCAAACTGTCACCTCTTCCTCCTGACGCCGCACACCTGAGGCTCCCAGCGCTGCTACCACGCCCCCCCCTCCTCCACCCTCCTCTCCCAGGCCGCTTCTGCTCCACCTCAACTCCCCCTCCAGCCCTGCTGACATTATACAGCTCACAACGTCTGTCTATACACGTCCACTGATCAATAGGCCTGACTCGAGCACATCGACGCTGGCATCGGCCTCATTGATCACATCCAGCCTCCATGGTTGGGTTTTCAAAGATAATTGGGCCCAGAAATGTGCCTCCTTATGAGTGACAGTGGGCTGAAATGATAATCAACTGGATCCAGTCCAAGTACAGTCCCAGCTGGACTGGCTGGACTTGAAGCAGACGGCAGGGTTTTTTATTTTTAAAAGGATCTTTTTAGTTAGGAGTTTAGCTGCAGCCTCCAATAGCCATTCAGGAGTCATACTGAATCTATGAAGTGTGAAGCTGATCATATCAAAGGTTATGACAATATGTTCTAGAATCCCCCCAAAAAAGTAAGCTATTTATTTAATATTTAGAACCGAACCACAAACCAAAAATGTCGTCCCCATGGACGCTCAGTCCCCTCTCAAATTGAGTGTCTGAGAGATGATGTAAGGCTTTAATAAAAGGCCAGGCTGCTGATATTGATATTCATTATTACGTGGCCTGAGCTAACCCCATTATGTTCCCATTAGGGCTAATAACATATACAGCTAACTCATTTGTTTCATTTAGCCTTTCTGCATATACAGAATGAAATGACACCGGATGGTGACAAAAGGAGACAGAGTGGTTTCACTACATTCAAGCTTGTGATGTTACAAAGGATTTTAAGAGAAAGGGAGTCATCTGAATATTGAGGGAGATCTCTGCAGGATAATGAGTGTGCTAAATCAATATTTCATATGTGCACAATGAGATTTATAGTGCATTGTGTGTCAAGCTCTTTTTTTTCTGACACAAATTCTAATCTGCTTTCCATCAGGTAGCCACAACACAGGATCAGAAGCACCAGAATAACTTGGCGAGGTAGTGATGCACACGGTGAATTGGGTGAGCGGCGGCGAGCCCAGGGCATAGGCCTACATATTCAGAGAGAAAAGGACTCAACCTGCTTTTGGAGGATGAAGGCTGCTAAAAATAAGCCAGAAGAGGCAAAATCAGAGAGAGAGAGGAAGAGGACGAGGAGGAGCTGCCATCAACAGACTGGACTGGGTTTTGCCCCTCGCTGATTTAAGCCAGAAAGCTCCCACATCTCCACTGCTGCCCCCTCTGCCCCCTCTGCCCCTGCTGCCCCCTCTCTGAGCCCAAACCCCCTGTGAGAAGCTGTGCCCTGTGTTCAGGCTGTCAGGCCAGCACACCAGCTCGCTACCGAGAGGCATTATGCTAATGGAGGGGCCTCCTTCCCTCTCTGCCTCTCACCGCGGCCCTTCACTGCTCAGTGGATCGGCTTGCCTTAGGGCCCTGCTGCTTGTTTTGACAGAGCATCCCCTGATAGTTGGGATTAGTCCAGCTTGTTTGGCTAAACGAGGAGAGGGGGATCTTAGGCTACTTTGAGTTTCTGGAGCTCCGCTGGAGCCAGATGCCTCCTGCTTTTATCCCCACCAGGAGAGGGCCTGCACCCCCCAAGGCCTGCCTACAGCCATGGGCAGCCAGAACCAACCAGTCAGTGTCAGGACCCATACTGCACACACACATGCAGCAGAGGAAACACAATAACACTTTGACTCACACACACAAAGTCCTCATACCATATCCAAAAGACAAAATATTCACAGCACATAAAAAGTCATGCAAAAGCTGGAGAATAGAAGACTGAAGCAGCCTCAACTGTCTCATCCTCCTGGATTCGACCTGCAGATACGGCACGAGCTGTTCCATGTTTACAGAAAGAAACAAAAATCGGAAACAACATAAAACCATTTGACAACAAGAAGGCTTAAAAATGATAGTGGTTGTTAGGTCTTTTCATTCTGGTTGCAGGACAGAGGATACAACACCGGGGTCCCGGCACTTCCCAGGGAAGCCTTACATGAGGAAGTGCTGTTTTACGGCTACATTCCTGCTCTACATTAATGGAGGCGTCGGGCTGCTATCCCTTTGAGAGAGGCTTGAACCTCTCTATTAAAGTGGCTGACCTGTGGTTGGCGGTTCAAACAGCCGGTATGCACATTAACGTCACATTCTCTGCGTTAGCGTCTGAAGAAAGAGGAAAAGAGAATAAATAAGTGATCTCCCTTTCAGCAGGAGGTCCACGCCATATTTTATTCACTAATGTCAGGTGGGTTCAGAGACACTCAGGGTTGTCTTCAGACCGGCCTGTGCTGCTGTTTTCATCAAGGTCAGCTGGATGAAAAATAGAGTTGGATTTGCAAAGATGTAGGTGACAGAAGAGAAGATAGTGAGAGCAAAGTAGAAGGAAACAAGAAAATAAACGATGACAGGAGATGGAAGTAGATTAGAGTGGGAACAAGTTGATGTTGTGAGACAAGGAGAGCAAAACAAGGACAAGGACTAAAAAGAAACAAAAAGGAAAAACAAGAGATGTTAGCAGAAGAGCGATAAGGGCAATCGATAACGAGAGAGAAAGGGAAGCACAGAAAGAGGAGGTGGTGAGAAGAGGAGGGAGAAGAAATTGAGGGAAAAGGAAGAGGAGAGGAGAGGAGAGGAGAGGAGAGGGGAGGAGAGGGGAGAGGAGAGGAGAAGAGAAGATAGGAGAGGAGAGCAGAGGAGAGGAGAGGAGAAGAGAGGAGAGCAGAGGAGAGGAGAGGAGAAGAGAGGAGAGGAGAGGAGAGCAGAGGAGAGGATAGGAGAGCAGAGGAGAGGAGAAGAGAGGAGAGGAGAGGAGAAGAGAGGAGAGCAGAAGAGAGGAGAGGAGAAGAGCGGAGAGGAGAGGAGAGAAGAGACGAGAGGAGACGAGAGGAGAGAGGAGGAGAGGAGAGGAGAGAGGAGAGAGGAGAGAGGAGGAGAGGAGAGGAGAGGAGAGCAGAGCAGAGCAGAGTCTCTGGAGGGCTGGGTCACGGAGGCCCAGGGTGATGTCAGCCTATTAAACTGATTTCACAGGTTCCCTTAACGAAGCCTCTGGTGTGTTAAAGGGCAGGAAGCATCCTATGTCAGCCTCCTTTTCCCCTCCCCTTTAAAGCGGAGCGAGTGCGGGACTTATCGACAGATCCTGACAAACAGGCATGAAGGAGGGCAGCTGCTGGGGCAGTCCTCTCAGGATCAGAAACACAAGGTGCTATTCAGGGCGGACCTGCCGCTCTTCAAGCTCCAGCCGAGCTCCATCTCCTCCACACAGACATCTGATCCTGACTGAGAGCCCGGCTGCATGATCGAGGCTATTCCAGGCCGATACCGTGCTGATGCTTTGGAAGGAAGCTGCAGCGACAGTTTGCTCTTCACAGTTACTATCATTTTGAAGCTAAATTGTGTGTGGAAATCACTAACTTTACTCTGTGCCTTTCATTTATCTATACTGAAACACTTTAATTCAAGATATTTCACTGAATTGTATTAGGTTAGTAGAAAGCAATAATATGATGTCTAAATAAAAAATCTTAGGTTGAATTAAAGTCAACGTTTCAGTTTCTTCAGTGCGGATAACATTAAATGTCAGTGTTCCGGGCAAAGTTTATAGATAGGCTGTGTGAGTTAACAAAGTCATTATTCTTAGTTTAGGTGAGGAAAGGTTTGTGTTTATAGTATTTACAGGCGTTAACTGAAGTTTTACATCAAAGCTCAGTACACTACACACTCATTATCTCCCTGTCCTCCACAACTTTATTTTCTGTCTCCTTATATAAAGGGCACACATTACTTTCTGAAGCTACCCAAAATATTAAATATTGGCATTGAACAAAATCATCAGATGTAAAATGGTTTAATTCTGCCTGGTGAAAAGCTGGTGGCTGGAACATGCTCCGATTTGAGATATACATGTAAGTGACTGCGTACATGTGTGCAGGGTCAAGGGTCATTCAGAAATGCAGGTAACTGTTTTCTTTTATATCATTAATGGATTCCGCGTGAGGACTCCATCAACAGGCCGGACTGCCCGATGTGCTGTGAAGTGCACTCATGTTCAGATATTGCCAACAAAACACACTCTATTAATTAAACATTTAAAATAAACTTAATCAACAACAGTTTCTTACATTTTAATTATCAAACCACCATAATATATGTTGTCAAAGACAGCGTTGTGAACGTACAGTATACGACTAACCAGCTATTAAACTACATATAACCACTTGCTTGAAATGAAGTTGTGTGAATAAAATGTAATTAACATGGTGTGTGTGTGTGTGTGTGTGTGTGTGTGTGTGTGTGTGTGTGTGTGTGTGTGTGTGTGTGTTTTGCTCCCAAACATATACACTGTCTGCAGCTGGCTCTTGCCTTGCTCTCAGTCCCTGCAGCATATGCTACCAGGTGCTCTCTTCCTACAAATGCAGTCCTTCTTCAAGGTAACCCAACTGCAGACACATTAATTCGGAGAGTAACAGAGGCAGGCCCAGAAGTTGAAGGTGGCGTATCAAAGCAGAAAGCCAAGACTCTACTTGTCTCTTACGAAATCTCCTCTCCCCTTCCTCCCGGGCAGCAGCTTTTCCTCATACAGTATGATAAATGCATTGAAAAATGACCCATTTTCTTCATGTCAAAGTAATTGTAACTGAGAATTTGGAAAACTAACATAGTGAGAATGCAGTTTGTGGCACCAAAGTCAACACAGTCATTTAAGTTGACCAACTGAAATCGTCAAGTGTTGAAAAAGGCCAAAGTTGTGTCAGTAATCAGACACATCTTGGATTCAGTGAACAACTATTTTGGATATAACAAATGAAATATAATTTATGTTGCCTCAAATACACCTGTGTTGAATTAATCAAGTCAAGGCAGAATTATTGATTTTAAAATATGACGCATGATTTTCGAGAGTTTACCATTCATCTAAAGATTGCAGCTTTGAGGACACAAGAAGCATCCCATCCTTTCTTACAGATGTAACATTCGTAAGAAGAAGAAGATGAACCTACCCCTAGGGGGATATTCAATTTGTATGTATACACACAGTATACAGCTAGGTGCACACATAGTTATACACACTATTCAGAATACACATGCACCTGAAGAGGGCTAGAGCGAAGAGCAGTTAGGGGTTCGATGCCTTGCTCAAGGGCACCTCGGCAGTGCCTGCAGGAGGTGAACTGGCACCAGCTACCAGTCCACTCCGTGGTTTTTTGATCGATCATTTAATCAGTCGGAAAGATTCTGAGTTTATTGGAGCTTGAAGTTACTTTCTGTGTGGCGTCCACAGACCGCCACACATAAAGTAACTTCAAGCTTCAAACAACAACTGAGCGTCTGCGTTGGTCTGCACACTGACCAATCCAAACCCCACCTTACGTTGTCTGCCAGAACTCTCTGTATCCTTTGAAGTTGAATTATACGTATGTTGGTAAAAGCACTAATGTTGAATGTTGAGTCTCCAAAACAACCATTCAGTTTGTTTTCTTCTTCTCAGCTCACTAGACGGAGGTGTATATGCCTCCGAATGGACTGCAGTGTGGAACAAGACAAGTCATTCACAGTCACAAATGTTGGATGGCACTTGAACAGTCTCCGCGGATCCTCACAGACTTGGTGAATGATTTTTTAGCCCAAAAGCAGACCATTTCAGAGGTGGGATTGCAGAAAGTAAGGCCCTCCCTGTCTACAGTATGAACTGACACAGACTTTTACATTCCAGCTGTACCCACAGTGCCTCGCACTCAGGGACATTTCACTCCTTTTCACTCATTTACGATGTCTTTATTTACTATTTATAACATGTGTATTTAACTACATATGCCTATACCCTGTACTTTGTATTTGTTCTGTTATGTAAATGCATGAAGACTAATGCACTTTACTTCTCTTTGCACTTTGTGGTTGGATGCAAACTGCATTTCATTGTACTCTGTGCAATGACAATAAAGTTGAATCTAATCTAATCTATAAGTGGGTTAGCTAACTTTCCCATAATGCAAAAAAACATGCTGCTTAGGGAAAAGGTAAGAATTATAACACAGGTGTGTTGGCTTTTTCAGTAATTAAGCGATAAACAAAAGTAAAATTGTTTGAATATCTTTTTTCAATAAACAAACAAACAAACAAACAAACGTAGCCTTATATTACAGACTGTGCAGTAATTTACCCTAATCTTGGCGAAATAATGCAACACAACTCAACAAAAGTATTCTTCAGATAAATAGGATGGTGGTGATAGAGCATAATCCAATCCACCATACCTTTTTTTGTACACATATTTCTATATACTGTCACCTGTGCAATAAACAGGACATTTGCAAAAATAAATAAAAATAAAAGACAAGAATGTACTGAATGTCCCAGTTGTAACATGTTGCTTCCCTGTCTGAATGTCGGGCTAGAACAATATAGCAGACAAGATGTTATTGGTCAGAAAGGGTTTACCTCCTTAGGGTTCATTATAAATGTGGGTAGCACTTTACAATAAGACTACCCTTATAAAGGCTTTACGAATAGTTTGTAATGCATTTATTAATTATGTTATGAACACTTTATAAATCATTAATAAGCTTTCATAATAAGAGAAACAGGGTGAATGTGACCGGTTGCTTGCCAAATAGTGAGCCCACATTTATTTGTGCTGCTAAGCCTTATTATAAATGGTAGTAACTCATTAATAAATGGGACTGTGTTTCACACTTTACAAGGCTCCCTTTTGGCAGTTATAAATGTTAGTAACTCATTCATACATGGTCATAAGAGAGGCCAAGAAACTTCAAGATGGATGGGGGGAGGGAATCAACTCAGTGAGCAACAGATACCAAGCATGCTGGCTGATGAAGACGTAAGCTAAGTAGCCAATATAAGGCTTAGCAGTACAGATACATGTTGGCTCACTATTTGGCAAGATGACTAAGTCTTATATTGGCTACCTAACTTACTTTGTCTTCTTCATCAGCCAGCATCCTTGGTATCTGTTGCTCACTGAGTTGATTCTCGATAAGTAGCCAATATAAGGCTTAGTCATCTTGCTAAATAGTGAGCCTGTTGATGTATATTAGAACTGGTTTATAAATGGTTCTTAATGATTAATAAAGTCTTTACAACCTAATTAATAACCTAATTATAGATCCTTTATGAATCCCTTATAAGGATAGTCTTATTGTAAAGTGGTACCCAAATGTCTGCCCGTATTTTAAAAAAGCAAAACCTTTCCCTTTTAATATATTTTCATATGGATTCGAGGACTCATTGGTAATCATCACGATTGACACACACACACACACACACACACACACACACACACACACACACACACACACACACACACACACACACACACACACACACACACACACACACACACACACACACACACACTTCACCAGGACGACTGGCTCTCTGCACTCACTCACAGTCTTTTCAGTGTTGAGCTCTTAGCTAAATGGATCTCAGCGCCATCCCACAGACACCAGTGACCTTCAGTCATTTAGCAGGCAGTATGATAGGAACATGATATCAACACCTGAACAAAGCGCAGCGTAAAGCACCACATCAAGCTGCTCTTTATTCATAGCGCAGTTGGTTGGGTCTGTCATCTAGAGGTCAGTCATTTGAATAAACCCCCATTACGGGCTACTGCCGTCCCTTTGCCTTCCAGTTAAAACAGCCCCACATCAGCCACTTCAAAAGAGCCCGGCTTCAAACATTACTTTTCCAATATGACAAACGTACTTCACAGCAACAGCTCTGACAAAATATGCAGCAGCTGCCTAATGTAAAGGATGAAACGTGTAGAAATCAAGACTGTGCAGCGCTCGTGTCAAAGAGGAGACACAGAGAGGCAAAGAACATGAGAGTGAGAGAAGAGGAAAGGCAGGCAGAAAGACGAGGAAGAAACAGACAGAAAAGACAGGAGACGGAGGAGAAAAGCCCAAACAGGCTTTGTTTTAATTACTGGCGCAGGAGAGGCGGAGAAAAGCAGAGATTTTTGCTCGTTAGACTATCGCTTTGGATCAAACGCTATATTTACATATCAGATTAAACCGCTCCCGCAGACCGTGAGATCTGAGTGGTGAAGGCACAGCTAACGAGAGGAAGCCATCTTCAAGCTCACATTTGGCGGGGGGGAATAACACTGGCAAAACAACTCATCTGTACTTATTAGAAAGAGCGGTGTACAAAGACCTGATGAGGGCAGAACTGGGAGCAGAGGAGCTAGTTAGCACAACACAACAAGTGAGCCAACAAATACCAAGCCCACATCACATCATGACGAGGCCCACAACTTTGTACAATTAGAAGACAGAGGAGTGGACTGTAACCCAACATTCTGCGACTCTTCGCAGAGCTAGCCAATTAGAGGTCTGGGCAGGTCAAAGTGCATTATGGGAGGTGGAAGGAGTTTAGTAGCAGCACAAATACACCGTCAGAAACGACTCCCCCTTCTTTCATCCTGCCTTTCTTCTACACCCTTTATTCTCCCCTTCTGAAGAGGGAGAGGAGCTAGCTTTATGGCTCAAGGGATCCAAACGACCGGCCATCATTATTCCCTCTCAGATGCCAGTCCCTCCACCCACGCCCTACACACCACCATCACCACCTCCAGGCCTCGGCGACCCCCAAACACCCACCACCCCTTGCACCGAAACAACATTGGCTAGAAGAAGGCTCTTTACTGTGAGAAATAAAGACTTCTGAGGGAGAACTCCATTACCACAGAGACGCCGCTTCTCTCAGCCATCACCTGAGTGAGAAAGAAAGTAAAGGGCAAAAACAATCAATGACAAACATCAATGGCTGATTACTGTGTGTGTGTGTGTGTGTGTGTGTGTGTGTGTGTGTGTGTGTGTGTGTGTGTGTGTGTGTGTGTGTGTGTGTGTGTGTGTGTGTCTGTGTGTGATTCAACCAAGCCAGCACTTGCAAGCGAAAAGGAGAATGTGTGTCGAAAGCAAATCCAGCGTCTATTGGAATAACAATGGAAGTGATCGGAGCTAACAATCCGAATCACTAGGCGCGCGGATTTGAAACATGTCATGTTGTTGCGCATCAGTGATACAAAATAATAACAGTATTTCCTGACTGCACTGTATGAGTGAGAGTCAGACACAAAGCCCTAGCAGAGCACAGCCCCCCCGCAGCCCTTATCCAGCAATGTCAGATATATCAGCAATGCTAATGCCCAGTCTGCATCCTGCGCCGCTCACTCTGAACACTGAAAACAACCATTTAGGCTTTAAAAGACACCCATAAACACAAAAGGAAGAAGCTGAAAAGGGAGGGGGAAAAGAAAGACGACGCAGGCGAGGAAGAGGAAGACGGAATGAAGGTAGGACAGGGTGGGGGGGGGGGGGGGTGGGGCGAAAGAGGAAGTCAATTACGTATTCTGAACCTGGCCGATGTAGTCCTCAGGGATCTGCCTCCGCACCTCAGGATCTGTAAATAATTGACAGATAATATTAATTGGCTTTGGATTAGTGAGCAAGCTCAGTATCACACATTAATATTTGATCAGAGGATGATGGGGACCCTGGCAGGGGATCCGAAGGGGCAGCTGAGGCTGTTTTGTTGATTAGGCCAGAGACGGGAGGAGACAGAGGCAAGCGGTAACAGCACAGAAGCAGGAACAACAGCAGCTTCAGAAACACACACACACACACACACACACACACACACACACACACACACACACACACACACACACACACACACACACACACACACACACACACACACACACACACACACACACACACACACACACACACACACACACATACACACACACACACACACAAACACACACACACACACACACACACAGTTTGATGCTCCCCTTAGCTCTAGGCTGCTGAACCTCCTCCTGCCAGAAAACTGGCTGCTCCGTGTTTCGCCAAAAAGAATCAGGAAAGAGAAAAACAGAGGAGGACACTTAGTAACAACAGCATAGACTCTGTATTCATTCTGATTTTCAGGGGACGGTATTAATGTCCAATGTCGATCTTAAATCTGACTGAGGAGATACCAGCCACCAGGAAAATATATATCCTTAATACATTTGTGAGAATATGTTTAATTTATCCTTTTACATTTGTGTGTCATTAGTCAAGTCAAATAAGTCCATACAGTATGGATACCACCCTCAGCCTTACACCTTTACACGTGATATTGCTTTTGATGTAAAGTGTTACAAGGGCTTTTTATTCATTTTCTCTTTAGAAAAAGAGATATACAAATATACATAGAAAACACACAGAAAGCACAATAAAGTACGATTTGGGAACACAAACATAAAATGACTACAAAGCTTGATTCAACTTTCCTCTTCTGTGTGATAAAAGGCGTAGAAATGGCTTAAGATTATAAAAAGCACGTTTCCAAAACATCATCAAAAGCAGGTATTCTTAAAATGTTGTGTAAAGCTTGGGAGATACGATGCCACCTTGAAGGACATCCTGTACTTGCAGTATGATGAGCAGAACCATGCAAATCTCACTTGAGCTAAATAACACAGGAAATGAAAAGAGGATTTAACTGTGAGGTGTTTCCTGCAGCAGTGATACCCAGAGTGGGCAAAAAACAAACAAGCCAGATTTACGCAGCAAAACAAGCTGACACATACACGCACATTTAAACTCATGGAGGCTAATTAAAGTGTTACAGGAAGCATGCAGCTAGAGAGTGACAACATAATGAAAGATTGAAGAGGGGAGGAGAGACATGATTTCACTACACCCTGCTTCCTTTCTCTCTGAAAACAATGCCACCTCTCCCTTTCTCCACTCGCCTCCTCTCTCTCATCTACCATATGCTGCCATTTGTTTAGTCAAATCCCCTTTAAGCACTGCAGATCCTGTGAGGCAGTGCTTTGCTGCCCTCTGATCACTCTCCATAGACATATCGGCAGCTCGTATCCCTCATGGCTGTGTCACTCGGCTAGCTAAGAGTCTCCTGGGAGCGGATTTTTATTGCTTTTCCACATCATTTGTCTGGCGATTACAGCTAGCCTCCCCTGAACCAGGGGAATAATCACAATATTTCAATTTAAAGATAGTAGGGAGAGAGGAGGGCTAGTTTGGCTTGGAGATTGTTTCTGCACCATGCTGTGGAGAGGGCACCGATAGGACGAGCTAGATCATCTCCTGACACAAATGACTGCTTAACATTAGCAGAAAAGTGCAATGTCCCTTCACGCACGCACGCGCGCGCACACGCACACACACACACACACACACACACACACACACGCACGCACGCACGCACGCACGCTGGCACACACACACACTCAGAGAGGGCTTGATTTACCTGCCTGTCTGAGATGCTTCCTGAAATAAAGGTAACTTAATAATGCCCTGTGAAGTCATGTATATTTCTAATCAATATAAGAAGGACTATAGCCAGCTAATGTATTCAATTTCTTCTCTCTACAACTGACTCTCATCCAAGTTTGATACTGTTTAAATAAAAAATGTGCACTAAGCTTTGGATTCACAGTCTGAGACATTATGTACATTAGCAAGAAGGGGTTTTAGTATGCATACTGACCCTTGAGCACTTCCCTGAGTGTGTGTGAACGTAACACAAACTTAACCTTGCTTTGAATTTAAATGTTGGGTGGAAACAAAAAAAAAAAAAAACTGTTATTGGACAAAATAAACTCGCAAAGCGCTTGGCGAGGTACAAAGTTCTAAAATGATCTTCCTGAAGCCAGCGGGTCTCAGAAGCAGCTCACCCCTGCCAACACACTCCATAGTCGTCCAGGAGCGTCGTTTGGTCAGGGTCCCATGGCGTGCAGTTGTGACGCTCCTAGGCTCCTTCAGCTTCATAAAGGGACGCAAATAGCTTTCAACTGATTGCAATGTATTCGCATCTGCGGCGGGATTTGACGCTCATGGAAGCACAGCATTCGTTTGTGTCGGCTGCCCTTACAGGCAATGTGAGCGTCCATTCCCATTGGATAACGGAGAATTGTACACCCGGAAGTAAGTATTCCCCTTGCTGTCGATTGATTTTACAGTGATATCTGCACTACTCATCGACTAAAAACCACATAAAAAAAAACATGGCCGAATTTCGTTTTATTCTCGGTGTAAAATGTCTATTTTAAAGTTAGTTTGGCCATTAAAATGCGTTTTGATGTCATTTGATGCGAGAAATATGAGTTGTTATTTCAGATTATGTGTACAGTGGATGTATATGATCTTTAGTTTGCTAGTTATTTCGAAGATTACTTCAGGAAATTGCGTCCATAGAACGTTTTCATTGTTACCAAGGTGGTTGCTAGGGACGCTGCTATCGATATTATTTCTGTTATGTTTTGTAACTGTTTAATGGTGTTATCTTTATTGCTACCCCTTTCCCCGTCAATGTATAGTGTTGGTCCACAACGCAAACGTATTAGTTTAACAAAAACTGATATTATGTATTATACTCTTATAGGATGTATATAGATATTTCATCTCCGGCCTTGTCAGGTATTGAACAATCAATAAATAAAGAACACAGAATTATTAAATATAAAACACAGAATTTGTGTGATTATACTAAATGATTTACAAATAAACACCACTGCATATTTACAATTGTTACACATGCTGATGTAACGCACATTTTTCCAACTTGGGATCAATAAAGTATATCTTATCTTAAGATGATCGATGGCTACTGCCATATTTGCAAAATGTGCCTCTGAACCTTGACAAGTGCATGTTTCAGGCTTATCAATTAATGTAATGTACAGTTGCGGGAAAAAGTATGTGAACCCTTTGGAATTACCTGGATTTCTGCATAAGTTGGTCATAAAATGGAGGAAGCCACTGCTGTCCAGAAAAAACATTGCTGCACGTTTGAAGTTTGCAAAAGAGCACCTGGATGTTCCACAGCACACTGGCAAAATATTCTGTGGACAGATGAAACCAAAGTTGAGTTGTTTGGAAGGAACACACAACGCTATGTGTGGAGAAAAAAAGGCACAGCACACCAACATCAAAACCTCATCCCAACTGTGAAGTATGATGGAGGGAGCATCATGGTTTGGGGCTGCTTTGCTGCCTGGACAGATTGCCATCATCGACGGAAAAATGAATTCTCAAGTTTATCAAGACATTTTGCTGGAGAACTTAAGGCCATCTGTCCACCAATTGAAGCTCAACAGAAGATGGGTGATGCAACAGGACAACAACCCAAAGCACAGAAGTAAATCAACAGAATGGCTTCAACAGAAGAAAATACGCCTTCTGGAGTGGCCCAGTCAGAGTCCTGACCTCAATCCAATTGAGATGCTGTGGAATGACCTCAAGAGAGCGATTCACACCAGACATCCCAAGAATATTGCTGAACTGAAACAGTTTTGTAAAGAGGAATGGTCCAAAATTCCTCCTGACCGTTGTGCAGGTCTGATATGCAACTATAGGAAACGTTTGGTTGAGGTTATTGCTGCCAAAGGAGGGTCAACCAGTTATTCAATCCAAGGGTTCACATTTCACTTTTTCCACCCTGCACTGTGAATGTTTACATGGTGTGTTCAATAAAAACATATAATTGTTTGTGGTGTTTTACCTTAAGCAGACTGTTTGTCTATTGTAGTGACTTAGATGAAGATCAGAACACATTTTATGACCAATTTATGCAGAAATCCAGGTAGTTCCAAAGGGTTCACATACTTTTTCTTGCAACTGTATAGCCAGCATGTGTAGTTCTGGGGACGGGGTGGGGGAGGGGGGGACGCGGTGGACCCGTTCAAATCCAGTTTTGGACAGCCTGCCGTGGTTCCATCCCATTTCAAGCAGGTAGCAGAATCTACCTGCATTGCATTACTCTAAACGTGTAATAACGTGCTTTAACCAGTAGGTGGTTTGGGTTAAAAAGCTGTCAAGTTTACAGTGTTAACAAAATAAAATATACTGCTGTTTCTGGTTTAGTTTATGACGGATATATTTAGTTATTGTTTTGATATTTTTAACACAAAAGTACGGTGGCCGGCAGGTGCAAACGCGGAACAACGGCCAAAAACACATACATTAGCAGGAAACAGCTGCAAATCCTGAAATGACAAACAAACAAATCCTGAAAACAAACACAACCAAAAAACGCTGCATTTACAGAAATGATGCAAACTAAATACAACACACAAACTCCGAAAACAAACGCAACAAAAAAACGCTGCAAATACCAAAACGATATGCAAAGTCCAAAGCACGTACAAATCCCAAAACACATACAAAAAAAAAACATTCCGGAAGTGCTCCAGGCCTCTAGGGGTCGCGCTACGTGGAACAAATTGATGTCTGACCAGACAGAATGAACAAGAGTGATGCAAATTGAAGCCGGAGGAAACAAAGTTGATCGAAGTGGAAAAAGTCGATATATAAGAAGGTAAGTTTTGTTTTGATACAAAGAGCGTCATATTTACCCAGCTAGCGTTAGCTTGTTTGGTAAAAGAGTTTGCAAGTCAAGAGACAGCACTGTGCACCTAAATGTAACTCTTGACATCATATAGATATATTATAGGTGCAGAGAGGAGTTGGTTTATTGTGCCCCAATGTAAATCCTAATGTGAGAGTTAAAGGACGGTCAACAATGCAATGTACCTTGGTCAGTTTGGATTTATCGTGGCATCTATTCTTAATTAAAGTGAATTTATTTTTATTTCAGTCAGACATTTGTGTGTATGCAGGTGTGGGACCTTCCAAATGTTCCAAAAGTGAGCACTCCACGAATGGACAACAGTTTGCCAGGGTAAAATAAAACATTGTCAACATATTATTTTGTGCCACAAGAAGCAGAATGTTTTAACAGTACAGTAGTTTGAATATATTTGTTGTTTACCTTTATCAGACCTCTCAGGCACCCACAACCAGCGTCTGATCGGGTAAGACTAATTAAAAATGTAATTATACCATGTAGGTTTGAATTAGTGAACATGAAATCAATAAATACCTTTTGTGTGCACTTATTTCCTGGGTAAAAATAGGATGGAGCACCAACCCCATTCCAGGAAGAGGTCCAGTCTGCCCCGGGTCAGAACCACTTCTATAGGTAAATGAGGTTGACAGTTGCATCGTGACACAGTTGTGTGGTGTGTATCTTTATTTTATATTTTTTTGTTTGTATAGCCTCCAATCACAGTGGGTAACATTGCCAGGAAGCAGAACAATTATACTTTCATACATTTCCAAATGACACCCACAATATCTGACATCTAAGTGAAGACGATACAAAAAATACCCACAAATATTTTTCAAAGATCAGATATTGTTTGTTGCATCCATTTCAAATGTTTACAAGGATTGTGCAGTATGACAAAAGTACTGTTGTCAGTTAAGAACCCAATGTATTAAAAAAACAGGAAGAGGATCGACATCCTTTTGTAAATATGACTGTCATGCATATATTATGTATTTGAAAATAATTATTCAACTGTCTTCTCACTGCAGCAACTACACAAATGTGAATGCACTTATCATTATTGATAGCCAGTCTGAGCCAGAAGACAAAATGGAGCAAAGGTATTAATTGTTACTATCACCACTTAATTTTCTATTCTATTCTGTAAATCTTATTACTAGCTTCATCATTTAATATTACAATACATCCAGGGCTCGACATTAAGGACTGCCCGATGGCCCGGGGCCATCTAGTATTTAGCTTGGGCAATGAAGCCTCACCTGCTGGTTGCCCGATCGGGCAATCTATTATGCCAGTATCAAGCAGCTCGTGGATCCAGTAATGAGTGACCCGACAGTAAAACTAAACATATCTATAACTAGTTTAGGTAGTTTGAGAGGTAATTAAAATAGCTATGTGTGATATTCTAACCTGAAGTGTGTGTTTTGTCCGCTCACCGCTGCATGTGATCATGCAGCGCTGCGTGTCGACTCGTCAGCAGCAGCTGGTCTCTCTCTCCCGTCAGATTAGACTTCACTCGCGTTTATGTCCATATCGATCAGATCCAGCTAGTTCTAGCTAATGATATGACTACCTGCTTATTAAAAGACACCTAAACAATAAGTATCGCTATGCAACTGGGTGAGGCCACAAAGTATAGCGCAGCATTATGCATTAGTTTACATGCCCACCGGAACCCCGAGGCATTACCAACAGATCAACGCACAATCAACCCATACAGGACATCTCTTTCTCCACATTGGAATTGACTATTCTTGTCTGTCACATACTCTTCTTGTCTGTCACATAAGTGGCGCAACTGCGCTAAAAGGGAAATTATTTTGACCGAAGAGATTTAGATTTGCCGGCTAACGGGAACTCTGACGTCGCCATTTTGTGTGCTTCGCGGATGCGCTCGGCTCCTCTCGACTGCTGCTCGGGTCTGCTCGGTCAGCTTCCGGATTAGGAGGCCTTCGTTCGACCAACTTACAGTAGATAACATTACAAACATTTTTAACAGGGGCCATAATAGTGTAAATAATGTTTGTTTTGGCAGTTATAACTGAATGTAATGTTTTCTACTTTTTTACATCTGCCTTCATCAGATGGAAAGTGTCTTGACCAACAACTTAAGTATTTCTTATAGCTATGCAGGGCATGCAAGCGAGCAAACACAAACAACAAACAAACAAGTGAAATGAAGAATAAAATTGAAATTGAAATTGTACAATATAATATTGTGGTAGTTCATCTTATAATTCAGTCGAGAGAATGCACCAGACAGCATCTAAGACCTGCACAAATCTAAATGTTCTAGGGGGAGGCCCCCCAAACCCTTCGTGCCATTTCGTCCGGGCGCATTTTTCAGGGCAATCTCTATTGAGCTCAGGGCCATCTGTAAATTAGCTTAGATGGCCCACAGGACCATCTCCCAAAATCCTTAATGTCATGCACTGACATCCCTTTGTCTTTCCCAGCACAGAATACCTGACTGCGGCACAAATTGTTGCAGAACTCTCTGCAAAAAGAACAAATACATCTTGCAACAGGTTCAATATTAATAGAGCCAATGTGTGGGATGGAGCAAACCGCGGCTTCAAAGGTGCCTCATTCGACCCCTGTCATGAGACGTCAGTTAAGTTCACTGATGATGAGGGAGACACTAAGGATGGAGGGGACACTGGTGGTCCCAAGCGTGAGTTCCTGACCCTCCCTATGGAATGCCTGAGAATGCGAAGGAAACATCACGTCAGCAACTATTTGTGCCTCATGGCGGTGTGACTTTCCCAGCCGCTCACTGTCTCAAAATCTGATTCTAAATGTATAATGTTCTATATAAAGATAGAACTAATACACAATTATGAATGTATAATATAATACACATGTTTTGTGTATTTAATCATGTATTGGTCTACAATTTAATGATGGCTTCTACATATTTCACATAAACAGACAATGAAAAAATGTGTCCTTCATGCTGATAACTAATGTATGCATCTGCCAATTAGTATTCTAAACAGAGTAGTGTGTTGAATCCTTATTTCTTGCATTTGAAACAGATACAATAAAAAAATTGAACTTACTGTTGTGTTCAACTTCTGCCAAAAACTGTACATGTTTGCCGCAGGAGCCACAGGACACTTGAACTGTCCCCAGATGATGGCCACAGAAAGGACAAAACATGGCAGCCTGAAAAGACATACATTGATGTAGTAAATCCTTTTAATCAAGTCAATCAAAAACACATAGTCTGAATAGTGGTTAGCTAAATAAATAGAAAGATACATCATGTTTACCGTTGAATCTGTGTTTTGTCTCTCTCTCTCCTTGAATGTCTTCTCTATATTTGTTCTTGAGCATGTCTAATGCACACTACTATCCTGTCATTCCTTTTTCCCTCTTCACATGTTGTCACTTCTCTCTCTCTCCCTCTCTCTCTCTCTCTCCCTCTCTCTCTCTCTCAATTCAATAGCTTTATTAGCATGACCATAGTTAAAGGCAATTGCTAAAGCTCTGTATAGTAGCAACATATATACACAAATACATACATATAAACAAACTGCTAACAATTCAAATGTCCTTATTTCGCGGTTCTCACTATGGCCCGTGTTATTTTCCTGCACTCGATTTGTCGTCTGTTTTAACAACGTTCTTCCCTCACTTTATCTTCTCTTCACGTGAAGCTCTCCTCTCCTCAGCTGGTGTAGTAGTTAGGCACGCTAACGCTAGCTAAATATGACGCTCTATGTATAAAAACAAAACTTACCTTCTTATATCTTTCTCCACTTAAAGAGCCTGTGACACGATTTTCCCCCATCATCCAAACCCATCAATTTGAGTAAATATTGTCCCCTTGAAAACCGTTACTGAACTGATTTTGGATATTTGTACTTTGATAACCATTAATCTGCCCTTCAATGTTGACTATTTCCTGGATCTTCTCGGGGATTCTTCAAGTCCCGCCAAATTATGGGTGACGTCATTGCGGGCACAGCGCTCCAGCTGCACCGTTCAGGATCCCAGCATCTGCATGTAAACGCACGATGGCGCACACAGCAGCAAGCTCAGACAGCGATGACAGTTTAATTTTGAACGTGTCTGAGAGCTCATATGAGGCTGAAGGATCGGTTTATTTTGTATCTGTTAGAAGTTTAGGAATTAGGTGCGTCAATATGGGCGATCATACGGTCATGTAGCCAGTGGTGGACGGACTAAAAACCTGCCCGGGACTCTCGACCGGCCCACTTCGGTACAACTAGTAAATTGTCAACGGGGGGAGTGGGGGATGTGCTAGTGACTTATCCGACCGGCCCACTTAGGTACCGGCCCATCGGGATTCCTCCCGATGGCCAGTCCGCCACTGCACTCAGCCCAGCCCACGTAAACTGTCAACGGGGGGAGCCTCGCTGCGGGGAAACGGTGGACCTAGTGTCCCGATCGGAGTGGGAATAATAATAATAATAATAATAATAATCCGTGCATTTTATCCATTAATTTCCCCAACATTGTGGTAAAAAAAAACACACGTTTAATCCATGTTGGTGTAGGCCTACTATTACAACCAGTGGTGTAGTGGGGATGTTTTTACTGGGTGGACGGGGTGGTGGGTGGACGGGAGACACTATGGACGCGCTCGTGTCGCCTGTCAGCGCAACTTACATGATGCCTTTTAGACAATATAATAATAAAGGGCGGTGCCAGCTGTCAGCGAACCGATCCGGCCTTTCTGCGCGACTATCACTCAAATGCGGGACATAGTCTCAATGTGTGGGACGCGGGACAAATAATAAAAATGCTGTGTGTGCAGTCCCGCACAGTGCGGGACACCTGGTCACTGTACACACACAGTTCTGTCCCTCACACACACACGCTTCAAATCAAGTTGCATAAATGCTTGAGCTACGTTTTTATTATAATTACTGTGAAATCTGCCTATTATGTTTTCGTCATTATTACAACAAACACACACTTGCAACTGATAACACTGGCAATGATTTTGATGTATTAGACTATTAAAAAAAGAAATCATGCTTCAAATAAGTGGGGGTACGGCGTATCCCCGCGTCCAACGCCCACTACACCACTGACTGCAACTACAAAAAGCTAAGGTTTGTTTTCTCATCAGGAAATGCAGACCGGCTCAAACAAACGATTTTTAAATCATCATCCTCACGATCATTTAATGTATCATATGTTCGCCGAATTGACATGAAAGCACTAATAAATGTAGTTTCATCCACTTGAGTTTACAAAAATAATCGATTTGTTTTTATATCACATCCGACGGGAGGAAATTCAGCAGCTCTCACTACCGATTTTTAATCCTAATTTAATCATCATCTTCACCACGAGCATTTATGTTTATGTTCGCCGAATTGACATGAAAGCATGCTGACAAATATGAATATAGGCCTACTGTAGTCAACTTCATTAAAACGTTATTAACGTGCCTAAACTCAGTAATTCACAATTTCTACGCATGACAGCACACTTTGTCCGTGTTTGGCTCTCTCGCCGCACAGTGAAGCGTTCCCGCATTGACGTCACTTCCGGCTTCCCCCAAAACCTCAAAATGAGTCGAAGGAATTTTCCCGCGATGTTCGAAATTATTGATATTTATCGGAACGGTATCGCTTTTTCTTTTTTAAACTGACGGTTCGAGATTACTAGTAGCCCACTATTTCATTGCACAACAGTTGTTTGGTTCGTGTCACAGGCTCTTTAAATGAACATTCTTTCCTCCCGATTGCCATCACTCTTGTTCGTTCTCTCTATGTCTGGTCGGACATCAATCTGTTCCCTGTAGCGCGCCCCCTAGAGGCCTGGAGCACTTCCGGAATGTTTTTTTTTGTATGTGTTTTGGGGTTTGTGTGTTGTATTTAGTTTGCATCATTTCTGTAAATGCAGCGTTTTTCTGTTGTATTTGTTTTCAGGATTTGTTTGTTTTTCATTTCATTATTTGCAGGTGTTTCCTGCTTATGTATGCGTTTTTGGCCGTTGCTCCGCGTTTGCACCTGCCGGCCACCGTACGAAAGCGATGGAAAAAACCCACAGCAACACAGAAAATATGGTCTTAACATGACCCAGCGGTCTAGTAGTTAATAAAAAACAATAATATCAAAACAAAATATTACTAATAACTTTATTGGGAAATTCAAACTGAACGGTAAAAGAATAGTTTCCGGTCTATTCTGAGCCCGATCTCTGTAGATAAATAAAAATAAAGAACTACGACAGATTTGTAATATATTTAATGCAGCCAAACCATTTATTACAATGCATTCATGTGATGACTTTCAAAGAGTAAAGCAAGCACTGCTGAATAAAGTATGATTTTATCTTTTACGAAATGTTTTTTTTCATATGGAATACAGTTGGAGGTCAACCAATCACAGAACTTGAGAACTAATCACGGGGTTTGTCAAACAGAGCATATGGTGTAGTCCTAAACGATAGCTGGGGATTCTGGGTAGTGTAGTGTCTTCTGCCATCCTTTACTCCGAAAAGATATTTGTTTCTCCGAATCGATGGGGAAAAATACAAAAGCATTGCACACAATTTAAACCAATCAATGTTGTGTAACTAACAAGGATAATCTGGTGGTTTTTAGTCGATGAGTAGTGCAGATATCACTGTAAAATCAATCGACAGTAAGGGGAATACTTACTTCCGGGTGTACAATTCACCGTTATCCAATGGGAATGGAAGCTCACATTGCCTTTAAGGGCAGCCGACACAAACGAATGCCATGCTTCCATGAGCGTCAAATCCCGCCGCAGATGGGAATACATTGCAATCAGTTGAAAGCTATTTGCGTCCCTTTATGAAGCTGAAGGAGCCTAGGAGCGTCACAACTGCACGCCACGGGACCCTGACCAAACGTCGCTCCTGGACGTTTATGGAGTGAGAGTGTGTTGCCCCTGCAGGTTTGCTGCCACACATGCACATACAGCATTACATCGAAAAGGCGATAAAAGAAAATGTGTTTACCTTCAGGAGAAAAAAACAGTAATCCAAACATTTGTCTGACAATTCTAGGAACCTTTTTTTCACCTATGTTTACCTGCCTAAAAATGATCAGGGTCATCCTTTGGGCATTGTGCCATTACCTGTAAGATCATTCACATGCATTGAATATTCCCTTCAATGTTATTTTAATAACAACGTCAGTGCTGTTTTCTGTTTTATTCTCTCATTTGTTAGACCTCGCAGTGTAACCCTCCAGGAACACACATCTGATGTACAGATTTGAAGTGGCCCAAAATATTTTTCCCCTGCGCACAATTATAACTAATGGCTCTCTGTGTCACCCGGGCTCCACCAGGTCCTGACATGCCATTCATCATCTATTGAAAGAGCCACATTTGGTGGAGAGGCATGATGGAGCTGCATAACTGCAACAAACAACGCCTGTACTTTATATGAAATTATTTCTTGCTTATTGCATCAATAATAGATCAATTGGTGAAATGTTACAGCTTAATTCTTCCCCCTAGAACTAAAGATGAATCTGATCACATTATCATGAACAGCTGTTCAGCACGCTGACCTACAGTAACCCCAGTTTTCTGTGTATAACATGTATAAAGTGCACACTACAGTGAATCTGACATTAAAGTCAGTCAATGGGTTTAAAAGAAAAACAAGAGATAACACAAAGAGATGAAAAGAAGAAGTGAATAAAAGCAATCCGTCTCAGAGAGGATTGTTTAATACTTGTGAACGGAACCTGTAATCCCATTGCTGCATTTCATGGAGTTTTACCCAGAAGAGCTTATCTCCAGCATATAACCCTCAAACTCAGCTGGGAAGATGGGAGCCAGATGGGAGACTGATGGGAGAGCTCCTGAGGAGGGATGTGGAGTCCCATGCAGGTCTATCTATTCGTTCTACCTATTCATTTCATTATTTAATTACATCTAGAATTGAATAGTGATTTTTTTTAAGAAACCAATGGCTAGAAGGTAGAGACATTCTAAAAGAGTACAGTGTTTTGAATAATAGTCATTATTTGCAAGGTGGAGTTAATGTTGTAAACCACACAAAAAAGAGAATCACCATGTTCATGATGCAAGAGTTTTTTAAGGAGATGCACTGTGATGAATATAATGAGCATACAGTTCTATGTATCTTTTTTCAATTTGACTGTGAAATCAATGACGTAATTAAGAACACTAAATTAGTGCTTTAGGGTAAATGTAAGGAGTGAGACACAACAGGTCCGGCTTCTCAGCAGATATTGTTCTGTCTCTGATGAGAGTTTGATTTGAAATCATGGTGATAACATGAGCAACAAATCAGAATTGAAATGACAGAGAAATATCTTGCCTCTGGCGAAGAGTACAGGAGGGCATCTTCCATCAGAGAGAGGTGGGCTAAATGAAGACGCTGTCAAACAGGAGAACATAACTTTCTAACTGTCTTCATCCAGAGAGGGAGGGGGTGAGGGGTGTAAGTCTGTGGACCAGAGGGAGGGATGCTGCTGTGATCCAGTCACAGCCTTTGATCCCTGCGATGACCCGAGCCACCGGCTGGACTCTGGAAATGAACACACAGGAGGCCTCTGGGAGCCAATCCATCACTGTTCACTGCTGCACCTATCTCCCTGCTGCACTGTGGACGTGTGTATGTAGCAACACACACATGCACACAACCTTTGGTGCTCGAGAAAATGAGTCGTACAACATGCAAACGTAAAAGATCAGTTTTGTTACGCAGTAATCCGATAGCATACACTCTTTGAATGCTGCCAACGTCTAATATTTTCAAACACACACTTATAGGCAGGTGAAACACACATGCATACTGAACAGTCAGAAAGTTAGAAATGAAGAAGAAAGAAAGACAAACTTAAAAGTAAATATATTGCACACAAAATACATAGATATTATGCTCATCACATGTTAGCCCCAAAGGCTCTCAGCTCATTGAAAAGCCAACATCGCTATCATAAGGAAAATTCAGTCTGATGTAGCAATGAGGAAAAACAAATCCATAATGTGACAAATTAAAAGACATGCAGCATTATACATGAAGAGAGGAAATGATGTCTCTCTTTCCAAAAGATGAGAGTTTGAGTGGTGCAGTTGGGAGCGCATGCTAAATCTCATTAGACAGAGCAATACCCAGAGCAAATTAAACCATTATCCTCCGACATGTTTAAAGGAACACTTTAAGATCACTTCCTATTAAGACTTGCCAGTAAACAGGCCTTTGAAATGGAGCCCTCAACTCAGTGCAGAGCAGTTTTGCAGACATCTGCCATACCCAGCCAAGCCCCCAGTAAACTACAGGGGAATGCTTTCTGTGCTACACATCGCTCTACATAACACTCCACGTGCTCGTACAAGGGGGGTACAAACCCTGGGGATTCATGGCCTTGTTGAGTAAAAGGCATAAAAACAAGACAAAGTAATTTAATATTGATCTCTACTGTGGGTTTCATGTAAAGATATATGCTGTAGTGCATTAATGTGAAGCCTAAGCCTGTCACGATAAATAATTTTTTTGGACGATAAATGTTCCTGGAAATTATTGCGATAAACGATAATATTGTCGGCACTATTGTAAGACCATTTTAGACCACTGACATACTGATAATATATCATAATAATTCTAGTACATCCTTTCAAACAGAACTTTTTATTGAACATTCAACATTGCAAATGAAATTTCAAATAATATTAAAATATATAAATGATATATAATAAATAAAACAAATTAATTAAATTATAATAAATTAATTAAATCACACACAACCAAAACAATAAACTAAATAGACTCAGGCTGGAAAACAGAGCTCTCAATCCATCTATCTATCCATCTCTATATAGATAGATAGATAAATATATATATTTATATATATATTTATCTATCTATCTATATAGAGATGGATAGATAAATAAATCAATATGAGCACACATTGTCTCACAAGCAAAACAAATCTCCTTAAAACAACAGTCATGTGCACAGTCCACTGTCCATACAAAGACCCAGATGCCTCAACAGGCCATATCCAAATCTGTTTTTCGAAGTTTTCGAGTACACCAATGTAGGAACACCAACATGTTTGCATTGTCGGGCAAATGCATCTTTGATTGTAAACTGTCGGGAAGGTGGGGGCTCTCCATCTCCAGCTGCCGTGTTTGCTACCAGCTGGGAAAACGGAATGGAGTGGTTGTGTTTTAGGTGTAGTTTAAAATGCGTGGTATTGCCTGCTTTTGTCGCTACCTTTTTTAAACAAATGCGACACACCGCCCGGCTCATTCAAGTCCGTAGGTTGGCCTCGTTGATTTGGCTTGAATCCAAAATACTGCCACACCGGAGAATCGAGATGTGTAGGTTTTGTAACCAATTCCATTTCACTTTAAATTCCCCGCGAGTAAGTCACATGTTGTCTCCCGCTTGTCGCTATATTATTAATTTGGCTGCTACGCTGCTGCACGTGCACACAGAGTGTCCTGACCTGGCTGTGTGTCAGCCCCGCCCCTCACAGCGCGCATGGCCGGCAGCCACAGCTCGTCTGGCAGCCACAGCGCTCCTAGCTAAAATGCTGGTCACATCCTTATGTAAACAAACAAGCATGTAAACGGCAATTTATCGAGCTCAGAAAAGTTATCGAGTCCATTTTTATTTATCGTACGATAAGTCAATTTATCGATTATCGCGACAGGCCTAGTGAAGCCTGGGTGGTTTCATTGAGAATGTTGCCCTTCACCCTGGCAGTGTTAAGTGCCTTGTGGCACCCACACTTACGGCCCGTCTACACTACAGGCATGAAAAAATCTTGGAGCTGGGCGTGTCTGAAGCTTGGCGATTTTTTGCGAGCAACCAATCACATGAACCTCCCGCCCCTGACATACAAAGCAATAGCAATGTTAAAACGAAGTAAACTGGATATAAACTCTCCAAACAGGCGAAAAAACTATCAGTTTCACCCACTGTCTCTGCCACCTCCCTCCATGCCTGGTTCCTCCGGTTTGTATCCCGGTAAATAGTTCCGGTCGTAAAGAACCGGGTGATTTGCTACCGTAATATCTCGTTTGGAATATGAGGAAATGAACTGCGGTCTGGCTCTCCCAGCTTGCACGCGGTTTGATTGGCTGCGCTTGCACTGGCGGGATTTGCATAAACGGGATTTCATTGGCTGATGCTAAGCATCGAGCTTGAACATTGTTCAACTTTTGATGCCGATAGATGCTCGTGATGCTTGCAAAGCCATGCCATGCTCCCCACAATGCAGTTCGGCGAAGATTAAAAATCTTCTACGTCACCCCATTCAAGTGAATGGGCGAAGCGTTGAAAGCATTTTTTGATGCCTGTAGTGTAGACGTACCGTTACGGCTCCTACACACGGCGGCGTGCGTTGCCGCTTCAACGCTTCTGCCCATTCACTTTGAATGGGGTGACGTCACGATTCACCGAACTGCATTGTGGGAGCAAAGCGGAGCTTCTCTCGCGGTGCTCGCTGCAAAATAGAGCAATGTTCTACTTTTGCCGCCTCGACAGAGGAGTCAGCCAATCGAATCATATGCCAGTACAATTGGTACAAGCCAATCAAACCGCCTGCTTGTTTGTCTGGGGCGGGAGATTTATGTGATTGGTTGTTGGTCGAGTTTCAGCCCCCCCCCCCCCGCCGGCAAGCGACAACGCACGCTGCCGTGTGTAGGAGCCGTTATGCATATGAAACTGGGGTCCAGTTGAATGCCGTTATTCTCACAGGGGCTCAAATCATAGGCAAACATTATCTTCACCCTCTGTCACCAAGTTGTAGCTTTCTCGTTAAAGTTTTAAAAGATTTCACCATTCAACTCTACTTGTGGTATTTTAATTTTTAACACAAGAATACCGATAAGCTCTGCCTTCATCACAAAGAGTTTCTGTATATTACTACCATCTGCTGAAGTTTCCATAATTCACAACGGAAATGGGACACACCCCCCGAAGTTTATTGAGAGGAACCCACTGGGAGTAAACTCCTTAACCACGGTGTAAAAACACACATTTCAGAGACAGAGCCTTTTCAAAATTGCTTACATTTTTCCAAGCAACTTTAATATAAAAGCATGTAAGTGTTTTGGGAACATTGTTCCTGGAAGCTAGAATGCTGAAGCTACACTAAAAAACTGAACCGTTGACCTTATTTAAATGTATTATGTCTAACTATATTAGATTTGTTTAGAGCAATAATATTAAGTTGAACCTGACGTTTCAGTTTTTCCAATGTACTGTGGCCCAACTTCCTTTATATTCTACAGTGTCATACAGTTAGAGAAAAAATAATTTGATGGAATGGGAAGCATTTTAGTTTAATAACTCACAGTTTCTATTTGATACTGTATGTTATAGAAACATCCAGTATTTAGCTTGAGAAGTGTAAGCAACAAAATCAACAAAAAAGGGTTGCTTAAATGGTAACACTTTATATTAAGGTACACAAATTAATCATCAACTAGTTGTTCATTAACATGCATATTAGCAGTATATTGGCTCTTTATTAGTCATTATAAAACACATATTAATGCCTTATTCTACATGACCATATTCTACAAGTAATAAGCCATTAGTTGAGAGTTTTCCCTCAATAACCCTCTAATTAGTGCTGATTTAAGGAAGTTGTTGTACATTAGTTTTGGTCTTAATATGCTTAATATGGGCCTAATAAGGCAGTAGTAGCACAAGAATAGTAATTCTCCCATAATAACACTTAACAAATATGATCTATTCTTATGTAACAAGACATGATTGTCAAGTGTTAATTGTGTCTAAATAACTCAACATGATGTATTTCTATCTAAGAACATGTTCCCTATTTTAAAGTGAAGTCTTGTTCATAACCAATAAGCTAGTAGTTTGACTCTAATTAGGTATTTCTATCTAAGAACATGTTCCCTATTTTAAAATGAAGTCTTGTTCATAACCAATAAGCTAGTAGTTTGACTCTAATTAGGTATTTCTATCTAAGAACATGTTCCCTATTTTAAAGTGAAGTCTTGTTCATAACCAGTACGCTAGTAGTTTGACTCTAATTAGGTATTTCTATCTAAGAACATGTTTCCTATTTTAAATGTGGGCCCGCTCGGGCCACTAAATATATTGCTTTAAAATAATTGTCCTGTGGTATTGGTATTTTGACTAGCAATTTAGTTAAATTATTTAATTTATCAACGCTACAACATAGAGTGCCGTGAGTCGGTTGTCGTTGTTGGGTGAAAAGCAAACTGCTGTTTGCTGCGGAGCGCAGCGCGAGCAGGCTCCCGTGAGCGGGAGCGCGCTCCTTCACTACAGACTATCGTGCCACCTAACCATTCGCCAAAATGTTTTTAATTCCAGCGGTAACCGGCCAAGCGCCGGGCAAAAAACAATGTTCAAATAAAAGAAAGTTACCGGAGGAGTTAAAGGATAGTGACAGGGAGCATGAGAAGAAGAGGGAGAGAAAGTTTCAGCCAGCTTGATCGAAGGAGTTGGCTTCTTGTGGTGCAGTGACGCGTCCTAAAACCCTTTTTATAATCGATTAGATTTATGATTCGAAAATTATAAAAGTAGGGTAGACATGTGGAGATTATCCGGCTGAACAAAACGTGCATTTATCAAACAAGTTTGTTATCCACAGACCTTATTTTCCAGCTATTTTCCAAAACCCTTTTGAGAAATCCCATTGCTTTTTGTCGAGGGAACCAGCAGCTTACTTCCTGGTTTTAGGACGCGTCACTGGCTGCACCTCTCAATATGATGCCAATATAAACAAGGTCTTCTGTCGGCTCTGTACATCAATGCCGACCTATGCTGACAAGTAAGTGAAGAGTAGAACATATAAAGGTATTGGCTATAGGGAAATGTCCCAGCAGTTTAGGATAATGAAGGTTCTAATCAAATAAATTACATAGCCATTACATGTCTAACTCCGAATGACAGGAAGGCAGAAAGTGCATTATACAAATAATAATACTCATAATAATAGCAGACATTTTTTAACAATGACCACAATATCATTATTTTAATAAACCAAATATGAACAATTGAGGAAAATGAGGAAGAATTGATGATTAAAATGTTGTAGTACAAGTAGTAATGTAGTTTGTGCATACATTACTATTGCAACAAATGTGTTAATTTTCTTCATTATTAGTCGATTTTTTTTTGGACGAATGCTCCGGGCCAGTGGTTACAATGGTGGGGCCAGTGATAATATAATGCTAGTGGCATTTTACCCTTAATGTCTACCTCTGCGGTAAGTCAGCACCGCGGTGGGCCGGCGGTACCGAGGTGGGCCGGTCGAGAGTCCCGGGCTGATTTGTAGTCCCAGTCCGCCCCTGAGTGTAAGGCTCACACTTACAGTCATTGCTTTCTGAAGGACTTGACCCTTTTACTCTTCAGGTTGCATAGGGAAAATTAGTAGCAGTCTACTGCTACTCTCTCTCCTACTTCCTGTACCCGGTTTCCTGTCTGACCTTCAGTACACATTTTACAAAAATATAAATGTGCAAATATGAAACATACACGTCATTATCGCCTTGCTATTGTTAGCTGAACTGTCAATGCCCCAAAACATATTCTTAGATATAAATACCTAATTTTGAGTTATTTAGACACAATTAACATCGTTCCATGTCTTGTTACATAAGAAGAGATCATATTTGTTAAGTGTTATTATGGGAAAATTACTATTCTTGTGGTACTACTGCCTTATTAGGCCCATATTGAGCAGAGCATATTAAGACCAAAACTCATGTACAACAACTTCCTTAGTTGCAATAAATAAGCACTATTTAGAGGGTTATTGAGGAAAAAATCTCAACTAATTACTTGTAGAATATCGTCATGTAGAATAAGGCATTAATAAGTGTTTTATAATGACTAATAAAGAGCCAATATACTGCTAATATGCATGTTAATTAACAACTAGTTGGTGGTTAATTTATGTACCTTAATATAAAGTGCTTCCGTGTTTTATTAGTGTTAGCTGCAGTATATATTACAAAAAAACATGTTTGTATTTATCAAGACATGTAGCCATTATTTGCGCATGTTTTTAGAAGATGTGTTAATGTATTACTTCAAAATCCAAGTTTATTTAGATCACTGTTAGGATTTAATTGGTGTGTTATTTATTTACAGTGCAGATAAAAACATGTTGACGTGTCAGTAAGATATCAGAAGCTTCTCAGAAAGTGCTGGAATTTGAACTCATTGAATTTTTTCTCTTGCCAAGCTGGAATATTTCCAACATCTTCAGAGAGCTGAGTTAATTCTTCGGTGTAATGCTTGTGTACTCAAAGGTCTTGTGTGGTTTGGATTCAAGCGACAGTGGTTAGACTCCGGGGAGTTTCTCATCTACAATGGTGGAAGCAGGTTCCATGTGTTGAGAGCAGTTTTAATAGGGTGCTGGGGAGAAATAACACTGCTGAGAGGAGTGACCAGAGGCTCTCTGCAGGAGGAGTGAGAGACAGTTGTGCCAGCCCCTGGTCAGAATCACACACATTCACATTCCACTCTAACTGCATATTGCCCCAAAGTCCCCCCGAGGAGATTAACCACAGCTGAGTGTTAACTCCTTCCCCTCTGCTCAGCTACCTGCCTTTCCCCAGCAGAGCCCTGCTCCAACACCTCCTTCTCCTCCACCTTGTTTTTTGTGCTTAGATTTAAATGTTCAACCCCTACCCATCTGTGACAGTTCAATTAAAAAACTAAAGTGCAGTTTAGTCTCTGCCAATTTTAAAAATTGATACAAATAACTTTTGATATACATTATAATAAGGTTTACTTTTTTGTTGATCTTTCCATCAAACTGCTCAGACTGCCTGAATTTGGCATGGATGGTCATGGTCTCCAGGGACTGAAACTTCCACCAGATATCAGAGAATATTCGTGCTCCACAGAGGATGAACACTGTTCATTTTGGAAACTCCTGAAGATTATGTCAAAATGTATTATTTTTGAATGTCAATGTTGCCCCCCTTGCACGGCATAATGTTGAAGACTAATCCAGACTGTAGGTTGGAATAACGAGAAACTACTGATGTACTGACCACCTGCATACTGGGACTAATCCCAGTTTGGTGCCACATCAGTGGACCAGAAAATGTCAAAAGGTAAAGAAGGGGCAGAATAAAATACAGAGAATGTAGGTAGGTATAAGCGGCATAGGCTTCCAAATGTACGATAGAAATGACCATGGTATTAATAGATGTGTAATGTAATTTCAAGATGTTTAAACTTCACATCCTCTCATTTCACAATGGATTTTTATTTGCCTGAAATAGTGTGCAAAGGCTCTAACA
>NC_136909.1:47444136-47591636 GCF_949606895.1 Notothenia rossii | reverse complement strand
CCGGCGAAGGAAAGCTTGTGGCCCAGACAACATTAAAAACTAAATGCTCAGATGCAGCACCCCAGAGATGCAGGGTACAGTGTTAAAGCTGTTCAATATCATATTGGAGTCAGGATGTTTACCTGACATCTGGTGCAAAGGGCTCATTTCCCCCATTCATAAGAGTGGAGACAAATCAGATCCTAATAACTACCGTGGCATCTGTGTCAGCAGCTGTCTGGGGAAATTATTCTGTAGCATTCTAAATAAAAGAATACAAGATTTCCTTAACCAACAATCCATGTTGAGTCAAAATCAAATTGGCTTCCTTCCAAAACACCGCACCACCGACCATGTATATACCCTTCACACTTTAGTTAACAAACATGTACACCAAACAAAACATGGTAAGATATTCACTTGTTTCATTGATTTCAAAAAAGCTTTCGACTCTATTTGGCACGAAGGGCTCTATTATAGACTTCTACATTGTGGTATAGGGGGCAAAATGTACGATCTGGTTAAATCAATGTATTTAGGGAATAAGTGTGCTGTTAAAATTGGAGACAAACAAACTGAATTCTTCACCCAGAGAAGAGGTGTTCGTCAGGGTTGCAATTTAAGTCCCACTTTATTTAATATATATATAAATGAACTTGCTGTTCAGTTGGATCACTGTGCTGCTCCTGGCCTCTCCCTCCTAGAGAGAGAGGTGAAGTGTCTGCTTTATGCTGATGACCTTGTTCTGCTGTCTCCTACTGAACAAAGACTACAACAACAGCTGGACATAGTAGACCAGTACTGTAAGAACTGGGCCCTGGCAGTCAATATGAAGAAAACTAATGTCATGGTTTTCCAAAAACGCCCCAGATGTCAGGAGAACAAATACCAGTTTACCATAAATAATCATATCATCGAACATAGTATGAGTTACACCTACCTCGGTTTAACCATAACAGCAACAGGAAGTTTCAACATGGCAGTGAATGCACTCAAAGAAAAAGCCAGAAGAGCTCTAAATGCAATTAAGAGAACATTTTATAATGTCCAAATTCCAATTAAAATCTGGCTCAAAATCTTTGATAGTGTGATCCAGCCTATTGCGCTGTACGGTAGTGAAGTATGGGGTCCACTCAGTCACCAGAGCTATACCCGCTGGGACAAACATCCAACAGAGTCTTTACATGCAGAATTCTGCAGATACATTTTACGTGTTCAGAGAGAAACACCAACAAATGCATGTAGAGCAGAATTAGGCAGATACCCACTGATCATTAACACTCAAAAGAGAGCACTGACATTCTTTAACCACCGTAGGTCCAGCCCCAGAGACACCCTCCACTCCAAAGCCCTCCAAAGCCAAGAGCTAACCCCAGAGAAGAGTCCCCTATGTCAGCTGGTGCTGAGGCTAGCTGCCCCCTCTCAGAGCCACTCTGACCAGTCTCTCAAGAACACTGCTCTCCAAACACCAATCACAGTCAAACGCATTATAACACAATGTAAAGACAACTATTTACAACATTGGGAAGAAGAAACTAAAAGCCAAAGTAGATTAGAATGTTACCTGGCTCTAAACAGAGAATATGAGCTGGCAGAGTATCTCTCTACTGTCAGAGATAGAAAGCAGAGACAGATCCTAACCAAGTACAGGCTCAGTGACCACAAACTGGCAATCGAAACAGGAAGACTCAAAAGATCCTGGCAACCAAAAGAGAACAGAATATGTGGTCACTGTACGACAGGTGAGACTGAGACAGAGATGCACTTCCTCCTGAAGTGCCAAACATTCAACCAAGTAAGGAACATTTACTGGAACAAGCTGAACTCTGTAATCCCAGGTTTCAAGGAGGTTGATGACCTCTCAAGACTGAGAGTACTCCTAGGAGAAGGAGACAAGGCACACCTTGCTGCCCAATATGTATACACATGCCACAACCTGAGTGACAGTGAATGACACACACACACACACACACACACACACACACACACACACACACACACACACACACACACACACACACACACACACACACACACACACACACACACACACACACACACACACGTGTTGAAATGTAATTGTATCACTGTATATATATATCATCAATAATATGTAAACATTTGAAATGTATGTTAATGTTGTTAATTATTTTGTATTGTGATGCTTTGGCAGCATTGTTTAATTTAACTTTCATGCCAATAAAGCCCCTTTGAATTGAATTGAATTGAATTGTGTGTGTGTGAGAGAGTGTGTGTGTGTGTGTGTGTGTGTGTGTGTGTGTGTGTGTGTGTGTGTGTGTGTGTGTGTGTGTGTGTGTGTGTGTGTGTGTGTGTGTGTGTGTGTGTGTGTGTGTGTGTGTGTGTGTGTGTGTGTGTGTGTGTGTGTGTGTGTGTGTGTGTGTGTGTGTGTGTGTGTTTGTTTGTGAGAGAGGCAGTGTGTGTGTTTGTGTGTGTGTGTGTGTTTGTGTGTTTGTGTGTGTGTGTGTGTGTGTGTGTGTTAGAGAGAGAGAGAGAGAGTGTTTGTCTGTGTGTGAGAGAGTGAGAGAGAGAGAGAGAGAGAGAGAGAGAGCGAGAGAGAGAGAGAGAGAGAGAGAGAGAGCTGTGCAGCATTCACACTAATAATAAGGGAAGAATAAAGATTTGAAGTACTGTAGTGGAATGCTGTAAACAGCCAGCGCAGAATATCGGATTATGCCATTGAGTTCAGGACCCTTGCATCAGATAGTGGCTGGAATTCTTCAGCACTGCTCGACGCCTTTTTGTCTGTTCTTTCGGATTCCATTAAAGACCAGTTAATACCTTTGGACCTCCCAGAAGACTTGGATTCTGTCATTACACTGGCAGTTTGAATCAATCAATCAATCAATCAATGTTTATTTATATAGCCCAATATCACAAATGTTACATTTGTCTCAGTGGACTTCACAGTTTGTACAGAATATCAGTATGACAATACGACACCCTCTGTCCTTAAACCCTCACATCGTACAAGGAAAAACTTCCAGAGAAAACCCACAGTTTAAAGGGAAAAATGGGAGAAACCTCAGGGAGAGCAACAGAGGAGGGATCCCTCTCCCAGGACGGACAGACGTGCAATAGATGCAGTGTGTAAATTGAAAAGATAATACATTTGCAACATAGGTAGTCCAAATGTTTGGAAATGCATTTGTGTATAATAGGAAGATGAATCCACGAGGATATCCATCCAGGACTTATGATCCAGGACCACAGCTACGACTCAAGATCCAGGACTCGCGATCCATGACACAGGACCGCAGGATCATCCATGACTCCGGATCCCGGCGTATATAGACACCAAAAAGAAAGAAATGTGGGGAAGCTGGGTTAATCGGAACATGAGAGTACACAGGTATAGACAGAGAGAAGGAAGAAGTAAGATGTCCCCTGACAAACTAAGCCTATATCAGCAAAAGTAGGGGCTGACTCTAATCAGCCCTAACTATAAGCTTTATCAAAAAGGAAGGTCTTAAGCGCACTCTTAAAAACGGATAGGGTGTCTGCCGTCCGAACACAAACTGGAAGCTGATTCCGCAAAAGTGGAGCTTGATAAGAAAAGGCTCTGGCTCCCATTGTACTTTTAGAGACTCTAGGAACAACCAACAACCCTGCATTCTTGGAACGCAATGCCCTAGTAGGACAGTAGGGTATAATGAGTTCTTTCAGGTAAGATGGCGCCTGCCCATTAAGGGCTTTGTAGGCCAGAAGAAGAATTTTAAATTCTATCCTGTGTTCTATAGGGAGCCAGTGTAGGGCAGCCAGAACAGGAGTAATGTGGTCCCTTTTCCTAACTCTGGTTAGTACACGAGCTGCAGCATTTTGAATCAACTGAAGCGACTTGACTGACTTCTTTGTACACCCTGATAATAAGGAGTTACAATAATCCAGCCTTGAAGTAACAAATGCATGGACTAATTTCTCTGCATCGTTTTGAGGCAAGATATGCCTGATTTTTCGCAATGTTACGTAGATGGAAGTAAGCGGTCCTTGAAATTGATTTTATGTGGGTGTTAAAGGATAAATCCTGATCAAATATAACACCAAGATTCCTTACAGTCTCACTGGAGGCCAAATGAATGCCATCCATAGTTAGTATATCTTTAGATAATTTGTTTCGTAGATTCTTCGGGCTAAGTACAATAACTTCAGTTTTGGTCATGTTTAACATCAAAAAATGTAAGGTCATCCACGTTTTTAAGTCCTTGAGCCAGTCTTGAATTTTTTTTAGATTATTAATTTCATCAGGCTTGATTGAGAAATATAGTTGAGTATCATCCGCATAACAATGAAAGTTTACAGAATGATTCCTTATAATATTGCCTAACGGAAGCATATATAGTGTGAACAAGATAGGTCCAAGCACTGAGCCCTGTGGCACTCCATGGCTAACTTTGGTTTGCATGGAAGATTCATCGTTGACACGTACAAACTGAGAGCATTCAGATAGATAGGACCTAAACCAGCCTAAAGCAGTTCCCTGTATGCCAACTAAGTGCTCTAGTCTTTGCAATAGGATATCATGGTCGATAGTATCAAATGCAGCACTAAGATTGAGCAAGACAAGAATAGAGACAAGTCCCTTGTCTGAGGCTATTAGAATGTCATTTGTGACTTTAACCAGAGCTGTCTCTGTGCTATGTTGTGTTCTAAAGCCAGACTGAAAATCTTCAAATAAATCATAGTTTTTTAAGTAATAACACAGCTGTTTCGCGACTGCTTTCTCAAGAATCTTTGAAAGGAACGGAAGATTAGAAATAGGTCTATAGTTGGCTAAAACCTCTGGATCGAGGTTGTGCTTTTTAAGAAGCGGTTTTATCACTGCTACTTTGAACGATTGTGGAACATAGCCTGATAATAAAGACATATTCATAATATGTAATAAAGAAGTGCTAATTAATGGAAAAACTTATTTTAACAGCTTAGTTGGAATCGGGTCTAAGATACACGTTGATGGTTTAGAAGAGAGAATCATTGAATTTAATTGTTCAAGGTTTATGGCTGAAAAGCATTCTAGTTTACTATCTAGTGTAATATTAGAACTTACGTTTCCGGGAGCTGTTAATAATACTATACTGGTCAAAGGCAAGAGGTCATTGATTTTGTTTCTAAGTGTAACAATTTTATCGTTAAAAAACCACATAAAATCATTACTTCTGAGTGCTATGGGAATAGAAGGCTCAGTCGAGCTGTGGCTCTCTGTCAGCCTGGCTACAGTGCTGAAAAGAAATCTTGCATTATTCTTATTCTCATCTATTAATGAAGAGTAGTAGGCTGCTCTCGCTTTACGCAGTGCTTTCTTATATTCATTGAGAGTAATATGCCAAATTAAACGAGATTCTTCAAGTTTAGTGGAACGCCATATCCTTTCAAGTTGTCTCGACTTTTGCTTTATTTTGCGGGTTTCGGCATTATGCCATGGAGCTAATCTATGTTGTTTTATTTTCTTCTTTTTCAAAGGAGCAACAGAGTCTAATTTTATTCGCAGCGCATCTGTAGCACTATCAACAAAATGATCAATTTGGGGTGGTGTACATTTTGTATAAGTTTCCTCCCTTACATGCAGACATGCTATCGAGTTGAGTATTGGTGGAATCTCTTCCTTAAATTTGGCTATAGCACTAACAGATAGGTTTCTGCTGCAGGAGCTTTTGACTAATGCTTTGTAGTCTAGTAACAGTACTTCAAAAGTTACTAAGAAATGGTCGGATAAAGTAGGATTATGCGGTTCGACTAATAGTTGCTCAATTTCAATACCATAAGTCAGAACAAGGTCGAGAGTGTGATTATAGCAGTGGGTTGGTTTATTTACACTCTGACAGAAACCAACATAATCTAATATAGAGTTAAATGCAACAGTAAGGCTATTTTTATCGTCGTCAACATGAATATTAAAGTCACCTACGATAATTACTTTATCTGTTTTAAGTACCAAAGTTGATAAAAACTCAGAGAATTCTGATAAGAATTCTGAATAAGGACCTGGTGCACGGTACACTGTAACAAATAAGATTGGCTGCAAAGTTTTCCAGGTCGGATGCGTAAGACTAAAAACGAGGCTTTCAAAGGAGGTATAATTAATTTTTTGTTTAGTATTGATAAGTAAACTTGAGTCAAAGATTGCTGCAACTCCACCTCCTCGGCCCGTGCCTCGGGCAATATGAGTATTGATATGGCTGGGTGGAGTGGCCTCATTTATGCTGACATATTCTTCATGTCTCAACCAAGTTTCAGTGAGACAGCATATATCAATATTATAATCTGATATTAAATCATTTACCAATATTGCTTTAGATGCTAGAGATCTTATGTTTAAGAGACCACATTTAATCTTCCTGTTTTGTTGCACTGTAGTAGTTGTTACATTTACTTTTATTAGGTTATTATGTATGACACCTCTATTAGGTTTTACCTTAAATTGTCCTTGGGCAGACACACACACCGTTAATATTGGGTATTTTACTGGGTTCGGGATTCCTATGGATGACTGCCTAGGAGAGAGCGTAGAGAAGCGTGTAAGACTGCGATTCTGCCTCCTGGTCTCAACTCCAGTTTGTCATGGATTAAGTCCACAAAGCCCTGAAATGTTTGCCGAAATGAAATTTGCACCTTCCAAAGTAGGATGAATGCCGTCTCTCTTAATCAGACCAGGTTTTCCCCAGAAGGCTGTCCAATTATTTACGAAGCCCACATTGTTTGCTGGGCACCACCAAGACAACCAGCGCTGAAATGATGACATGCGGCTATACATGTCATCATTGATCAGATTGGGGAGGGGACCAGAGAAGATTACGGTGTCCGACATTGTTTTAGCATAACTACACAACGACGCCACATTAAGTTTAGTGCATTCTGATTGGCGTAAACGAACATCATTACCACCGACTTGAATAACAATCCTACTGTATTTACGTTTATTTTTAGCCAGCAGTCTAAGATGCGCCTCAACGTCGCCCACTCTGGCCCCTGGAATGCATGTGACTGTGGAGGCTCCGGTCTTTAAATTCACGTGTCTCATAATAGAGCTACCAATAACCAGAGTTAGCTTCTCAGCGGGTGTCTCGCTGAGTGGGGAATATATGTTAGATACGTGAACGGGTTGGTGGGGACCTGCGGGTTTCGCGTTATGCCCCTTCTGAACAGTCACCCAATCTCCTTGCTGAATAGACAATAGACTGGCCGAAAGACAAAAAGAAAGGTTCAAGAATGTGGCAAGTCTGCCTCGACACCAAGGGGACACACCAAGCCATCGTCCCGCCTGGAGACCTCCTGCCGATACTCCTCCTGAGAGAAGAGTGCTCCCTAGTGTCTCAGAGGAGCCCATGCAGTTGGGTCGGGCAAAGTTGACTCCGGAGGAACGTCTTCGGCGCATTCAGGAGGGCAGGTGTTTTTACTGTGGGGAGCAGGGGCACCTCCTGGCTTCTTGTACAGTAAAAGATCGGGCTCATCAGGGACGAGGAGGACTCTGGTGAGCCGACTGTCATCTGGATTCCCTCCTCGTACATTGACATAGGTACAAGTAAAAGTAGACAGACATGTTTTAACTCAGGGGGTTCTCATAGACTCTGTTGCAGATGAAAGTTTAATGGATTGGGGGTTGGCCAAGAAGTGGAACTTTGTGGTAATTCCTTTGAAGCAACCGTTAAAGGCCTCTGCTCTGGATCGTCAGTTATTGTTTACCGTCACCCATTGTACTATGCCCATTGAAATAACCTTAAATGCAACACATACTGTACACATGACTTTCCATTTATTTGACTCTGCTCAGCATCCACTTATTCTTGGTTACCCATGGTTAGTCAAGCAAAACCCACACATAAACTGGAGATCTGGGAGAGTTAAGGGATGGGGAGAGGACTGCAAAAATTTCTGTTTGAGAGACAATAAGACTGGTGACAACACTCCCCATGCTAGAAGGATTGAGACCCAAGATGTTGTCCAGATTGCATGTACAGAAATGACTGAGGCTATCCAAGTACAGGAGCAAGATTTCCCTGACAAGTCCAAGGTGCCCAGTTGCTATTGGGACCTGAAGGAAGTTTTTAGTAAAGCCCGAGCCACTGCCCTGCCACCACATAGGCCTAATGACTGTGCTATAAACTTGGTACCTGGCTCCCCCATACCCAAGGGTTGCCTCTACTCTCTTTCCGGACCTGAAAGGGAGGCCATGAACAATTATATTGAGACCTCCTTGCAGACCGGACTCATTCGCCCTTCCTCGTCACCAGCGGGAGCGGGCTTCTTTTTCGTCGACAAAAAGGATGGATCACTCCGGCCCTGTATAGACTACAGCCCTCTGAACGCAGTCACCATCAAAAACAGGTACCCTCTCCCACTCATCTCCTCCGCCTTTGAACTTTTGCAAGACGCCAACATTTTCACCAAACTGGATTTAAGGAATGCTTATCATTTGGTGAGAATCAGGGAGGGGGACGAATGGGAGACTGGATTTAACACACCTAGTGGACACTATGAGTACCAAGTGATACCTTTTGGCTTGACAAACGCACCGGCAGTGTTTCAGGCCCTCATAAATGAGGTGTTGGGGGACTTCCTGAATAAGTTTGTGTTTGTATATCTTGATGACATTTTGATTTTTTCTCCTGACAACATAACCCACCAGCAGCATGTCCGTCAAGTCCTCGACCGCCTGCTACAGAACCAACTTTATGTCAAAGCAGAGAAGTGCGAGTTCTATGTCCAAACCACATCGTTCCTGGGTTTCATCATTGCCCCCGGTCAAATAAAGATGGACCCTGCCAAGGTCAGTGCCGTGGCCGAGTGGCCAGTTCCTGTTAACAGGAAAAAACTACAGCAGTTCCTGGGGTTTGCAAATATTTAGACGTTTCATCAGGAATTTCAGTTCTATTGCTTCCCCGCTACATGTACTTACCTCTCCTCATGTCCCTTTGGAATGGAACTCCAAAGCTGAGATGTTCACCTCTGCTCCCATCCTCACCATCCCAGATCCACTTTGACAGTTCGAGGTGGATGCCTCTAACCTTGGTGTGGGGGCAGTTCTCTCTCAGCGGGATGCAAGGGATAATAAGCTCCATCCCTGCGCTTATCTCTCCCGTAAGTTGTCCCCAGCGGAAAGGAACTCTGACGTGGGCAATCGTGAACTACTGGCAGTGAAACAAGCCTTGGAGGACTGGAGACATTGGCTAGAGGGGGCCGCTCATCCGTTACTGATATGGACAAACCACAAAAACCTTGAATACATAAAAAAGGCTAAGAAACTGAATTCACGTCAGGCTAGATGGACGCTTTTTTTCAGTCGTTTTGATTTTACCCTGTCATTTAGACCTGGCTCCCAGAACACCAAGCCATATGCCTTATCCCGTATGTTTAACCCTGAGCCTGCTGCCAAGAAACCAGAACCCATCTTACCACTGAACCGTGTGGTAGGAGCGGTAACTTGGCAGATAGAAAAAGAGGTGCAGCAAGACCATTGACCATTCCTCAACGGCCCTGGTCTGACATATCCATGGACTTTGTTACTGGACTCCCGATGTCTCAAGGTAATACCACTGTGCTAACAGTGGTAGATCGTTTTTCTAAAATGACCCATTTTATTCCTTTGACCAAGCTACCCTTGGCCAAGGAAAACGGCAGAAATTATGATGATCAATGTGTTCCGGGCCCACAGTTTGTTTCCAAGTTCTGGAAGGAGCTCTGCAGTCTCATTGGAGCCACCACTAGCCTCTCCTCTGGGTATCACCCCCAGTCCAACGGACAAACGGAGAGATTAAATCAAGTGTTGGAGTCATGTCTGAGGTGCTTTGTGGCTCAGAATTCCTCATCGTGGAGCAAGCATCTAACTTGAGTGCAATACGCCCACAATTCTCTTCCTAACTCTGCCACAGGTCTGACTCCCTTCCAGTGCGTCTTTGGCTACCAACCACCCGTGTTTGCTGAGACTGAAAAGAAGGTCTTGGTCCCTTCTGCACATGCCCTGGTCAGACTTTGCCACCGCATCTGGGCGGCTGCCCGTCGAACCCTTCTAAGGAGTTCTTCGTCAATGAAAAGGGTGGCTGACTGACACCGCCGGCCAGCTCCAGTGTACCAGCCTGGGCAGAAGGTATGGTTGTCCACGAAAGAGCTACCCCTCCATGTCGCTTCAAGAAAATTAGCCCCCAGGTTTGTTGGTCCCTTTCCAATAACGAAGATTGTGAACCCTGTGTCTGTGCGCCTGCGACTCCCCAGGTCCCTGCGGGTCCACCCTACATTCCACGTTGGGAAGATCAAGCCTGTCAAGGAAAGCAGTTTGGTGCCCGCAACTAAACCTCCGCCACCCCACAGAGTTGTTGATGGTGGCCTTGTTTATACGGTCAAGAAACTGCTGGCAGTCCGGAGAAGGGGATGTGGCAGGCAGTTCATTGTTGACTGAAAAGGCTATGGAACAGAGGATAGGATGTGGATCCCTTCTCGCCACGTTGTGGATCAGGAGTTGATCAGGGATTTCTACAGGCAACATCCTAATCTGCCTGGGCCGTCAGGAGACGTCCCTAGAGGGTGGGGTTAATGTTGTGACTCGACAGATATGTTAGGTTTAGTTATGTTTTACTCTAGTTTTGTGTTTGGATCATGTCACTTCCTGTTTTTATTTTGAAAGTAATCTTTCCTCTCATTCCAGATCCCACATTTCCTGCCTTTGTGTGTTTCCCGCCCGTGAGATTGCTTGGCCCTGCCCTGATAGTTTTCACCTGTGCCCATCCCTCTCACCTATATATAGCCCTGGTGTTTCTTTGTTCCTTTGTCAGTTCGTTATGTTTCATGTCGTGAGAACCTGGGCCTCTTTTATTCCTGATACCTACCTTGAGATTTAGACCTTTTGCCAAGTGAGTTTTTGTGTTGCTGTACAACTTAGCTTTGGCTATTTAACTGCTTTCTAATTTTTGAAAGTACGATTTAGTTTTTATTATTAAAAAACATTCTATTTTCGGACAAATGTCTTCGAGTCCTGCTTTTGGGTCCTGCGTCCTGTGTCTCGGTTCATAACAGATTTCCCCCTTTTTTTCGTGTCACACAGAACGATTTTAAAAGCAATGTATTTCTATTGGTAGTATGTTTCGTGCCTGCAGCACGTCTTTTTGTCCGTTTGGGTCTTGGAAGACCGGAAGCTGTTTGGTTCATAAAAACATGTTCTTACTCAATATCAAGCCACGATTATTGTTTTTATTTTAATTCGTATAATGTCTGACGTTTTATGCCGTCTGTGAGGAAAATAAATGGGGCTCAGAGCCTCAGAATACTGAAATCTGTATTTTTTTAATCTTTTTTTCCTTCTAATTTGTTATTCTTTTTCGAAATAACACACTGTTATTTACACATCAATAACACACAATTATCCTTGTTTTTATTTATTTGTTTAGTTCTATAATTTCGGGCTTTTTGGCGTCCGTCAGGAACTGAATTTCAAAATAAAATAACCGGAAACAGATACACACCCACTGAACTGATTACCCAAGATCCTCAGCTATGATTTAAGCTCAGTGATTGGATTGTTTAGCTGCAATGCACATTGGGATATGGTGTTAATGCGATATGAAATATGTTATATTTAATGAAAACATGTTAAGAGCAGTGGCGTTTTCTCCTGGAGGCCAAGGGAAGCCAGGCTTCCCCTGTTTTTTCGGATTGTAGTTATCATTTTAATAAATAAATAAAAACACTTTGTTTAGTTTCGGTAATTATTCTGCCGGCCCGTCTCTCCCCCATTCTCATTGAGTATTATACAAAGAGTGAAACAGCGCCCCTCTAGATGTTATGGTGAAACAGTAGATTGCACTCTCTGTTGCGAGAGGAGGCCAGCCGAAATTGTCTTCCCTTGGTGAAAAAAAATGGAGGGATTGATCAATCAGACAAGGCTCACGTCATGCCCCTGCCAACCTGTGATTGTTCAGGGCCATGCCAAGGGAAGCCAGAGGCGGCTGCCTTCCCTTGCCTCACAATCCAATCAAATCGCATCAACTTAGTGTTGCAGTGACGCGTCCAAAAAAAAAACTGAAGTAAGCTGCGCTCGGTTTCCCTCGACAAAAAGCAATGGGATTTCTCCACAGGGTTTCGGAAAATAGCTCAAAATAAGGTCAGTGGAAAATGAACCTGTTTGATAAATGCACGTTTTGTTCAGCCTGATAATATCCACATGTCTACTCTACTTTTATAATTTTAGAATCATAAATCTAATCGATAGAAGATAGATAGCGCCACTGCACCACTCTCACCGCCGTTAGAAAGTAGCAAGCAACTGAAGCAAGTGCAATTATGGAGGGTGGAGATTTGGAGTATTTACTCAAAAATAATTGTACTAAACTTCCGCTACAGCAGCAACAACAAATAAAATCTGATGACAAGCCAATGTCCAAAGTAGAGCTGTGTACAGCGAGTAAAAAAGGAGCGAATCGGACTTAAAACGTGAAAGGTCTCCTGATTTAGTTTGTGAATTAATGCTTATTAGAGTTTCGGCTGGAGTGTGCGTGCGGACGATGCGGACCTGTCGGTTAGATAACAGGCGTGTGTAAGTCCTGCATCTGCATGATACAAATGTGTGTAAAATGATACCGGGCGCTGTAATCACTCATCTAGTTACGTTATTACATTGACCACCACATCCCCGACCCAAAAGAAAGGACGTATTATTGGCTTCCCCTCATTTTTTACCCACGCCACGCTACTGGTTAAGAGTACATACAAAATAGGGGGAAAGTAGAAGGTCAATGATAGAAATATAGAATATAAAAAATCAAGAAGATACTGTAAGTGATCTCTACAATAAAACAGTTTAGTGCAGGATGTACAAAGATATTAATATGAGGAGGTGCAAAACAGAAAAACGAATTCCCTCCTGGGACCCAGCCCATTGAAAATGTCCACTGTAGTGGAGATTTTGTTAACATGCATCTCCTTTTACTCTTTTGAGCTACTCTATCAATCTCTGATGTACTGTACAGAGGACATCCTGGTCTTTCCAGTGATATGTCATTGGTTAAAAATTGCATGCTGGGAAGTTCCTCTTTGTTTTCATCCAAAATGGCTGGCATACCAAAAACAAAATGCCATGCAAATCATATATGCTCTTGTTTATTAACATGTGAGGAACTATATAATTAGCTCTGAAAGCAATTAAATAATTCAAGTTTTAAAAAAACAGCCCTTTTATAAATGCCCATTCTAGTGGACGCCAGGACCATCTTCATGGACTTTATGACTCAATATTGTTGCAGGAGACAGAACTGAAGCAGACATTTTCAGTACCAGAGAGTTAAGGGAGATTAAGATGTTGAGCTCTCAAATGATGAGAGAGATAAGGATTTCACACTTGGGATAGAAGAGAGGGGTAGACCTAGGACCAGGTGGAGGGATTATATCTCTTTGCTGGCCAGGGAGCGCCTTGGGATCCCCCAGTCAGAGCTGGTTGATGTGGCCAGGGAAAAGAAAGTTTGGGGCTCCCTGCTGGAACTGCTACCCCCGCGACCCGACCACGGATAAGCGGGAGAAGATGGATGGATGGATGGATGGATGATATAGAAGAGGGTCAAGAAGAAGGGGGAGAAAGATGCAGGAGGCTCCATGAGCGCACAGATACAGACAGAGAGAGAGATAGGGACGAACTGGAAAGACATGGCCCTCTGTGGGCCAAGAGTAGCACGTATGTCTTGTGTGGAAGCTACTTTTTGGTGGACAATGTTGAATTATCTGTCAATCTCTTTATTTCTCTGTTAGGATGTGGCTGATAAGGAGGTGTACAATCAAACTCCATTGGGAATCCTCTGTGCCAGAGAAAATCCTCAGCTCAACCCATCCAGTGTGGCAATCGTCTTGGAGGGGAATGTGGTGATGGATGGACCGGCTAACCTGCCTCAGGCCTTCTGTGTCCTGTTCAGACTAATTTATGCCCTGCAACTGGAGTACCAAAAGTGCATAAAAAACACTTTCCACTTTGTTCAGCAGGTGATGTTAAACCTTGGTAAAGTTGAGCTGGCAAACCAAAATTAAGACTTTGAAAAACCAGCTTACATTGTGAAACAGGGTTCTGAAAAGTTGGCTACTGTTACATATGGCAAGTATTTAGGCTTCAATATTGCATTTTGTTGTTGTTGTTGCATGTTTGCACTGTTTGACCTGCTTGTTGGCAGTAGCATCAGAAGGAGAGTTCCAGTCATTCTTCAAAACATGACACACACTGATAGTTCAGCAGAACTGTAATCAGTAACCTATAGCATATAGGTTTGATTACTTATTGTAAGTCACTTTGGATAAATGCGTCAGCTAAATGTAATGTAATGTGTTGTTATTCTGAGGTATTGAATGTTATAGCGTTTCTATGCTTAAGCACCAATAAGTGCATTTCTGACAAATGTGTGACTTTATCATCTGAGTGGATATTAAAAGAAATTCTTGCAAAAAACAAACAAACTCAGATGTACGTTCATAAGAAAACACAACATTTACTAGGAAGATATCATTCTATAGTACGTTTTAATAAAAGGTAAAACTTTATTTTTGTGTCTTTTTCTTTTTTGTAGTTGACGGAATATAAATATGAAATGTAACCACTTTCAACTAAAAATTCAAATTTAAATAATTGGGCAAAGCAATTGATATTACACAATATTTTAAGTAAAATCAACTTGACATGAAGTGCATTGTACTTCAAATAACAATTCCAGTCCTTGAATAATTTAAGTTTAATTCACATAAGGAAACCTTCTCTTCACAACGATGTTTCACACAGACTGTCAGACTGTTTACCCGGTTATCCATGTGTCTTCTCTGATGGACATGATGAGGAGCCAGGGAACTCAAAGCCTATACAACCCCCTATCCCTGTGCTCAGAAGCATCAACAAAAGGTACCCACCCTGCCCTCTACGTACAAGAAACAGTGCATACCTGATAACTGTCCCATATCACCCCACTCAGTTCAAGAGAACGTAGTGCACTTGACTGTTTTAAACGTCAGGTCCTTGTCAGGAAAGTCACTTTTAATTAATGATTGTATTAACAATTATAGCCTTAACTTCATGTTTTTAACAGAAACCTGGCTAGACGAGAACAACAGTGAAACAGCCCCGCCACATTTTTATTTTTTGGGTGAAAACAGAGCACACAGAAAAGGAGGAGGTGTTGCTACTATATTTAATAATGCTTTTCAATGCAAGAAAATAGTAATTCAATCATTTCCCTCTTTTTAATACCTAGCCGTTCAATGTAATTCCTTCTGTCGAGCACTGTTTATAACTATCTACAGACCACCAAAATATTCTGTACAGTTTTGTGATGATTTGTCTGAACTATTGTCGATTATTTGCATATATTTTGACTGTATACTCATACTCATGGTTGGTGACTTCAACATTCATGTTGACAACCCAAAGGACAGTAGAGCTATCAAATGTAATAATATTCTGGACAGCTATGGACTAACCCAGCATGTGACAGGGCCCACTCACAAATTGGGCCACACTCTTGACCTAGTTATAACCAAAGGTCTCAATATTTCTAACCTCATGGTCACTGATGTTGGCCTCTCGGATCACTCCTGCATTATTTCAAAATGAATATCAGCATTTCTGATAAAGGGACTACACAGATTCTCACAAAACGACACATAACTGAAGACACAAACAAGTTGTTTATTGAGGCTTTCTCCTCCACTATCAGACTTCCATCCAACAGTGTTGATGATATGGTGGATAATTTCAGGCCAAAAACTACATGTCTGATTGATGCTCTTGCCCCTGCTAAAGCAAAACCAACCTCTGGTAATAAAGCACCATGGAGAAATGCCACGCTAGTGAGGCAGCACAAACAACATTGTAGAAAAGCGGAACGCAGGTTGCGCAAGTCACATCTTCTCATTCATTTTGAGATATTTAAGGATAGTCTTCATAGTTAGAATCACGAACTACGGAACGCAAGACGCTCCTTTTTCTCTGATATAATCAGCAAAAACAGCAATAACACCCGTGCGTTGTTTTCAACTGTTGACCGGCTATCAAATCCTGGCATACCAATTGCCCCTGAACTCCTCTCTACTGAGTCATGCAACACATTTGCATCATTTTTTACAACCAAAATTGAAAATATAAGATTAATGGTGAGTGCCTCCATTTTGGGAAAGGGGTCTATGGCAACCATTCATCCTCTTAAAATACACTTAATCCGCAAGACACAGTTTGATCCCATCAGCCATAATGCCCTTGAAGACATATTGTTGCATTTAAGTTCTTCCTCCTGCTGCTTAGATAGTATTCCCACAAGCTTCCTGAAAAATGTTTTTAACTGCATGGCATCAGAGCTACTAGAGATAGTCAACACCTCCCTCAGCTCGGGACAGTTCCCAAAAGCACTAAAAACAGCAGTAATCAAGCCTCTTTAAAAAAAAAAACAACCTGGACAGCTCAATCATGCAGAATTATAGGCCAATTTCAAACCTACCCTTCTTGGGTAAAATTAAAGAAAAAGCAGTTTTCCATCAACTCAACTTTTTTTGGCACAAAATAACTGCTTTGATACTCTCCAGTCTGGATTCAGAGCCCATCACAGCACTGAGACCGCACTTATGAGGGTCTTAAACGATTTATATTTAAACACAGACAAGGGACAAATCACTATTTTGGTACTGCTGGACCTCAGTGCCGCTTTTGATACAGTGGACCACAAAATATTACTGGACAGACTAGAAAACTGTGTTGGTTTATCTGGCCAAGCACTTAATTGGTTCAAATTGTATCTGCAGGTCAGGGACTTCTTTGTGTCTGTTGGTTCTTTTAAATCGCAACAAACTGCAATGACTTGTGGAGTTCCCCAAGGGTCGATTCTTGGTCCAATTCTATTTAACATATACATGCTTCCACTAGCCCAGATCCTAAAAGTTATCAAAATGTCCTACCAAAATTATGCAGATGACACTCAGTTATACATTACAATAAAGCCTGGCGACTACGGACCATTACAATCCCTCACCAACTGCATGGAACAAATCAGTAGCTGGATGAGCAACAATTTCCTACAATTAAACAAAAACAAAACAGAGACAATTATCTTTGGTGCCAAAAGGGAGGAAAGGGTTGAAGTAAGCGCTAAACTAGAAGCCCTACTGCTGAATACATCGGAAAAGGTGAGAAATCTAGGCGTAGTTCTGGACCCCGACCTCAATTTAAAATCCCACATCAACACAATTACTAAATCGGCATACTATCACCTGAAAAACATAACCAGACTTAGAACATTCATGTCTCAACAAGACCTTGAAAAACTAATTCACGCCTTTGTTTTTAGGAGGCTTGATTACTGTAATAGTGTATTTACAGGTCTCTGTAAAAAATCAGTTAGAAAACTACAACTAATCCAGAACGCCGCTGCCAGAGTCCTGACCAAAACAAAAAGAGTAGAACACATCACCCCAGTACTCAGGTCTCTGCACTGGCTACCAGTAGCTTACAGAATCGATTTTAAAATTATATTGTTAACTTATAAAGCATTAAATGGTTTGGGACCCCAATATATGTCTGACATGTTGCCCTGTTAAGAGCCCCCGAGAGCTCTGAGATCATCGGGGGCGGTCTAACTCATTGCTCCCCGGCTCAGAACCAAACACGCCAAAGCTGCTTTTAGTTTTTATGCTCCCCACGAATGGAATAAACTTACAGAAAACCTGAGGTCTTCACCAACGCTGAGTTCTTTTAAGTCGAGGCTAAAAACATTACTTTTTACAGCAGCTTACCCAGAAGCCTTTTAACTTGTTTTAGCACTTAACGTATTTACAATGTCGTTTTTAAACTATTTTATATCTCATTAATGCATTGTTTTTATGAAACTGTTATTCCATTATGTTTATTTATTGTGTTCCTCTCTGTTCTATTATCATGTGTTAATAATCATGTAAAGCACTTTGAATTGCCTCTGCGTATATAAATAAACGTACCTTACCTTACTAACTACATCAGCTGTCTTTGCCTCCTCCTCTTCCTCCCTAACGTCCCCCTTTATTCCTCTAGCTGCCTCTGCGGCCTGGTTCTGCCTCGCTCCGTTACTGGTGCGGTTTAGGATAGTAAGATGCTGCAGTTGCTTCTGGTTCAGAGGATGATGGGAATAGACCAAATAGACTCGAGCTGAGTTATATCTCTCACAGGCTCCGCCCTCTACTGGACTCTATGGATACTACCCCTTGATCATATCATGCAAGCATTCATCCACTGAGACTTCTATAGCCGGCCCCGGGGCGGGCCTACCTGAATGCGCGCGCATCTCACCGTATAAAAGGAGTCCTCGCCTCCTGACTGTCATCCTTTTTTCTTCAGCGAGCAGGATTGAACAACCTGAGCAGTAAGACGAGAAAAGTAAGAAAGAAGAGAAGCATGGACTCACTACTCCTCGAACACCGGACCTGTCCAACATGCCCTTGTCTAATCGCGGGGGCTGATCCGCACCGCCTGTGCTTCCAGTGACTGGGACCGGACCAAGCTGAGGAGGGCCTAAGCCAGTCGCCGGCCTGCAACGCCTGCCGGATGATCCCTCGGCTAAGCCACCGACATCGTGGGGATCATTTCCGAGTGAAGTTCGGCCCGTCGGAGGAGGAAGACGACGAGGACGCCTCGTTGTCTGGTACCTTCGGGTCTGGCGGACAGGAGGGTCCCGCACACAGGTCTGCGCGTCTGGACTTGACCCTGGCGGCGGAGCGTGTGGGCCTACCGCTCCCCCCACCGCTGCCACCGAGGCCAGTAAGCCGCCTTCGACAGGGGTTTTACGGCCCAGGCGACGTGGCGGCAGCCATTGAGGACGAAGGCCCCAATAGCAGCCATGGCAGGTATCATCAGAATGCAGGGCTGCTCGGACACGGCGTGTCCCGGTGTGCCCCCCCTCAACGAGAGCCTGGTGGCCCATCTGCTTCCGCTGGCAACTGGTTGGGCGGAGGGAAAGAAACCTCTGCCCCCGCTGCCGCGGGACCGAGACACCTTAGAATATTTGGATAAAATGTTCAGGCTCGGGGCACAGATGGCGGCTGCGGCGAATAATCTCGGCGTGTTGGGTGTCTCCCTGATTACCCCTCAGACGGACACCCCCGCCCTCCCGCCTCAGGACGTGAGCAATTATCCGGACCGCTGCATTGGTCGGATGAATAATCTGATCCAGGGGGTGGCCCCCGCAGCGGGGCGGGTCATGTTCTTGGCCACAGTGGCGTCGTTACACGTGTGGCTAGGACTCACCGCCCTATCCAAGAAGGACCAAGAGGATCGGGGCAGGCTGCCCGACCCCGGAAGGCTCCGCAGCAGCAGAGAGCGGCCGGGTGGAGTGCTCCGTCATCGCGGAGCTGACTGGTGGGGGGAGGAAGCGTCTCGGCGGAGGGAGAGAATCTCTCCACCCGGGACGTGAGGGCGAGTCCCGCCTCCTCCCATTATGGCCGGCGTATTACTGTCAGGGAACAAAAGACTCAGATTAATGCTGTTTACCGTAGGGGTAAAGGGGATATTATGGCTGTGCGTTCAGGAACCTCAGTAAAAAATCTGCCCTTTCAGTGTCGACCCTCCATGGGCAGAACTTCCCTTCACGGGGAGTTTTGCGGCGGAACGGGTCACCAGGGAGTACCAAAGCTTTATAGCTGGGGCTCTGCAGCTGAGGGCTTGTCCCCTAACAGAGTGTTATGGGGAATGGAAACTCAGTTGTGTGTTAACAAAGTGGATGGACAGGACGCTGAAACAGGGTTATTCACTCCAGTTTTGCAGCATCCCGCCTCGAATCAAAGGCGTACGAGAGGTAAATCTAGCATCCCAGGAGGAGATGGCTTTCCTCTCGGCAGAGATTCAGGCCCAGGTGCAAAAACAGGCGGTGTCTGTCCTGCACCCTTAGCACAGAGAAAAGGGTCTTTATTCCATGTACTTCCTGGTTCCCAAGAAGACAGGATAATTCAGTCCTATTCTAGATCTCCGCAGCCTGAATCACCACATTTCCTGCAGAAAATTCTACATGTTAACTATAAAGCAGTTACTGGCGCTAGTGCAGCCGGTCGATTGGTTCACCACCGTCGACCTGAAAGACGCGTACTTTCATGTAGAAATTGCTCCAGAGCACAGAAAGTATTTGCGTTTTGCTTTCCAGGGGATAGCCTACGAGTACAACAGATTACCGTTCGGCTACTCCCTATCCCCACGCACGTTCAGCAAATGTGTGGCCACAGCGCTCCAGCCGCTGCACACCCATGGCATGAGAGTTTTCTTTTATCTGGACGACCTCATAGTCATGGCCAGGTCCAGGGAATGGGCAATGTTTTGCACAGCCCAATTGATCCTACACCTAACCGATCAATTGGAAAAAGAGCACCCCCATACCTCACCAACAGGCGTTGTATTTGGGAGTGGTGCTCGATGCAGACGGGCTATGCGCCACCCTGTCAGTGAGCAGATCTCTAACAGAAACACGACACAGCAAACTCCTAGAGCTACGGGCAGTAGTGTTGGTCCTCCAGCATTTCAAACCCTTAATTCAGGGGAGACATATACTAGTCAGGAGCCACAACAGCGCCACAGTGGCGTACATCAACAGGCAGGGCAGAGTCCGCCTTGTTGACCACAGCGGAGAAACTGTGGTTATGGGCTTCAGAGGTGGTGTTGTCTCTGAGAGCCCTCCACATCCCGGGACTGGAGAACAGTGGGGCCGACCTCATGTCGAGGGGCGGCCCCCTGCCAGGCGAGTGGGCACTTCACCCGGAGGTGGTGAAGCAGATCTGGGCTCAGTTAGGGAGAACAGAGGTGGACATGTTCGCCAGCCGGCACAACAGCCACTGTGCCCTGTGGTTCTCCATGGCTCAGAGCGACAACCCGCCCTTCGGGGTGGACGTGTTCGCACATGAGCCATGGCCAAGAAAGCTGCTCTACGCCTTTCCACCGCTGCGTCTCATTCTCCCTCTCCTGGGGACAGAGGCGAGAACGTCTGTCAGTCATCCTAGTGGCTCCGGATCACGTCGGGGCGCCGTGGTTCTCAGAGATGACATAGATGAAGGTGGGCCAGCCCTGGGCTATTCCTCAGTTCTGGGGGGCGATGTTTCAAGAGGCAGGTGCAATCGGGGCGTTACCCACTCTGGGCCAACCTCTCCAGGCTTGGCTCCTGAGAGGGACAGGCTGAGACAGGGTGGATTGTCTGACAGAGTTATTCAGTCTATCCAGGCAGCTAGAGCGGGATCCACCACAGCCTGTTACAGGCCAAAGTGGCTGGGATTCCAGCGATGGTGTGAGGAGCGGAGTCTAGAGCCCCTATGTTGTGCGTTGGGCTCTATTCTGTCCTACTTACAGTTACTGGTGGACAGAGGGCTTGCTTACTCCACAGTTAAAGTGTATGAAGCAGCCATCTCGTCCTGCCATGAGGGATTTGTCAGCAGGTCAGCCTTTAGTCAGCCACTGATGTCGTGGTTTTTACAGGGGGTCAGGAGGCTGCGCCCAGTAGTGCACGCCTCCGCCCCACAGTGGGACCTGCCGTTGGTGCTCGAGGCTCTGGTCTCAGAACCATTTGAGCCTCTGGAGCTCTCCTTCCTGAAAGCACTGTCGTGGAAGACAGCATTGCTACTTGCCTTAACGTCAGCCAAGAGAGTGTCCGAGTTAACCGCTCTATCAGGGCACCCAAATTGCTTGTAGATACGGGGTGACCAGAGCGGGTCGACACTTAGACCGAACCCCTCCTTTGTGGCCAAGAGCCTAAGGAGTGCGTTCAGGTCGAGGGCTATTCGGTTAGGGGGCTTTAGTCTTCCACCCCATAGTGGGGCCAGGGAAGCTAAACTGCACCGCCTCTGCCCGGTGCGTGCGCTAGCATGTTATGTGGAGCGCACGGCTGCCTTTAGACACACTGAACAGCTGTTTGTATGCTTTGGGGGCGGGGTGACCGGGAAAGCTCTGTCCAAGAAACGCCTGGCAGGATGGCTCTGTGAGTGCATTGCACATGCCTACGGACAGGCGGGGAGAGCCGGCCCCGCGGGGGTCCGTGCACACTCTACACGGGCTGTGGCTGTGTCAACAGCCTTATTCAACGGTGTGAGTGTAGAGGACATATGCACGGCGGCGTCGTTGTCAACGCCAGGCTCCTTCATAAAGTTTCATCTCTTGGACATGTCTGGCTCTTTCTCATCGTCTGTGCTGGGGCAACACAAGACTGGTAAGGGGGGGGGGGGCTGTGGGTCAGTGGGCACCCCCCTCCCCGGACGTAATGCGCTTACGTTTTTTTTACATATTGCGCACTGGACCCATACAGAGCTGGAGGGTTCTCCTCGCCTGCCTAGGGGCAGGAGGGGAGAGCCCTCCACACTATAGTCCACACACACTCTGCACAGGGTCAGTGTCTGAGTGTGGGGGACATGGGGCACTTGCACTCTCCCCGCGCTCCTTAGGGACTCGGGAGAGGTGGTGCACAGTGAGCCCATATAGGGCTGGGGACTCTCTCCGTCTGCCTATGCGCAGGGGGTAAAATTAGTAAATTACTGATACCAGAAAAATGTACTTGAGTACAGTAACAAACCATTTGTACTCCACTACCTCCCACCTCTGAAAGTTAGTGGCTTCGGTCTACTTCCTTCATTTTCATTTAATACCTTTGCCGCTTAAAACAAAACCTAAAGGTTCCACATAACTCAACGGTCCTCACCTTGACAGCCAAGGAGGAGAGCTCATTTAACCCAATCCAACCATTACCATGTCCACGAGACAAGACTGCCTTGAACAAGCAGAGAAGAAACAGTGCTTCATTATCCTCCTTCCCATGTGACAAATCCTCCCTGAATGGAGCAGAATGTAAAAGTTTCCCTGGGACACGCTGGGTTCCTGCTCTATTTAGATATACAGTGACGTGCTGTCAGAGCGCTGTACGGAGGTTTGGGATCTGCACTAAGCAGGGCGGTGTGCAGATCAGGGTGGGAGCTGGGCTCTCCCTGCGGGAGGGGGGGGGGGGGGCAGTGTGAGCCCTGCACAGGCAGCTGTCAGCAGAGAGGTGGCATTTCCTGGTCTGACGCTGACAGAGGCTGTCTGCAGGCAGTTGGAGCACAGCCAGACTGACACCCTGTTTATTCACAGATGACATCCGGGCTGGGGATGGGTGTCACCGGCATTTTGATTCACCTAGCAATGTGAAAACTTCCCTGAAACTCTATGTGATGAAGTCTTTGTAGAGTACACATAACCAGAATAATTGAGGAGCTCCAATGTGTGTGGGCCCATCAGCCCTGCTATCAGGCTGTGAGCAGCTAGCATGGATATAACACACAAACACACACACACACACACACACACACACACACACACACACACACACACACACACACACACACACACACACACACACACACACACACACACACACACACACACACACACACACACACACACACACACACACACACACACACACACACACACACACACACACACACACACACACACACACACACACACACACTCTGTCCCGGGTTTTCTGCCCCAAAAAACATAAAGTTGAAAGCAACATTTTTCTCCATAAAGGATGAACTGTTAGTGTCAGACAAAACAAACATGCCAACGATAATCTGCATGATTTAAGTTAAAAGGGAAGAATAATGTGCAGTTTAGTCTTAGTCAACCTTGAGTGTACCTCACCACTGAGAGCTCTGTCTGTAGGCTTCTAACGACAATTAGTGTATGTGCGGGTCTACGACTTTGGTCCTAAATAAATCTGTATCTAAAATGTTATTCATCACTGTAAAAAGCTCTGTCCAGTCTCAATGTGCTTTTCACACATAGGGGAGAGTGGGGTAAGATGAGCCAAATTGTACTTATGTCGTCCTCTAGGCAAGGACAAATTAGATAGAAGTCAAATGACAACAACAACCTTTACTTCAGGATGGCAATCAATGTGAAAAATAATGCATCTATCAGAAAAGGCCATGAAAATATGACTAGTATAAAAAAGTTGTCTTGTGGATAAACTTTCCCCATTTAATGGGTAAGGGCCAAGGGGTAAATTGAGCCATCTGGGGGTAAATTGACCAATGGACTTTTTCAAGTTTAAACTTTTACAAAGTTTACATCCTTTCTCTGCCACGCCCTGCTTTGGTGTCTGCACTGTGGTGACACCTCGTCAACATTATAAATCATGTTTGGAGGGAATTGATGCCAGTAACACAAACATGAGAGAGCCAGATCAGAATCAGAATGAACTAAACAGCCCTAAACAGATATCCTTGTAAATGTAGCTGGTAGGTAAACCCATGCACCAGTCTGTTGAACATGTACTGTACTGATTTATATAGTCTAGTCATTGATAGTTATTCATGTGGTTATGTGTGGTTATGGTTATTCATGGTTATTCAATGTGGTTATTCTCTCATCTGTCGATCACTTTAAACAGATTGTCAAAGAACTCCTGCCAGGCGTACGGCAGGAAAGATGGCGGCGTGCCTTAAAATGATTTTAACCAGTCTAGACCTAAAAGAATATAATTCATTCTACCAACATACTGTATTTAGCTACACAAGACCAGTTGGCCTTAGCTGACCTACTGAATCATGTGATCTCTTGCACCCCCTACCTGCTCTCCAGCTGTTTGGTACAGGATTGTTGTTCTTTCTGCACTGTAACTTGTATTCATGTATTTCTTTCTGTTAATGTTTATTTTATTAGGGCCCGAGCACGGAGGGCTAGGACCCAACGGCGTCCTAGCACGAAGTGCGAGGAACCTATTGTTAATGGAGGAATTCCTATTATTATTTTTCTGCGCTTTCAAACTGTTTTGGAGAGCTTTAGGATGCTTCAAAAGTTGTATAATTTTGCACGGACGCCAGGACCGGTGAACAATTTGACATTCTGGACTCAATGGGTTAAATATTCCAACCTGCTCACTAGCGACACCTATCAAAATCCCATTTCGGAATACATTTACAAAGTTGCACCGTAAATCCAAATGACCTGACATTTTGCACACATATCCGGGTGGACCTGCTCTATAAATAATCCTCTTTGAACCCTAAGCTCCGCCTACATTTGATGTGTTGTAATTAGCATAATTTACATAAACAGTTAAATATTCACTTACATTTCAATTTTCAGTTTTTCAACACCAAACTTCGTATACAGCATTGGTGGATGGTCAGACACATTACCGTAGACAATTAGCATGTTCAAACGATAAATATTTCCGCCATGAATCAAAATGTACTCTCAAAAAGGCGGGGCTTAGAAATAAATGCTCATAACTCATCAACAATGTATCCAAACATCACAGATGTTGGTGGATAGGTTCAGTCTGTCTTGGGGAATAGGCACACCAATTAATTTTCCTTTTGGACTATAGGGGGCGTCAAAAAGACCACCAATTTATAACTCAAGAACGGATGGACAAACTTTTTTCTTTTTTTTACCCATACTCTGGGGGTTACTACGAACTTAGATTTAAAGTGTCGCAACAAATGCAGAATGTGGGCGTGGCCTATACATTTTTCTTAAATTGCGATAGCATAAAATGAGCTTCGGACACGAAACCTGGGACACACGTCAGAGCCCACAACATTTTCGAGAATGTAAAAAAAAAAACGTAATTTTTCAAAGAAAATGCTCACTAGGGCCCCCTATTGTGTGGTAGTCACATATAGTTTCTCAGAAGTCCACGAATTTTGGCACAGATATTCTTCATGGAGTTGTGGACATATTTGTAAATAGCTTCCATTAGCTCCGCCCCCCAGGAAGTCGGCCATTTTGAAAAAATTGTATTTTTCATGCATTTTAAGCACATTCTTGCAAACTGCTCCTAGGGAAATGATCGGAAAAATTAGAATCCAATATGATGCTAAATTGCAAAGAAAATGTTTGATAGCTCAATCGTGGAGGGTTATGGCTGGAAAGGATCCGTCTTGTGTAAAACTCTCGCGAGAGTTTGCAAGTCACATGGCTGAATGTTTACTTTTGGCAGGCAGCCTTTCAGTTACGATCGTTAACATCAGTGGGCCACAGCAAATGATGGTGAGAAGTGTAAACTGTGATCGTTATTCTCGCGTCCAGGAGAGAAGCTTTAAAAAAAAAGAGACTAAATGGAGTCTCTGAAAAGGTTCAATTGGGTACTTTAATTAAAAAAGGCGCGGGTATGTTACAAGCAGGATATTGTTCAGTCAGAAAAACAGCTGTGATCTGGTCCTCGTGAGCGAAGAAGAGAGAGCGAACCCCTCCTCTCCAGCTGTTATATATCCTCTGCTGGCTCCTCCCTGTGAGCCAGCTCGCCTCGTTTCTAATGTCCGTTGTTGCATTTAAACAGAGGATAGGTACATTTCACATTCAATATGCTTAACACGCCTCTTCTCCTCATATTCTCTTTCATCACTTTTCATTTAACACATTCTAAACGCTGTAATTCATACTTTAAAAATACTGGAAATACTTCACAGCATTTCGGTTTCAAAAAACAATTTGACAATAATGTATTCAAATAAACTCTACCTTCATTTAATATTCAGCATGGTAGTATCTCGACATCCATAGTTGTAGTGTTAAATCAGTAGGTTTCGGTGTGCATCACTCCATGTCATTTCGCTACTAAATTCACCTCTTTAGGAAATAGTATATTAGCCACATGCTAAATGCTAACCGGAGATGAAGGATTTTCAGAATAAAAGCTTAACAACTGGTTGTGCACGAGAGTTTCTGTTTTTTTCAGTATAAAACAGCATTTAAACTGACGGTATGTTTAAGCTACATTATACCATCAAAACATTGATTTTAATTTCTAACAGTCCCTCCTTACACACCTAAAAGGTGTTTATCAAATACTGAAATCAATGAGTTCTTCATCTGAACTTTGCATAGTACATAACTCATGTTACAAACATACAATCAAAATGGAATGGTTCAATAGCCTTCATTTTACAAAAATACAAAAAGAATACTTTGACTGTGCTGAAACATAAAAAGTTTTCCCTTGTGCATCACCTCTAGTGTTTATATTCAATATCATTCTTCAAATATTGCAGCAATGGCTTGGTATTAGAACACTTCTTCCTCCCTCCTTTCACAGAAACCGTTCTCATACCACGCTCAGTGTTAAGGCACTTGTTTTTACAAAGTGAAAAGAAACAAACCATTTTAGAATAGCAATTATTTATATAACATGAGATCCACCATATTAGAATAGTATAAAGTAATAAAGAATAAAATAAAATATCTTGGATTGGCAAAGTAAATTGAAAAATTTAAATAAACTATCTTGGAATAGTGTAAAGTAAATTGAAATGGATTCACTCCATTTTAGCATTTTATTTTGCTCACTTCTTCACATGATTTCATCATTTAAAGAATCACATCGGCTGGACATTCATTGATCAATCTCATCTCCGAACATCCACATCATTCAAACTAACACATCATTTTCATCAACATCTGTATACGGGGGTCGGTCGTCTTGTTCTGCTAGCATTTGTAACTGTCTCCTCATGAGAAATGTACCCTCCCTCCTTTCATACAATTTAAGGTATGAAAGTAATATGTTCTCTAGACGAGGCCGTCATGATCAATCGGTACGTTCTACTCTGGGGTACGGCATTCTAGACAGTCATTTCTGGAAGAATATTTTGGTCAGTTGCAACAGTTGTAGAATTTCATCACTTAAAAGTTCCTAATAAGTACCTTTGGGTGGTCTGTTCTAATGCACTGATAAAGTCCCTGAAATGTTGTCTTTTAAAACTCATACTCTGGTGCCGTGCGTTCCCTCTGAAGCTGCAAGTAAGATTTAAAACATCTGCAAGGTGGGTCGAGCGACCCCTTCTCCCTGAACGATATTTGTTGTAAAAATATACACCATCACAATGAGTGCTCCAAGGCCCTGCATGTATTACTCCCAATTATATTAGTTTTTCAAAATAAAAATGTGCTATCTTTCTTTGCCCAGTGTCTTTTTAAAACTCTAGATCTTGGACGACAAACAAATGTTATTTCCACCTTAACCCTCCGGTATCACTGTGGACGTTTTTGTCCATATGGGTAATTTTTCACTTTTCATTTTGCAATAACTTTGGTTCTGCGGGAGCAAATGGCCTGATTTTTTGTAACAAGGCTATTTTCTCGATCTAGTTTGGAATTCCAATTTAAATCTTTCAAATCGGTCTTTAATTCACTGTGTAACAAATCGACTACGCAAATTAGTCATTCGAGACAAAAATGTCCACTGCAAAACACTTTGATATAAACATTATATTAAAAGGTTTTTTTCACAACTGTTTTGGGTTCAATCTTTAAAGCAACTTCCGCCGTAATAGAAAATACCAAAAATGTAATCATTTTCAGGATTTTAACCCTTTAAATGCCATTTTGAAAACATGAAACCGCTGGTTTTTTTCATGATGAAAACAGAGAAAATGAGTTATTTTCCAAAAAATACATATCTGGTGACTGGCTCTTTTTTTTTTATAACAGTCTTGGATATGTCAAAGATTAGGAGCAAAATCAGATTGCACAAAAAAGTTACATATTAGTCATTCGGGACAAAAATGTCCACTTCCAAAAACTGCTCTAAAATGACAACAGATTAATATGTTTTCAAACTTTTTGGGGTTAAATCTTTCAATCAACTTCAGTCCTGACCAAAAATACCAAATGTTAAATTATGTTCAGGATTTTAACGCTTAAACTGCCAGTTTGACAACATGAATTTGCGTTTTGTAGGAAAAACATGCAAAAAAAGGCAGTTATTTTCCATATAATTAATGTTGGGGGGGTCAGCTTTTTTTTTTTATCACAGTCTTGGATATGTTAAAGATAAGCAACTACATTTATTTTGGTGGATTATTAGTTTTTGCACAGAATCAGATTAAACAAAAAACTCACACATTAGCCACTTGTGTCCCATCCACTCCCATTATAACCACATATTTTGATCTCTCCGCCATACCGGTATAAAATCATGAATTTTGTAATGTCAGGGTTTTATATTGGAGGAAAATAGTTCAATTTGTCCTTTTTATTCTATATCACAAGATGTGACATTTTACCATTGAATTACATGCTTGTCATTTCTTGGTTTCTGTGCCTGTTGTATAATGGGGCCCTGACAGCCATTGGAATACATGTATGCAACTAATATGATGTAGGTGTGTTGGTATGGATGTGGAAGAGTGGTATCAGCTGAGAAATGTGTTTTTCATATAAAATGTGTTTTTCATAGAAAACGCAAATTCATGTTTTCAAACTGGCAGTTCAAGGGTTAAAATCCTGAACATAATTTAACACTTGGTATTTTTGATCAGGACTGAAGTTGATTGAAAGATTTAACCCCAAAAAGTTTGAAAAAATATTAATCTGTTGTCATTTTAGAGCAGTTTTTGGAAGTGGACATTTTTGTCCCGAATGACTAATATGTAACTTTTTTGTGCAATCGGATTTTGTGCAAAAACAAATAATGCACAAAAATCTATTTTGCTCCTAATCTTTGACATATCCAAGACTGTTAAAAAAAAAAAAGAGCCATTCACCAGATATGTATTTTTTGGAAAATAACTAATTTTCTCTGTTTTCATCATGAAAAAGAACAGCGGTTTCATGTTTTCAAAATGGCATTTAAAGGGTTAAAATCCTGAATATGATTACATTTTTGGTATTTTCTATAAGGGCGGAAGTTGCTTTAAAGATTGAACCCAAATAAGTTGTGAAAAAAACCTTTTAATATAATGTTTTTATCAAAGTATTTTGCAGTGGACATTTTTGTCTCGAATGACTAATTTGCGTAATCCAATCGAATGATACCGGAGGGTTAACAGTTATCCTGAGGTAATAACCATGCTACAATGGTGAAATCAATACTCTAGATTGGAATACTATCTTTGGCTTGGTACTAGCTCTACCTTTAAAGATGTGTATACTCTTATAGAGTGGTTCCTAAAAAAACTGTAGATGTATATTGTAACAAATTAAATCTTCCCCAACTTCACACATGAATAAAAATCTCTTAAAGAATAATTTGTTCATATGATGAAAAGATTGAATAATATGTTCTACCCTCAGTGTGTTTTTAGGGTTATTTAATAGTTTCCTCTTTCTTTCTTTATAAATTCACCAATTGATTAATTTATGGCTAATATATCTTTTTCTTTACGTATTTCTCGTTGGTGAATAAGTGTGTTTATGTGTAAACTCACTCACTCCCGTTTTTCTTCTCTCCCCCTCTGGTTGTCAAGCCACGACCCCCTCACGTTCTGCCGGACCATGCCAACTCCTCCGTCCTGTCCTCTTCTCCGTGAACCTTCTCCTCCGTCCACCTTCTCCTCAGTCCATCCGCTCTTGGATCCTCCTGCTGTAAGTCTTTCCAGTGGCCCATCTGCTTTGCGTTTCATCTCCTCCTTTACAGTCTCTACTGGTTGCATGGAGGGCGTATTCTGCTCTCATGTCCCACACTCTGCTCTTGTGCCCAATCCCGTGGCTCAGCTTGGAACTTCATGTCCTGTGGGGGACCGATGACAGTGTGCCTTTTATGTCACCTGTAGTTGGTTCTGGATGCCTCAGGTGGAGATGGTTCTGGATGCAGTGTTGGAGTTGTTGGTTCAGCTCTGGTTCTCTGTCTGTTCGATGGAGAAGGAGGAGTCTCCTGTGGTCAGGTCTTTTGTCTGCTTGGTAGATGAGGTCGTAGCGGTCTGACAGGCAGAGAGATAGAGAGAGAGAGAGATCTCGGGACGCATTACCTATATTTAATTCTAACACACTGAGGTAAAATAAATCCAACCTTTTCCACTCTATTTTCCTAATCTTACTATCTATCTTAGTTGTTAAATGTCATCTAAACACAATTCATGTATACTAATCATTTTACCATATCCCTAAACATTTCTTTCACCCACTGTAACATGTTTACTCCAATTAACTCTTTCAGGAAACCATTTTCTTCTATACATTTAAATACCTACATGTTTCAAGCACCACATATTTCACACACTATAAAAGAACGTCCCCATATTTTCTCCATCCCAATTCAATCTCACTGTTATTTAGAACCTTAGTAACTTTGTGACTGGACATATCTGCAATGTCGCCACTATCTGCTGGGATATTTTGTTCATAGAGTTTGTACGTACTGCTGTACTTGTGGGTTAGTAGCCTGTTTCAACTGTAATCATTTTCAATAATTTTACTCAGGTCACCGGTCGGTTGTTCATAAACTTAACAGGGGGTGTTTCTGGTACAGACTAAAACATGGATCCAGTGTATTTAGAGATTCCCCTAATCTGTTAATCCCCATCACTTACATATCCCGATCACTTAAACCCATCTCATCATTTGATACAAGAACTGCATATAGGGGGGGTGAATCATCTTGATTATAACCGCCTCTGGTTTGGGACCGAGTATTTCTAACTCCTCCTCTTGTTGCTCAGCTGATCTTTTGGCTCTGGGGATAAGTGAAAGTCTCTGAAACACAGCTGGAGTTTTGTTAGTGATGTGGCCATTCTCTATGAGTGAACTAATGGTTCCATGTCTTACTTGATATTGTACTCCCCATCCAACCAGAAAGGTGCCAAGTGTAATGAGCACGATCAACAATGCTATTCTAACTCTTATCCCTAGGGGACCCCACAATTGGTTTGGGTTTGTTCTTGACATCATCTCTTTTTTATCACTGGTTGTGTCAGTTACAGAATTTAAATAATGAGTACTAAAATAACATATACAAAAATTGGACTCTTTTTCAGATGTAAAACAAAAAAAATTGGTTTTCACATGAATGTACAATCTATACAAATCTATAGACAATTTGTCTTTTGAGCTGTTTCTATCTTTATCTTATTTCTATGTATTGTTTTGTTCCAGCTCTGCCAAATCAGTCCTAACTCCCAATAATGTTCTGGAAGTTGCCAGTGAAGGGTGACAATGTGTGAGGTGGTGTCAATTTGCTCCTTTTTCTTTACCTTTAAAACGGAGGGCGTGTGAAGTTTGTTACAACTTTTCACGCTTCCGTTCACCGGGGATCCGCCCACTTTCTTTTGTGAACTTTCACCCTCACCGAATTCACCTGGCCGAACAGGAGTCTCTTCTGGTGTCTCGTCTGGTATCTCTGTAGTTTTCCTAGTCTGTGTAGACAAAACTTAATATTACTCAGAGTTGTGACATATTCATCCACTTCTATTTGTCTAATATCTAAAACTGGACCACTCCCTCCTTGGAGAAGGCCCTAGCTTCGGCATACCTCTTGTTGTTATGAGACCTATTGTTAACTACATGTTATTATTTATTAACTACAACGTCACCGAATCAACATATCTGTATAATCATGACACTCCCTCCTTTGAGCATAACATGCTCAATTAATATTGCAATGATTACCCTATTATGAAGAGGACATGTAAAAGCCGTAACGTTGCATTAAATAAATATAACTTCTCCGTGTACCCACAAGGGGTACAAAAATATTGTATGATGTATGGTTTTCTGATGGTATAAATGCATATTCACTAAAAATCTGTAAATAGCACAAAAAATAGTTTGCTTCTTTCAATAATGGCTTTTGTCATGGTATTATAGTAATAAATAATAATAGATTTAATTTGTTAGCGCTTTTACAGGTGCTCAAAGACGCTTTACAGATAATAGTGAAGAAAAAAAGAAAAGAGAAGAAAGGAACAACAAATAAATATATAGTTAAAGTTAAAGTCAAATAATACAAAAACAATCACATTATGTATTATGCATCATTGTTGCTACGAAAAACAATACCCCTGGTGTCGCTAATGCGTCTCAATAATTCTAGGATTAGAGGATTGGTTGAAACTGCTGAACTAACAGATAAAATAATATTTCTCCAAACTGGAGGGAAAATATGAACTATTCTCACAGAGGTTGACCTGCATGAAGGGCTGGTTTCCCTCACTTAAAATGAGATATTGCCTTACGCACTACACTATAAATGTGGGGGGGAAAACATCACTCGTAATCTCTTTCTTTCTCATAATTACAAGAATAGTCTGCTAAATGTTCTATTCTGTGGATGCTTTATGTGTAAATGCAATAGGCTACTCTCAATTTTGTTTTACATTAAACATTAAACCTCTCCCTCCATTGATGACAGATATGGCTCAATGTAGCTGGATTTCAAAATACCCTTGTGTTGAAGATGCATCACCTGGTGGTTTGGCCCTCTGAGCTTCCTCATTTTTGTTGTTGATACCAGGCTGTCAGTGGCATTTGGTTCATGTTTGGAAATCCTGTTCCTCTTTAACATCCCTGGGAGCCCACTCTTCTGTCGTAGTCATGGAAACCTCCCCTGGGGTAACTGCATGGAGGGCCGTTGTTTGGTGCAATGTTCTGCAGACACTCTCTGGACCAATGTGTCAGCCGACCACATTTGTAGCAGCCTTCATCTCTTCTTTGTCTTGATTGTTGCTCTCCTCTCCATTGTCCCTTTTGTTGATGCTGTATGGGAGTGTATACCTGTGCTTGCGGCTGTACTTGGGTAGAAGGATATGCAGGTGTTTGCTGTTACCGAAATTGTGTGGGAAGATATTCTGGTACTTGCAGCATCCTGTGTTGCCGACAATATCCGGCCCAATGTGAGAACTGACCACATATGGAGCATCCTCCACCTTGAAAACCATGTCCTGTTGGTCGATTATGTCCTTGGAAACATCCTCTTCCTCTGCCACCTTGTCTTCCTCGGAAACCTCCTCCCCCTCTTTGTTGATTCTGCACCTGAATCTCTGGCGTGTCGGGAGGAGAGTCTTCGGTCAGGCTTGGATACTGCCTTGGTGCTTGGATACTTGGAGCGGCTTCTGTTATTCCTGCTATTTCTTCCCTCATTGGCAGGTCTGCTACTTGGAACACATCCATGTTGTCTGCCGGTCCAATACTGACATATTTTAGATGATGTAACAGACCTATGACTCTTGATTTCCTTTGGTCAGCTTTCACCAATGCGCTTTGCTGTTGTAGGTGTTCTTCATGTTCACAGTCAAACACTGCTATTACATGGGCTTCTGTTGGTCCAGGCTTATCATCAGCTGGAAACATTCCTCTCATTTGCCACTGTTCCAACAGTTTCTCATTTTGGTTCCATGTCTTCTGTCTAAGATTTGGAACTGTTGTAGCATCTGATCTGATTTTTATCCTTCTCTTGATATCTGCAGTTGAGCCTGGCTCTGCGTCTGGTCTCAACTTAGTTTCTTTTGGTGGCATGTTCTCTTCCTATTCGAATGAAATTATTAGGTTATCAAAGATTGAAGCACTAATCCTCCGACTAGCACCTTCTTTCCTGATAAATAATATCCTATGTCATCCGAACTTAACTTAAATCTTTTTTTTTTTTTTTTTTATTAAGTTTTAAATATTTTTTAAGTTATAGATTTTTTCTTTTTTAATTAAGTTTTAAGTTTTTTGTAGAATATCAATAAAGTAAATTAAAATATTAACATTATGCAAATTTTAAAATATGAAATGTTAAAAAATAAAATTTGTACAGTGTACAGTATGGTTTTGACTTTGAAATATGAAAATAGAAATCTGTGGTGAAAATCTTAATCTACTGTGTACAGTACATACCGAAGTGTATGAAATTATGCTAATGTCTCAACTTGTGTTAGCTTCAATAAAGTGGTGTTTGAATATTCTACAGTCTAGGTTATGTTATTTATTTAAAGTTTCTCATCTTATAATTAGAAACCACTTTGCAATTCTATTCTGGCAATACCTGTGTTTGTTTATACACTTTTGAATTAAACTTCAGAATGTTAATGTATCTTTCCCTAAGAGGTGTTCCCTCTATCTGTGTAATAATTCTGTATTACCAGCAGAGTGCGCTGTAGTAATTTTCAGCTCAATCCACTAGAGAATAGCTGTTGCAAAACTGACTTCTTTTTAAAAGAAGAAGCTTATTTTCCTTAAAAATATCTTAAAAATGGGAAGAAAAATACACTATGGTTAAACAACACAGCACATAACCGCCAAAACACATTTGCAAACAAGAATATTCAAAAAACCGCCAATACACAGTTGCAAACAAGAGTATCTCAAAAACCGCCAATACACACTTGCAAGCAGAAATACTTCCAAAATCGGATACAATATTCCTTCCCTCCAAATAACAAACTTCCAACGGTAAGGTAGCCTGACTATTTTCTAGTTTCAACTCTGACAAGAAGTATACTGTTCTTTACAAAATGGTATGCCTCGTAAAATGCCTCATCTCCTGCCACCAACTGCATAAGCACAAACAAAGGAGTGCTTTGAATTTACATTTCACAAAATGGCGACTGCCCTGTGTTTTGTTAATCAACATTTGAGGTGTAAACAAGATGGCACCCGTTTATTTCGATCTCTGACCTGTAGACAAAGAGATTTGAAAATAGCCCATGTGGCTCTCAGAGAGGAGTTTAAACAATGGCGAGTTGATCTTTAAACGAACCAACAAAGTAAACCACTGGTGTGGTATTATAAAACCTGAAATACAAGCCAAAACAACACTTGGTTTAAAATAATAACATGTCTATCTAGTTTACTATAAAAATGGGCTTTATCTAATTGATATCATCACTTAGAGTTAGGAACCCTTACGCATAAGCAATAAACCTATCTACGTAATGTTTGACTTTATAGTCCACTATTGGTTAGCTGTTGCTATTTAGACACGTTAGGTGGGAGTAATATGGAAACCTATCAGCGACTATTAAATGATCGTCATCAAAGATTAACGTAATGCTGCTGAAACCCCAATTACCGTAATCCCCCTGCAATATCTTGGTTGAAAACAGAACAGTTTAACCACTGATAAAGGCTTAGACCTTAACCAAGCCTTTTCCTCAAAAAGGACTTTTTAAAAAACAGTTCTCCACTGTTTTCGACTAGCACTGACTTCAGTTACTTAACCCTGAGGTAACTCGCTATGCCTTGTTGGTTTTCACTTACTCGGTGCTTAACTGACTCGATCTTAACAAAAATCGTCAAATGGGCATATATACCCTTACGTCATAGGCTAACTAACTACTAACGTAACAAGAGACACCTACGTGAAAACGCAACAAGACACCTATCCGAAGTACAATGACCACACACATTTATATTTAAAATTCAACGCACACACATGGTTAATAGCATGCAGGGTTAAATAGAAGAACAAAAGAAAGTGTGAACTCACCCTGCCTGCAACAGAGCAGCGCCACATTTTATAGAATTGTTATTGTTATACATTTGGTTGTTTTGGTTGTTTTGAGATTAAATTATTTGTACAGAATTGTACAAGGCATCTCTAACATACGTATCACCAAATAAAAATCTGAATGGAAAAAATAGTTGGCATAGTAACAGAGGGTGTCGTATTCAGATATCTAAATATGTAAAGTCCACTGAGACAAATGTAACATTTGTGATATTGAGCTGTATAATACATTTGATTGATTGATTTGCTGTGTTCTTTATTAGTTATTAGAAACTGCATAAATTGCGCTACTTTTGTAATTGCTCCTGTGGGGATTGTCCACAGTATTGAGTATGTAAGTCGCTTTGGATAAAAGCGTATAACAAGTGACATGTAATGTAATATGTAATGTAATGTAACTCGAACCTGTCAGCATTAATCATGCTAATAAGAGAAGAGGGGGCCAAACCATCAGAATGTGGCACATTGAACAAAGCTGTTACTGTAGTTCCCAGTTTGAATTATGAACCAGTAGTTAAATACGTGGTCACCACACCATCCAATATGCCAACATGGTCCCTAATACACAGGAATTAACCTTCACATAAAACATATTATTTTCCCCGTTTTTCTGTACAAGTAGGCCTACTTTTATTATTTATAATTGTATTATTATCATTATTATTATTATTATTATTATTATTATTATTATTATTATTATCATTCCTAACTTTTTTAAAGTTCTATGTTTAAACGGTGTATTTGACCGCATGCATTATTCTACCGAGAAGAGAAGAAATTAAATCTTCTCACAAATGGAGGTAAAAGATAATTAGAAAAAATCAAGATGAAGACATCAGAACCTCCAACAGCAGCTTTGAGAAGAACTGAATCGTCCCCCTAAACCCTCTTTAATGTTCAAGCCAAATGTTAAAGTGATTTTACACACACACACACACACACACACACACACACACACACACACACACACACACACACACACCATATCATAGAGTCCTCTCCTTTCAGTCTTTTAGCTCAGTGGTAGTTTTTGGTCACCATTCAAACAAATATTTCCAAGGCACACCTTTATAATATTATTATAGTTATACAAAAATAACAGAGTAAATAGTAGGAGGTATGAAATCATTCCAAAGTATACAGTAAAACTAAAATACAGTTAAAAAGAGGAGTGATTAGTAAGATATGCATAAATAAAAAGAAAATATAAGAAAAAGACTTAAAGATCTAATGCAATTTTAAGGCATATATTATGGGTCTCAGATGTATAAAAATATGTAAGAACATGAAGTGTTTCGCACAAAATACTAAACTGATCATGCATTTTAGACATCCCTCATATCCCTCTGTTTCAGCCCTGTTATGGCCCCTACACACGGCGGCGTGCGCTTCGACGGAAGCGCCAGCCAATCAAATCAGTAGCTGCTGGCCCCGCCCCCTTTGGAGCATTCAGGCACATTGTGAGCTCAAGAGAGATGAGTGGCTGCACTGAGCAGATTCTCAGCTAAATGCTGCCGTGATGAAACGCCATATCATGTTACAAACACTTCAAGGATTATTTCTCCGATGGAGAGAGAGGGGCTCTGAGACAGATTCAGGAGCCCAGACACACTCACAACTATAAATGAAAACAAAATTAAAATAAACAAGTGTATTGACTATGGTACAGTATGTTATTAGGTGAGGCCATATTTAAATTATTTTTTAATTCTTGAAATATATATATTTTTCATGTGGGTTTTGAGAGATGTATCAACAGATCTATTCTTTTAATTTGCCCTCAAAGTGCACCAGATTGATGCATTTAACTGAAATATTTAAAATAAATGTTACCGGGGGATCATGCCCCCGGACCCCCCTAGAGGATGTTAGGTCCACCACCCACTTAAATCATGTTCACGTGGATAGAATACTACATACATTTGCACACTTTTTATATAGTGAATTAAGTCTATTCATTTCTATATTGGTAGCAGATTGGTCTGATATAGAGACTTTGAATTCATTATTTACATTTTATATTGTGTGATCTTTTGATATTCTATTGATATTCTATTGATATTCTATTGATATATATATATATATACATTATTATGTACAATTGTCTGGCTTGGCTTAGCCCCCAATGTTACTAGATCAAGGCAATCCTGGAATATATCAATACTACACTTCCCCAGTTGAAACAATCAAGACAATGTTGTAGTTTATTTTTTTATAACATTATTCAATATAATGTACTGTTTAAATATGCTAATGAGGTATTGTGTAATGCTAAATTTATATAAAGAGATATCTATATGCACAAATACACACTGTTACAGCAGTGATTCCCCTATACAAATAGTAGCGGTGCAGCGCCGCTGCTGAAATATGCGCGCCGCTGCTAGGGGGCGCCAGCAAGGTACCCAAAAAAATACTGTATAAATACAGTACATATATATATTTTTTAATTAAAATAATAATAAGCGGCGAACCTTTTTCATTTTTGATTGTTTGTTATGTGGATTTGTGTTACTGTATGTTCAATAAAGGTGTATTTTTGCTAAATCTTGAGACATTGACACTGTATGTACTAGGCAGGGCCGATTTGGCATAGTAGCTGCGCTGGTAGCTCTGGGAGGGGAAAAAACATTTTTGACCGTTGGCGCTCATCCTAATTTTCGGCCTTGATGTAACAACATTCATAATTAAGTAAATGTAACACCCTTTTCACCCCGGTTACACTTTTCATTTGCCCTGTATGATGGGCGCTGTAAGTGATGAAAGTTGGGGATGTTGGCTTATCAGGCGCCCGCAGCTCACAGCCAAAGTGTGAGTGAGAGAGCGAGCGAGGGAGAGAGAGAGAGGGCGCACCGGTACTGGCGCTGTTGTTATTAGAATCTGGTGCTAGCTGCGCTAACGGATATAAGAAGTAGATGTTTCTACAACCAGGGTGGATGAGAGCTCTCTCCTGTTAGACTGAGACGCTCAGGCATATGAGTGTTTTAGAGTTGTACCCCCTAGATCAGGGGCCGTATTCACAAAGCATTTTATCTTACCGCTAGGAGTGCTCCTAACTCGCGCTAAAACATTTTACGTAGGAGTTTTTTCTTAAAGGTTATTCCCAAAGCCGCTGAGACCTACTCATACTAAGGATAAATCACTAAGAGTGAACTAAGAGTGACGCGCCGTTGCTATGGATTACGTCGATTCTCGTGCATGAGTTTAGAAGCGGTCAGTACGGTGATTGGTTGTTCAGAGCAGGCGGTCTAGGTGAAACTCATCCGCAACATCCCACAAACGAGCCCACTAAATCACCGAAAAACAAAGAAATAGCCTAGGCTAGAAATGTATTCCTATCAAATAGTTATGGACAGTGCAGTTAGCAGAATACACGCATGATGACAAGTTTGTGCAGACCACAATAATGACGTTGTATATGCACGTTAAAAAGAGAGAGCAAACAATAAAAATACGTACATTGCATTAAATCAAGGGGGCAATTAAAAGCACCCTGCAAACTATTATCCAATGAGCATATTTCCAGCACTTAAACACTTTCAATAACAGCCCATACCGCCGTTCAAGTCCCCCTATCATGATGAATGAAAACAATCTGCGTGTTGATGGAATGTACTTTCTTTCTATTGACGAACACGTCCTCATCTTTTGATGGCGCAATTATTTGTATGTGCGTCCCATCAATAGCACCGACCACACCGGGCATACCTGCAATTGCCATGAAGTTGGCTTTGATCCTGTGTAGTTGTTGATTGTCCAAAGGAAACCGGATAAACTGTTGGATGATATGTGGTCTAGAGAGCGCGTTGATGGTTTGGTTTATGGCACGGCTGACTGATGGTTACGATATTCCTAAATCGTCGGCATTGCAAAGTTGCATTTTCCCTGTTGCTAAATATCGTAGTGTTGCCAAACATTTTATTTCCGGACTAATCGGGTTATTCCTGTTAGTCGGGGATGTTATTGCATCCCGCACTAATTCCACAACAAGTTTGATACCCTCACGATTTAGCCTATATCTCTTGATCAATTCACAGTCTTCCATTGTCTCCAAAACATTTAGTCTCGCAGCCATTTTCAGATTCTTTGTGAATAGGTCTTACTGAGTTAGGAGTCCTCTCAAGGACTTTTAAGCTCTCCTAAACTTAGGTGCTACTTTTAGGCCTAAAATACTTTGTGAATTGCTCTTAGTGAATAAAATTAGGAGTCCTAAATTTAAGACTGACCCATTATGTTTCTCCTAAATTCGCCAGTTAGGAGCTACTTTTAGCCCTAAGATCCTTTGTGAATACGGCCCCAGGTCTCTAGTAATTGTGTGCTCAAAGTGCACCAGATTGAAGCATTTTACTTTAAAATGTTCAAAAAAAAATCTTCTCGGGGGGGCACACCCCCGTACCCCCCTAGAGGATGTGACGTCCACTCCCCAAGTCAAACATGTTCATACAATACTGAATACATTTGAAGCCATGTTGACGTATATTACCTATGTCAATAAGTTTCTGTTTTTGTAGTGTTTTTGTCTTTTGTAGAGATTTTTCATTATTTAATTTATTCTTTATATATAAAATCTCGCCTAAAATCTCACCGAGGGCAGCAAATTGTCTAGAACCGGCCCTGGTACTAGGTCTCAAGGGCCTTTCTTGTGCAGACACATAGAAACAAATTGGCGGGGCGCACTTCGCACGCGCACGCACTAAAAGATTCCACACGCTCCGCGCTCACATTATGCTGGGCCCACGTGCCTTAGCACCGCTGCTATGACTCCATCCTAAGGGAAACACTGCTGTTAGTTAGATAAACACTTATGGGTTTTGGATGTTTTCTTTACAAAAAAGAACCGTGTGTTTCTCAGTGTTGTGACTATGCCTTATCTTAAAGTGAACTTTAGGCCAATTTGTTCACATTCAGATCAATTAAGTCAAAACTCTGTTGTAGTTTTTATGTAAATGTTGAATAAAATCCTTTTTTATTTAGCACATTTTCAGTAATAAAACACCTAGACACATCAGCACGTTGAAATAGGTTTTGAAGAAGATACAATTTAAACTGATTAACTTTTGTATTACTTACTGAGAAAATAAACCAACTCACAAAATATAAACGGATAATGGTTTGCATACTGTACAGAATGCAACAAAGGAACTGTTTGTTCTCACATAATTCAGACACACAAAATGCGCAGACACACACACAGGAGCAGCATCGCTATAAATAAAGTCAGCTCATAGATCCAAGGAGTAGTGACATATGATTGTAGGGAACATGCACATGAAAAAGGTTACAGTCAGCCAGGGGCCCATTTGTCTTGTTTGGATACAAACTACTTGATTCCCCAAATGAATGGTGAGGAATCCCGTGACATCAGCACTTAATCACAGGCTGTTCACCATTATAAATCAGTTGAACTACTGACACCTGAACTTTATTCTTTGCACACTGTAAAGGCCACAGGCACAGGCTCATGCTATTAGCAGCCGGCTGATCCATTGTGTTTGCATTCAGGTCAGAAAGCAGGGCGTTGAATGCTCGCTGCATGCATCTCCTGAGCTGTGTGAGTGTCGAAACAATACAATTACAAGAGAAAAACCCACATCGAGGATAAAATATAAAAGCATGAAGGATTTTTTAAATATTTATTTTTTCAAAAAGGTAGAATTTTCAAGTAAGGATTACAAATAAAGAAAAAGAGCTGTTAAACTGCTGCTGGGTTTGTCATCCAAATATGATGTTGTTTATTATATTTTAATTTGCCACAAACAATAATAATAATAATAATAATAATAATAATGTGTATTCATCTTTTGTGATTAACAATATCATAAAGGTGCCTTATGGAGTTTTCTTGGAAATAAAAAGTGTGTACATCTTGGTGTTTCTCGCCCAAACACATTGTTTATATTTGAGGCAACAACAAACATGGTCAATGCATTCTTCTTCCTCCAAAACAAAAATATATTCACTTTATGCCAGTGGTGTGTGTAGGTTACTCTTTCCATGTTTTCCATGTGCTCTATACAGGAGAGTGAGATAGAGAGTATTCCTAAATTATGTTTTGGATAGGTATGCAGATTTTCTTTATATTTACATATATTATTTTAAGTTTGCGCATCTGTATTTCTTCAACGGAAAACAAAAACACATCCTGACCGCCTGAGTGGACATTTAAAAAAAAAAACTGGATAAAAAACAAACAACGATCAAATCTTGTTTTTTATGCCTAAAGGGCAATCCAAACACTTAGTAAAGAAATCCTAACTGAGGGTGTCATCATTCATGAATGAAAGGATATGCAGCATGACAAAACAATCAGTTATTTCTTAAACATCTTGTCACTGTAAATGTAGGAAGAAACTGTTTGGACAATTTCAGGAAAGTGTGTGTGGAGTCACACTACTAAAAAAACACTGTCACGTCAGAGCAACAGTGCGCCTCATTTATATAATTGTATTCGTTTTTTGACAACAATGCAGCTCTATGCACAGAGGAAGAAGTAGATTTCTCTGGCTTTGAAATACACAAACACTTGTTAAGACATATATTCATTGTTGGTTTTGGTCGTTTCATGATAACACAAACAAAAATAGAATATAGCCAAACTTATCCTTGAGTGTGCACATTAAGTAATGTCAGAGCATCACTTTTGGTAAACAAGTTTTCATTTACTTTCGGCACCTGCTGCTTCTCTGTATAATTCCACCTTCCCTTTGTTCACTTCTTTTATTTTATTCTTGAATGGAAGGCAGCTCAGTTTATGCCTGCGATACAGAGGGGCTTTATTAAGGCCTCAGGATGGCCACACTTTTTCAACTCAGAGAAGCAGAGTTTTTTGCAGAGGCACAGCTTTCATTTGATTCATTGAGCTCTGACAATGCTCACCAGTTATTTGTTTGGGATTGGCTTCATTGCAACAAGGCTGTTGAATAGATGATTGACAGCTCTCTCCTCCATCCAGACATCAACATGAACCCCATCTGGTAGGATGATCGTGAACCTGTGTGCAGAGCCTTCCTCCAACTACATGGTTTAAAACAATATTGTTAAAGTGTTCATGAAGAGGCACTGTAACAAATCACATGGCGTGATAGAAAATGAACAAATATATATAACCAATGTATCACATGGAATGTATGATGTAATAAGTCAGTATTAGTATTTGTGCTTGTTTGATTTAACATGTGGAGATTGTCTTTGTCTCATCCATGTGAAGAGCACCACCCCACGGCTCTTGATGCCTCAATGACACGGTCAGAGAGTGTGTGAGCTCAGCAGCAGCTTGTTGGGCTGAGTTGTAAAGCATGTCCCCTGCTCGTCCTGCCTTTATGTGGCCCAGACAATAGGCGGACCTCCCAGCAATGCAGCTGGGCCGGGCCCTCAACAACAGCACTCAGCCATACACTGCAAAAAATCTACTCCAGTACTGTATGTGTGTTTTGGTCAACTCACCTCTTATCTAAAATTACAATTATAATGCTGTTCCATACAACAACGACATTATAGACATTTTATGTAGTTATTCATTGCTTTCTTTTGGGAACATGATCAAAGTGTAACGTTCTGGCATGGCCCCCTAGATGTTAAAATGCCTTCCACAGCTTAGTAAATGAACAAGAAAAATAGAAAATACACTGCAGTTCTAAAAAACAGATTTCTATTTCTATAAGAATTAACCAACAGGTTTGTTAAAAAGTAGTATTATTTATATGTAAAATACAAAATGTATTACCTCTTTCTGTGAGGATGACGATGTAAGCAATGATAACGATGAGACATAGCCTGCAAAAATATGTCTATATAAAATATAAATACATCAAAAGCTAATATTAGGAGATACAAATTGAAGCAAGCCAGCTTGCTTAACATTTTGTTAAAAAGTAATACAAACAAGTGACTTTCACACACTACATGCTCCATCCAAAACAGTTTACCAAAAGACCCTTTATATCTCAGAGTTGGAAAATGTCATTCATTTTTTTAATTCTTATATTCCTAAATAAAAAGGCCTGTTATGTATCGCATCATACTCTTTTCATTAAGATTTTTGTACACCTCTAAAACATATCTCTGAATGCAAAGCCTCATACTGTAGTTAAAGATCTTCTCAACAATTGATATATTTGGGTTGTGCAGAAATATTTTTTGCAGTGTAGTCATCCCGGCTCCTGTACTTGGGAAAAGTTCTCGGTGATTCAACTGTCACTCATGGGCGGCCAAAAGCCCGGTGAAAGGCTCTGTGCCGGCTGAGTGGTGAGCATTTCTGAGGCCCAGGCAGGGGGGGGGGAGGGGGGGAGGCCTTTGTTCACCGTTTCCCACTCCACCGCCTGCTTTTGGCTCTCTGGAAATGGGGCCACAGTAAACAAACAATACGTCTCGATGAATGGATAATGATGCACATGTTTATTATTAAGTGAGATTTCTGCAGCACATTCTCTGTTCCCTCAGCAATAAGAGAGGCGCACTGATAAAGAGCTGTTTCAATTAATGTAGTTTGTTTTACATCCAAAGATAAAAACTATTTTCAATGATTTGTCTCAATTATCACCAGGTTGAGTGAGTATAGTTAAGTTATGGTTTATCTTTTAAAGCCAGACTAAATTCACTGCAGCCAACAGTGTTTGATAATTAATACACTTTTTTTATTCCTCCTACGGCATATTTAGTTTGTGAATATGAAATCTAATTCCATTTAGATGAGGCATCTTGGAAGGAATTAGCTTTTTTTGACATTTGCAGAAAATAACTGACACTGACAAACTTTATTGTCACAAGATGACAGTTGGGGGAAAAATATGTTTCCCGGTTTATCTAGAAGGAATTACAACATCAGGCAGACAACATTAACAGATTGGAGAGGTCTGCAGGACAGAGGAGCTGGGGGTCTGGGCTGCATTGTTCTGTGTGCTGCACATTGGGAGGCTCTGGGTCTTTGGCTCACCGGAAGAGAGCCTGGGAACAATAGGCGGCACACAAATCCCTCTCCTCACCTCACAAGGGCCTCTGCCTTCCATTCCCATGGCAAAGCACCGGGCTCAGGGGGGGAAGCCCATCAAAGTCACTTGACTCAGGAGAGCTCCTCTCAGAGAGGTAGGGGGCAATATCCTCTGTCGGGCCATTAAACACAAGCACCACAGAGGGTACTTGTTCAGGGTCCGAAGGACTCCGTCTGCTCATTAAATGCTGGCTTCAACATAATTCTTCTCAAGAAATCATCTGAGACTTTTTCACAGAGAGAGGTGTTTCTTCTGCAGCTCTAATATAACACACACAAGTTCTAAATGTGCTGAGCCATATGCTTTGTGTTAGGTCCAACTAATGTAACATCAACAAAGACAACCTGGCTCTCTCTAACCAGGACGCGAGGGTGAATCCCTCCTCCTCCCTCTTTAATTTGCAAATATTGTGAGATATTCAAATAAAACTGATTGCATTTATCCCAGTCTGAGTGTCATTTGTCTCCACAATTCCACACTTCCACATAATGTTAACCGTACAGATTGCCCACTCGCTGCCCCAGTTGTAACTCCAGTAAAGGAAGCAGCTTGAAGGCATGCGCATGTGAGAGTGATAAATCTCGGGAAGTGCTATCAAAGCACTATGCGGGTACAGGGGCGTTATGGCCAGCGTGTGATTGTTAGGAGACACACCGCGCCTAGTGTAAAGACTCCAAGTAATACATTTTTAAGTCTTAGAGAGGCGACATTATGGCGGATCCCACGGGAGCGCGCAACGGTGCATTCAGGGACCTTAGTGGAAAATCGGCCCTTTCAATGTCGACCCCCCATGGGCCAAACTTCCTTTTATGGAGAGTTTGGCGGTGGAGTGGGTCACTAGGGAGTACCACAGCGTCCTAGCATTACAGCTGATGGCCTGTCCCCTAACGCAGTGTTATGGGGAATGGAAACTCAGCTGTGTATTAACAGAGTGGATGGACAGGACCCTGAAACGGGGTTACTCACTCCAGTTTTGCAGTGTCCCTCCTCCATTCAAATCCAGAAGAGAGGCAAAGCTATCATCCCAGGAGGAGATAGGTTTCCTCTCAGCAGAGATTCAGGCCCTGGTGCAAAAACAGGCGGTGTCTGTTGTCCACCCTCAGCACAGAGAACAGGGTCTTTACGTACTTCCTGGTTCTCAAGAAGACAGGAGAATTCAGACCCATTCTAGATCTCCGCAGCCTGAATCAGCACATTGCCTGCAAAAATGCAGCAATGGGCAATGTTTCATACAGCCCAATTGATCCTACACCTAACCAAGTTGGGTTTTAGGGTCAATTGGAATAAGAGCACTCCCATACCTCACCAGCAGGTGCAGTATCTGGGGATGGTGCTCGATGCAGGCAGGCTACGTGCAACCCTGTCAGAGAGCAGACAGGCATCCCTGCTTCGGGCAGTTTGCAGACTGCGACAGGGGGCAACGGTGACAGCTTTGACTATCATGCAGACTCTGGGTCTCATGGCGGCTGCTCACGTTGTGGTGCCGCTAGGACTGCTGCATATGCGCCGCCTGCAGAAGTGGTTTACCGGCCTTCGTTTAGATCCCAAGAGGCACAAACGACGTCTGGTGACCATCCAACCCTCAGTGGGGGGTAAACTCTGATACTGGGGGTCCCCGGAGCATCTCCGGAGGGGAACTCCACTGGGGCGAGTGACCTCCTGCATCACGGTGTTCACAGACGCATCCGTGACAGGATGAGGGGACCTGCCTGGAGAGAGCTATACAGATGTAGCACTCCAGATAGGACTCCACCCAACGGATTCCAACCGAAAACCCTGCGGATCCCAGTGGCTGGGAGATTAAAGCCCTTCCACTATTTCCTAAGAGGGCGTTGCCAAATGTCCCCATTTGTTCAATCTAGGATTTAACCATGAGATGGCGCTTCATTCACAAATAAAGAAAGACAACTGGGTGTTGTAGACCTTAGTCTGTTTGCAATGTTGCAGCTCTGCAGTTGTGTTTGCTGAATACTGTAGCATTTAATCACTTACTTGTTATGGTTTTCACAGGCTACTATAATGAAAAAAGATCAATATTTTAGATCAAATAAAGTATATCTAATCTTATTATCTTAATTGTAATTCAATAATATATAGTCTTTATATATTAAATAATCCTAATAATGATGTAAATGTTTGCACTTCTTTATTTTTTATGGTCATACTTTTACCTTTACAATAGCTGGCTTTAATATTGAAGTATTAAAGTAACATGTTATAGCAGAAAGTTTAATACAGCGTATTTCTGGTATATTCATTTTAATGTCACCTGATGTATAGGATATGTGTTAAACTTGAATGGACGAGTTAATTTTTTCCTCTTAAGTATAGAGAGGTTTTTTCATATATACTCCTAAAATAATGTCCCATTTTAAGTAGAAGTAGATTAGCGCAAATGGTCTTTTCTTCCACTTTTGTGTTTTAATCAAAAGGTGTTTTTTTGGCTATTTGTGAGAAGGCAAGGTACAGTACAACCTGTGATTTCTACCTTGAGTAAAATGATTACCCGTTGATAAGTATTTTTCAGAAAGTAATTTTGGGCTTTCAAGGGCGGAACTCAGTAGCTTGTCTGTAAGAGTTTTTTGTATGATCTAGAATCTTAAATTAATAAAAGGAGGAAATGTTTTGTCAATTCTTGGACCTTCTCAATATAACTATACTTTGATTACAGTTTCCAGATATTAGGAGAGGCCATGAGACGATTGGGTCACACACAGTTAGAGACAATGGTCCTTCTGATTTATCAATAGATGTATTCATGTTATTGTGAGCGGACTCCGAGGTTGGAGGAAGTTCAGAGAAGGCCTTAGTGTATAAGAAAAGTTAACCTTTGTTAGTTAACTAATCCTATGGAGGTCATGAGACGGTGACGTTTAAAAACATTTACAAGTATGGCTTTCAGAGGGAAAAACATGTGACATTTGTGTTGTAAGCTGCATGATAAGATGTGTGTGCGTTAAAGATGTTTAAGGGAATGGGTGTGCGTTCTGTCAAAGAGTCCTCTGTCTGTAAGATCCTACTACTCCAAAGCATTGTTGGGGGACTGCTGAGGGCAGAGGGACACACACATACACACACACTGTAAGGAGATTGAGCGAACCAGACGCAATCAACGACTGCTGACTCATTGCCTGGGGCCCCACCCAGAAGTGAAACCGGCCAATGGAGAACTAGCAACTCACTGGCTAGCTCACCCAGAAGTGAAATCGCCAATAACAAATAGCTAGGGAGGAGCAACCGACACAACTCCTCCCCACTTGTGTATAAATATTATGATATTCTGATGCTCGGCGCCTTTTCTGACTGGCTGTCGTGATACGCATTATCGCACAGTGGTGGAATTGAGCCTGGAGTACTCTGTATTTTGTACTGTTGCAGAGTGCTCTGTATTATGTATTGTTGTTTTTTTACCATTAAAAAAGATTATTGTTTAATCTTTATTCTGGTAGTTTGAGTTCCTTCTTTTGTGAATCAGCTCATCAAGAGACGCGCGGAGCCGAGGTGAACCTTCCAACCACTCAATTGGGTGGTGCTCCAACGTAGTGGTGACCCCGACGTGATGACGTGATGACTTGATGACGAGATGAGTAGGGTCTCATTAGAAGGAACACCAGTAGCCAGCGGACGAATGGTCCAGGGAAGACACCTAGAATAATCTCTGACAACTAAAACCAGGGCCCTACAACTGAAAGGTGAGCAGATACCTGATATTATCAAAAATCTTTGATTGGCTATATAACCCACATTTTAGGGTTGTCAGGGACATTCCGGTGTCATAGTCTTGGTGGTAAACAATACAATACATATTTTAGTTTAAGCGTAGGGTATCGAGTCCCTACGGCAATAAGGAAAGTCACATAAGACAAAAATGAAGCAGCGAAGTATTTCAGCGTAGGGTATAGAGTCCCTACGGCTGGAAGGGCATCGAGTCCCTACGCCTAGTGGAGGTATCGAGTCCCCACGGCTATACTTGCTGGGTAAGTCAAGTAGGGTATCGAGTCTCTATCCATGACTAATCAGAATAACAATTCCGAGGCTCATAGAAACCGAAGTTGATTTATATGTGAATATTCCAAGAGGAGAAAAGCAACCTTCAAAAAGCCATTTGAAACTACCGGATTCTCACTATCTCTTGTTCTGTTGGGTTAAATCTAGAAGGCTAAACGTGACGATAAAGAGATTCTGTAGACTTGGGTTTCGACTCCATGCAAAGACCACATCGCCGCAAGGGGGTATTGAAGCGCCTTTGAAGGTCTCTCAATCTGTTGAAATATACATCGCACTATAAAAGCTGGATAGACTGTACGGGAAATAATTTTCTGTGAAAATAGTATAAAAGGTGAATACAAATAACCTTAGTTAGATGAAGAATACAAAGTCATAATGGAAGGAGAATTTGAACGAGAAGAGCGTGAGTTAGGAGCCCAAGTACCAGGGACCCTTAGGGACCAATGGTCTCAAGCAGAAAAATTGATTAGCAGTGGGATTAAAACGGCGGATCGTAAAAAGTCCTCCACAGATCTCTGTTTCCTACGCAATAAAATGATAGCAGAAGACAGAGTAGGGCCGACGAGACGTTCGGAAATCTGTTTGTTGATTGTTCTGTCTGTTGATTGTCATTGTTGATTCATAAAGGTCTTGTTTTATGTTGATAAATGTTTTGGTATACCATAGTTTGTTGTTCATTGTTCAAAGAAGCCCCCTTCTCCTGAAAAGGCTGAGAGCTCCAGCCGGGGTGTGTCAGTATTTGTCTGTGAAAGAATCTTCCCCCTCTTTCTGATTCTGTAGAAGAGGAGACCCTTTGTTGTATCAGAGAAGCAGTGTGTCTGTGTGCTCTTTTCTCTAATGCCTGAAAGAAGGCTGCTGAGTGTTGGATTTAAAACCAGGAGTGAAAGATCGAGTGATCTGAAGTTGAAGTGAATACATTGAAAATTAATAGATGAATGTGTGATTTGATGTCGTAGATATATTGAAATAAATAAGAAACTATAATTTTATAATTTTGAGGTTTTGAGAACTGATTGTTACCATTGCATTGCATTGTGGATTTCATGGTATTTGTAATTAACTAAGAATTGTACTTAATTATATTTCAAAGAAAAAAATATATTACATACAGTAACATTAAGGGAAAGTAAAAAGAGATTTACTGAGTATATGAAGTACATTAAGGTTAAGGCTTTATTCAAATTAAATATAAAAGGTGGATTTTTCCACCTTGTATACAGATGTAGCACTCCAGATAGGACTCACAAGGGTGTGTCCCAACCAAAAGCCTAGCGGATCCCAATGGCTGGGGGTGTTGCCAAATTGCTAGAAGGCGTTGCCAAATTTCCCCATTTGTTCAATTACAGGATTTAACCATGAGATGGCGCTTCATTCACAAATACACAAAGACAACTGGGTGTTGGAGAACTTAGTCTGTTTGCAATTTGTTTGCAGCTCTGCAGTTGTGTTTGCTGAATACTGCAGCATTTAATCACTTATTTGTTATGGTTTTCACAGGCTATTATAATGAAAAAACATCAATGTTTTAGATCAAATAAAGTATAAAGTTTGCTTTATGCCGTATATTGTTTGTAATATTGTTCTGGTGTTTTTACACAGTACAGTAGATTGAAGTAAATCAACTTATACATTAAGATAAGATAAAATAAGATGGACCTTTATTAATCCCCGTGGGGAAATTCAGTAGTTCAAACAGCAACAGGGTAAGAGTGAAAAACAGGATAGCACAGATTCACACAGATTAATACAATCAAAAATAAGATGAGCGATACAAATAATAATAATGAGAAACTATGAAATAAGAAATGAATAAAACTAAAACGTAATTATCATATATTATAATGTGTTGTATTATTTAGTAATATCATACATTAACCCCATTATAGCAGATGCCACATTGAATGGATGAACACATTTATGCATCAATAATTACAACAGAGTATTTCTAAATACAAGTTGTACAAATACTTATGTATTTAATATTAATAACATAATGATTCATTTCAGATGATAATACTTTTGAGGGTTAGGTCCAGTCTGACAGCGCTTAGCTCTCTGCTGCAGAGAAGGTCACTGCTTTAAACAAAGTCAAAAATCCTACATCCAAACAGAATAAATATAATTAATTATGATGAATACGTTAAGTCTTGTTCATTGTTTTTCACTTTTATTAAATGTTTGATATTTCCGGCACAGACCCTTTCATACCGGCAATGCGCGATAGAAACAACAGAAAGTGCGACAACTTAAATATGCCAGTGTTAATTTCGTCAACGAAAACGATGACGAAAAATGTTCGTCAACGACCTTTTTTACATGACTAAGACGAGACGATGATGAGCTAAAAATAGATTCTTGATAACAAAAACTATGACGAAATGTATATTTAGTTTTCGTTGACGAGACGGGACTAAGGTGTTAATGGTGCACTATCGGACATTCAAAATGCAGCATATTTTCCCCCAAGTGTCCATCAAAGAGCCGGCTCTTTTAAGTGAATGACGGGAGCCGGCTCGCGCCCGCGAGCGAGCCATTTTTTTTGCGGAGGGATCTAGATCGGCAAGAAGGCACATTATGCAATGTGCAATGTGCACATTATCCCGCTTATTACATGGCCACATTCTCAACAAAGTAACGACATGACTCCCAATATTAATTGAAATGCTTTTAAGGATTTAGAAAATGATTTTATTGATTTAAAAAATAGTCGTATGTATTTATTTAAATTGACATGCATCCGCTAAGAAAAATAGTCCGTTGTTACTGTTTGAACTAACGTAGGAACGGCAGGAACTGCTTCGATAGTGTTTTTGAGAAGCTTTTTGATTACAGATTTGAAAACATCGTTGCTTGCTTTAAAAGTAGCACAATTCATTATGTCAAACCTTGGAAAGTATCTAGATATCCCTGCCCTAATGCGAAAGTAACTGGCAACTGAATATGTGTTGCCGTTTGATGTCTATGTCTGGACTGCTGCGTAAAAAGGAGGGTTTCTGCCCCATTACTTCTCTTCTTACTTCTATAAGAATCAAAAAAGGAGGAGGGAGATCTCTTTTTCTCCCCCTCTTCTGAGAGCCCAGCAGCTGATCTCAGAGCACGCTCCCCTCTCCTGCAGAGGGGCGTGGTCAACTGCAGCTCACAGAATCAGCCCCCTGCAAAAACAGCGCTGGAAAGAGCAAATAGAACGAAATGAGGCATGGATAAAAAGCAGATATTTTTGGTATTTTGAAAAAAAAACTATATTTATATACTTTATATAGGTATAGCCGTACAATATATTGTTCAAATATAGCATGATAGGTCCACTTTAAGTAATACAAGGCAGAATGATGATGATGATGATGATGATGATGATGATGATGATGATGATGATGATGATGATGATGATGATCTCCGCGCTACAGCTGCTCCGTGCATGCATGCAGTGACATGTAATATCCAAGGATTAGAGACGGTTTGATGCTGCTGTTTTGAGCATTGCAATATATTTATTTTCACTATGTTATTTCTTTATGATTATCCTTAGGCACAGCAAAGATTTGATGTCAGCTGTTGCTGTCTTTTTTTCTATAGCTAATAGTTACTGAAATAGAGCCCTGCTGTTTAGTCAGGGCCTTTTCTTTAAATATAATTTTAAAATGTCGATACAGTAGTAGCCCCTTTTTTTAAATAGTTTTTATAGGTGTTGCTATCTGTTTTGTGTAGCGTGGTTCTACAAGCAAGTCAGTGCAATCAGAGAGTTACAAGGGTCTGTAAATGCAATGAAAACATTTGGCTGCAGCAAATCATTTATAATAAACATGTAATTTTTACTTTTAAATACTTCAGTACAAAGGATGTATTGAATAAATTAAGTGATATATGTGAACACATATACATCATTCATTAGTCAAAACAGGTGATTTGATTTAATTAAAAGGTATAATATGTGGTAAACTAAAGAAACCAAGAAGAGCCGGAATTCCCACTACTGTCAAAATACATCTTACGTTTCTAACTTGCAATATCATTATTTCCTCTCTCTTCACTCCAGAAGAGCGATCTCCCTGTGTCTCTCTGTGTGCGGGGGGCGGGGCCTAACAGACATGCTGCAGCGGACACAGAGATCTCCCGGGGACGGAGCGTTCAGAGAGTATAGAGACACATTTTGGCTAAAAGTTGACTAAAATGTAATTTTTCATAGACTAAAAGTTGACTAAAACGTTTTGAGTTTTCGTCGACTAAAACTAGACTAAAACTACGAAGGATAGGAATGACTAAAATGTGACTAAAACTAATAACCATTTCCGTCTAAAGACTAAGACTAAATCAAAAACAGCTGCCAAAATTAACACTGAAATATGCAAACACACAAACCTACAGACTGGGGGTTGGGAGATCACAGGAGGGGGGGGGGGGGAGAGCTGTGGAATGTGACCATCCCCCTTGGGAGACTTACTCCACACATTCCGAAGGCTAATTAGTTTTAAACAAAGAGTTTGCAACATGGGGGGTGGGGGCTTCTCAAAAGAGAAAATGCAGATATCATTCTCTCTCTCGACTCGCTGGTATCTTGAGCTGGGCGCTCATTGGTGGTTTGTATCCCGTGCTGCTGATGAAACTCTCCATTGGCTCGGCAAAAGTTTGTTGTTGTTTTGTGTCAGTTTTACGTCGCCACTTCGATTCACATTTTTCATCATCGTTCCACAATGTTTATCATGAAATTAATATCCATATACTATACTTGCACTGCTTACCGTTTTCCTACTTTATATATCTTAGCATATTCATACACACTGTTAATACTGCTCACAGGCTGCTGTGTATATCTAGTGTATTCATACCCCTCCTCACTGTTTATTCATCATTCAATTCATTCTATATTTTACTCTGTAGATTGTGTACATTACTTTTCACTTTACTGCTTGTTGCACTCCTGGTTAGAAGCTAAACTGCATTTCGTTGTCTCAGTACCTGTGATCTGTGCAATAACAATAAAGTTGAATCTAATCTTGAGCAGGAACAAATGTATTTACTTAGTACATATCTGACATTAACGATTAAATACATTTGTGCATTCTTTATGAATGAAAACCGAGTCAAGCCGACTCCGGAGGTGGTGGTATGCACCTTAAAGTTGTTCACCTGATTGTTTAACTTTGAAGGTGCCTGATGTGAACATTTCCAGAAGAACTTCTAGCTTGAATGGCCTTTGTATGTATACACAGTAGGCTACAGTTTAGCCCAACCTTTTTTCCCGTCAAGAGTTTGAATTTGAGAAGGGTAATGGTTATCGATGGTGCTTTTAAAGCCTATTGTATGATAACTGTGTGATTTATATTGCTTTTCAAAAGCATTTGGACGCCCATTTATTCATGTGGCGATTTAAAAAAATTGTTTTTGGCTGTTTAGATGGTGTTGCTCCATCTGGGTCACTGCCGGTGGTTTAGACGGTGGGGTCTTTGGCGACTAGTTTTATAGCCCCATGTACATTACTTAGGTGCTTCAGGAGATTGGCATTGCTGTTATTCAATGTGGACAATGCTTTCTGTCCTGCACACAGTATACATTTGACCGTAATATTTTTTGCGTCCTTTATCCCCACAAATTGAAAATAGTGGTTATATCTCCAAGTTGTAAATGCGCCGCTGCTCTCGCTGATACTTGCATCTGCCATTGTGTGTGTGTGTGCTGGTGGTGGGCGTTGCTGTGTATGTGTGTGTGTTAGCAAGTGTTTGTGTGTCTGTGTATTTTCCCCATAAGGCAAGACCCGCCCAACTCTGTCTCTGATTGGCTTACCCTGAAATGTTACCCCGCGTTAACCAATCATCACTCCTCTCTGGTCACTTTCACTTCTCCATGGTACTGTGAGAGGACGTCACTGTATTCGCCTGTAAATTACATCCGCAGGGAGATTCGGTTCAGTTTGATCACATAATGGAACGCAGTAACGCACCCATTTAAATCACGGTAACAATAACAGCGTTACTGATTGTGAATAGGTAACTAGTAACGTTATTAGTTACCGCAAAAGGTAGTTGCGTTACAGTAACGCGTTAGTCCCATCACTGGTAAACACACACCTGATCACCTGAGAGCTGCCGTTTCATTCAGACTATTTAAAAAAAAAAAACGGTCTGATTTTAACAACTCAAAGGGTGATTGTTATAGCAGTAATATTAGACACTAATAATACAGTAAACTATTAACACTGTACATATTATTGTTTGCCCGTGGGATTAGGATTTTCAGTAGTGAGAGCTGTGCTGCATTTTCCTCCGGTCGGATGTGATATAAAAAACAAAGCGATTATTTTTGTTGTTGTAAACTCACGTGGATTAAACTACATTTATTAGTGCATTCATTTCAATTTGCGAATATATGATACATTACATGATCGTGAGGATGATGATTGAAAATCATTTGTTTGAGCCAGGCTGCATTTCCTGATGAAAAAACATAGCGATGGTTTTGTACTTACGCCAACGTGAATTAAACAACATTATTTTGTTAAATAAAAACATGGTGATATTTTGTAAATGATCACGTGTCTCTTATTTAGCACAGAATATGATCCTATCCGTGACATATGGATCTTAACAAATATCCGCTATATCAGACACCTGTAGATCTATCTTTATTTCACATGAGTTCCAGTGTGGCAGCTTTTTAATCACGGCTCCCCCTGGTGGATCCATGATCCATTGCAGCTGGTTTCATTATAATTACATTTATTTATCAAGCGGGCGTATCAAGTCCTGCTGGGGGTTTTCCTTTAAGCAGGGGCCCACCCCGTGTCGATCACGGGCCCACATGGGTAGGGGCGTCCGAAATAAGGTGCTACATCTGTAGGTAGTTGCTGGTCTCTGACAGAGACGCGGCACAGTAACCTTCTAGAGCTAGAGGCAATGGTGTTGGTCCTACAGCATTTCAAACCCTTTATACAGGGCAAACATGTGCTGGTGAGGAGCGACAACCACACCACAGTGGCGTACATCAACAGGCAGGGCGGAGTCCGCTCCGCCGCCTTGTTGACCACAGCAGAGAAACTGTGGTTATGGGCTTCAGAGCATGTGTTGTCTCTGAGAGCCCTCCACGGAGGTGGACCTGTTCGCCAGCCGGCGCAACAGCCAATGTGTCCTGTGGTTTTCCATGGCTCGGCGGGACAGTCCGCCCTTGGGGGTGGACGCGATTGCACACGAGCCATGGCCAAAAAAGCTGCTCTACGTCTTTCCACCGCTGCGCCTCATTCTCCCTCTCCTGGAGAGAGTGAGACGAGAGCATCTGTCAGTCATCCTAGTGGCCCCAGATCTCAGCGGAGCACCGTGGTTCGCAGAGTTGACAAAGATGATGGTGGGCCAGCCCTGGGCGATTCCTCAGTTCTGGGGGGCGATGTCTCAGGAAACAGGTGCAATAGGGGCGTTACCCTCTCTGGGCCAGCCTCTCCAGGCTTGGCTCCTGAGAGGGACAGGCTGCAAGAGCGGGATCCACCACAGCCTTTTACAGGCCAAAGTGGTTGGGATTCCAGCGATGGTGTGAGGAACGGAGTCTAGAGCCCCTATCTTGTTCGCTGGGCTCTATTCTGTCCTACTTACAGTTATTGGTGGACAGGGGGCTTGCTCATTCCACAGTTAAAGTGTATGCAGCAGCCATTTCTTCCTGTCATGAGGGACTTGGCGGCAGGTCAGCCTTCAGTCAGCCGCTTATGTTGCGGTCTTTGCAGGGGGTCAGTAGGCAGCGCCCAGTGGTGCATTCCTCCTCCCCGCAGTGGGACCAGCCGTTGGTGCTCGAGGCTCTGGTCACAGAACCATTTGAGCCTCTGGAGCTCTCCTCCCGGAAAGCACTGTCATGGAAGACAGCATTGCTGCTTGCCTTTACTTCGGCCAAGAGAGTGTCTGAGCTGCACCCAAGTTGCTTGTTAATCAGGGGTGACCATAGTGGGGCGACACTCAGGACGAACCCCTCCTTTATTCCTAAAAGCCTAAGGAGTTTGTTCAGGTCAAGAGTTATTCAGTTAGGTGGCTTTAATCTTCCACCCTATATTGGGGCCAGGGAGGCTAGATTGCACCTCCTCTGCCCGGTGCGCGCTAGCATGTTATATGGAGTGCACGGCTGCCCTGAGGCGCACTGAACAGCTGTTTTTATTTTATTTTATTTATTTAACCTTTATTTAACCAGATAAAAAGCATTGAGATAAAATCTCATTTAAAATGCTGACCTGGCCAAGAAGGCAGCAACGTTACACATAACACATAACACAAACATATAAAATACAGAGAACATAACTAAGAAAACAAAAGACGAAAAAAGCAGTTACTACATTGTGCACATTAGGACAGTAAGAAAGGCACTACTTATTACTGCAAGAGCAGCTGGTGGTAAGGACTTCTGACAACTTCAATTTAAAACAGCGTGATAAAATCAGATTTTAAATTGGAAACGGCCATGTCCAGAGAAGGAGCACATGAATATACAATAGTGTCATCAGCATACATATGATAGGTAGAAAATTGCATCTGATTACAAATATTGTTTACATATAATAAAAAGAGCAAAGGCCCCAAAATAGAGCCCTGTGGAACGCCCTTCTCCAAGGTGACAGGGTCAGAGACAGTGTTACCCAACCTGACGCATTGAGTACGGTCGGTTAGATAACTCTGAAACCAACAAATGGCATTATGACCGAAACGAGACACCAACATAACATTAGACATAATGTGGTGATCTACAGTATCAAATGCTTTGTCTAGGTCAATAAACAATGCAACACAAACAGATTTGTTATCCAAAGCAGCCTTGATATCATCTAAGACTTTCAGACTGGCAGTCACAGTACTGTGCTTTGATCTGAATCCAGATTGCATAGAGTTAAGGATGTTGTGTGAATTTAAAAAAAGTTTTAGCTGAGTAGAAACTAGGGACTCAAGAATCTTTGATAACACAGAAAGATTTGAGATAGGACGATAATTATTTAACTCAGTGGGATCACCAGCTTTCAAGAGGGGCGATACCAGAGCTTGCTTCCACAGAGCTGGCAGTGTGTGAGTGGACAGGGAGAGATTACAAATATCAGTTACTGGTTGTGCTATAATCTGAGCTGCAATTTTTAAAAAGAATGGGTCGAGGCCGTCAGGCCCGGCAGACTTTTTAGGATCAATTGAGTGCAAACCCTGTAAGACTTCAGAGACCGAGAAAGAAGCAAAATCAAAAACAGGGGAGCTCATCTCTTGACTAGGGCTGTGAGTACGACCATTTAGAGAGTCATGACTTTGCTCATCAAAAATGTGACCAGCCTTTTTGAAGTGAGCATTGAAAGCATTAGACATACCATCTGAATCTGAAATAAAATAATCACTGACCTTCAGTTTTTGTGGGAAACTAGAAACTTTCTTGTTCTGAAGTGATTTAATTGTTTTCCAGAACTTAGAATGGTCATTAAAACAATCAGTGGTTAAGCTCAGATAGTAATCAGTTTTAGCTTTTTTAATAAGGGCTGAACATTTATTTCTGAGGACACGAAAAAGAAGCCAGTCATTCACCTTCTCTTTGAAAGTCATCACATAACGGCATTGTAATACATGGTCCGGCTGCATTACATATTACAGATCTGCCGTAGTTCTTTATTTATAGAGCCCTGATGAGAAGACCTTTGGAAAAACTGGAAGAAATGCCGCCGAAACTGAATACTTAACGTGGTTCATAAATATATCAACAATTAAACAACATCTTCAATTTCTCTTCACACAATACGTCTCCTTGCAGTATCAACCTTAATTCGACTGACTTTTATATTTGATCTAATTCGTAGATAGGTTATATTTACACCATAACGGTGCACAGCTGATATAAAAGGACTTTGATTTTTTTTTTAATATAAGAATTTAAATACTGAGTCTGAAATAGTATAGCAATATGCTATAAAATTATGTGAAAACATGTATAAAACTACACATCTTCAGATGTTGTACATACATAAGTGTCCTACACTGATAATACAAAGTTATTATAGCTGTGTGTACCTTGTGTGCACCGCCTAGTGGTTAAAGCACGTTATTGAATTATTGTTTTTATGTGTTGTATTCAGTGTTCTGCTAGTTACTGAAAACCAGTAACTAGTTACCATTACTAGTTACTTCATTTCAAAAGTAACTCAGTTACTTTACCGATTGCTTACACCCAAAAGTAACGCGTTACTGTGAACAGTAACGTATTAGTTACTTCAAAAAAGGGCTCCCATTAATGCCCTTATAGCCTTCATTTCAGTACTGTTATTGCATTGGAGAATAATACAATCTGTTGATCAAGAAATAGCAATAGTAGAAATATCCTGGATGTGTTCTACAACATACCTGGCAATGGCTTTATCAACTTTTCCCTGGCTAGCAGTCCCTCGGTTAAAATCCAGCCGCTGTTGCTTAGCAGAGTCACTCTTGCTGGAGTGGCGTCGGATGAGTCTGGGTCTGTGGTTTTAGCTAGGCTACTAGCTTAGTCCCAGCCAGTGGCGGCGCCAGATTATCTTTGTTGGGTAATCTATGGTAGGGCTAACCCATACAGTGGTGGTTCTCAAGTCAGTATTTGTAATGTAATGACATACACACTATATCACAATTAATCCTAGAAGTTCTGCTGTCTGTCTGCAATTAGGCCTGTCACGATAATTAATTGTGTTGGACGATACATTTTTCTGGAAATTATTGCGATAAACGATAATATTGTCGGCACCGTTTTAAGACCATTTTAGACATAATGATAATATATAATAATAATTCAAGTACATCCTTTCAAACATAACTTTTTATTGAACATTCAACATTGCAAATGAAATGTGAAATAATATTAAAATATATAAATTAATAAATAAAACAAATTAATTAAATTATAATAAATTAATTAAATCACACACAACCAAAACAATAAATTAAATAGAGTCAGGCTGGACAACAGAGCTCTCTCTCTCTCATATATATATAAATAAATATGAGCACACATTATCTTACAAGCAAAAAAAACCTCCTTAAAACAACAGTCAAGTGTACAGTCCACTGTCAAAGACCCAGATGCCTCAACAGGCCATATCCAAATCTGTTTTTCTAAGTTTTCGAGCAAGGAACACCAACATGTTTACATTGTCTGGCGGGGGCTCTCCTTCTCCAGCTGCCGTGTTTGCTCCCAGATGGAAAAACGGAATGGGGTGATTGTGTTTTAGGTGGTTTAAAATGCGTGGTATTGCCTGCTTTTGTCGCTACCTTTTTTAAACCAATGCGACACACCGCCCGGCTCATTCAAGTCCATAGGTTCGCCTCATTGATTTGGTTTGAATCCAAAGTACTGCCACACCGGAGAATCGAGATGTGTCGTTAGGTTTTGTAACCAATTCCATTTCACTTTAAATTCCCCGCGAGTAAGTCACACGTTGTCTCCCGCTTGTCGCTATATTATTAATTTGGCTGCTACACTGCTGCACGTGCACGCGGAGTGTCATGACCTGGCTGTGTGTCAGCCCCGCCCCTCACAGCGCGCCTGGCAGCCACAGCGCTCCAGGCTAAAATGCTGTTCACATCTTTATGTAAACGGCAATTTATCGAGCTCAGAAAAGTTATTGAGTCCATTTTTATTTATCGTACGATAAGTCAATTTATCGATTATCGCGACAGGCCTATCTGCGATTTACTCGGCGCGAGTTTGGGGACTTTTCACTGTGAACGTGACGTATCAGTAATGCATGACGCAGCAGACCCAGATCCCTAGAGTGAAATCTTATATCTCTATGACTCTGAGCAGACCCAACGTTTCGTTGCTCTGATTGGCTGTAGGTCTATTCAAATTGCATTCGGAGGCATTTTTGATCTGACCGCGGCCGCGCTGATATTATAACGCGAAATAATTTCCACACCTAGTGTATAAAACTCCCCCACTACTTAGACTATTCCTTGCACCCCTCTAGCATAAGCCCGAATGGTATCAACCATATTGCGTCAGTAACGTGCACTTGTTGTTACAGCAGGATCAGTTTGTGTGTTGTGGACATGACCGGTAGATTTTCGCAATCCGTGTTAACAACATGCTTACTTTAACATACTTTTTCATGGTCGGGCTAAGGTAGGGCTAAGCCATTTCTTGGTATGGCTGTAGCCTACCCCAGCCATACCCTGGTGCCACCACTGACTGTACTTAAGTACAGTTTTCATCTCTGTTCGCCTCGCTGTTGGCGCCGCTCACCAACGTCTGCGAGCCGAGACTATATAAAAAAAATAACAGAGTAACGCACCATGTAGTAACGGTAACTGAGTTACTGAATTAAAAAAATAACGCGTTAGAGTACTAGTTACTGACAAAAATAACGGCGTTACAGTAACGCGTTACTTTGTAACGCGTTCGTCCCAATACTGGTTATATTTGATTAAAAAAATATTAAGAGTACATACTTTCATCGGGGGAAAGTAGAAGGTCTGTGATAGAAATATAGAATATAAAAAATCAAGAAGATACTGTAAGTGATCTCTACAATAAAACAGTTTAGTGCCAGATGTACAAAGATATTAATAGGAGGATGTGCAAAACAGAAAAACGAATTAACCTTTATTTAAACATTAAATAATACTTTAGATTAAGGTCCTCTTTTAAATAAGAAAAAAACTTTGGGGGTATCTACAGATAAATATTAAGCCTGACAAAGTACTTAACGTCTAATATATTGCTTTCCTGCAATGTTAACTATGTTGAAGCACTTATTTTAACTGATATTATACATATGAATTATACTCTTATGTATGTAGATAGTATAAGAAATGTGCAGAATATGACAGTTTAATGGTGGAGGTACAAACTGTTGTGTATTAGTAGAAAGAAATTAATGAAACAAGGGACAGAGGATACAGGTACTCAACTCTTTACTGTTCGTCATGCTTAACTGCCACAGCATCAACTCCCGGGCTTACTCTTCTTCTCTCAACATTGTATGTATACTCTGGTTACACTGCGCCCCCTATAGAAAAGTTTACGCGCCAAACCACGGGTAGCGCCATAACCCTACACAAATGCACTTCATTTTCGCCGGAAGTCTTTTGCACAGCGTCTGTCGGTGTAAACCGGTGTAAACAGTCAGACGGGCACTGGTGTAAACACAGCGATTTCGATGCTAACAGTGATGCTAGCTTGGGAACACGATTCTACTTCTTTGACTGGAGATGGCGTTACTCTCCCCCACCCGAATTCAGTGCAAAACTGGGAGGATAACATGACGACGTGGCCCAGCATAACGTACAGCAAAATTTGCTCCTACTTCGTTCAATCCATGGCAATAGATGGAAAAGCAATGGACAGTCTGAAGGCATATCATAAGGCTGCGCACATTCTACTTTGCCCACATGCTCCCGAAATTGTTGACGATTTTGTTGAGGGAAGGTTACAGTTCTGCAGTAAATATCTCAGCATTTTAAAACCAAAATAAACTGCCTTATTTAGGTCATGCCCACAGGAGCCAACAGTTGTCTGTTGTTTACATAATGCACAATTTACATGATCTCTTTATGCTGTGCAATATATCATATGTGCCTGTACTGTTTGAGTGAAAATAAAGTTTGATGTAATTTAATTTCATTATTGCACTGTTATTGCATTATTGCATTTCATATGTTCCTTAGAGTGCTACAATTTCTTTTAACACAGTTCATCATTCATATTAAGCTCATACTGTACATAAATAACACTGAATTAATTAATTGTTGAGAGGAAACTAAAGAAATGGCTTCAACAAGAAAGATCACATGTTTAATCCTAACAGGTATTACAAATTAAAATATAAAAGCAGCCCACACAATTACATCACTATGAAAATATTCATATATAATATTAAAAAATACAATGCATGCAGTATTTGTTGTGTTTATCTGTATTTAATGAAGAACATGGCTGGGTGCTGGGTGCTGGTTTGTGGTCGTAGCACTCTCTATCTAACCACTCGTTCAGGTGCTTTCTCGAGTGATTGCAACCAACTACCGCACACGTAGTTCCCGAACCACTTTTCTTCATGTTGTAATTGTTATATCCTCTTTGTCTCTGCGATATCAGTGCTTTGTCGGCACAACGGAGCTAGCTAGCAAAACAAACCCAGTCCGCCAAAACGGAAGTGCATTGCATCGAAGGGAGGAGTTCAGGATGTAGAGCGGAAACGGCTCAATAACTTGTGTATTGGCAGGAGTATATTAGAACACAACATTTCCCCCCTTCTTAAAAAGAGTTACTTCTCCCCTTGAACAGCATGCATAACATTAGCATTTTAAACAGACACTTACGTAGTAACCATGAAACCATCTGTAATGATAATAACTTCACATATCACAATATGCAGAACATTTTCAAACATTAATTCAACCACAGTTTAAGTGACATAGTCCTCAATCCAAACAGGCTGCTTTCTGATTCGCTGGTTCCTGCTCTGAGCACCATGCACTGTAGCTGGCTCAGCAGGCCTCACTTCTTCTGATGGAGGAGTGAATGTTTCTGGAAGCACCGACAGGTGTGAAGCATCCCAGGTTTTTCCATTATCAAGTGTGTAACTGTGAGGTCCTTTCTGCTTGGTCACTTTCAGAGGCTCACTGAACTTTGGCTTTCCCTTTTTGACATGCAGCGGGTTTCTCACACGCACCAGGCTTCCCGGATGTATTTTGGGAATCTTGGCATTTCTTTTTGCATCAGAATATGTTTTCATGTGCCACTGTTTCTTTTCCACTCTGTCTCTCAGTTCCTGATCCTGAGTATCCGTAAGCTGTGGCAGGATTGAGAGTTTGGTTCGCATTTTTCTTCCATACATGAGCTGGAACGGAGATGTCCCTTTAGTGGCGTGAGGTGTAGCTCTGTAGACCTGAAGAAACTCAGCAACGTGAGCTTTCCACGGAGCGTTCTCTCTCTGTGCCGTGAGAATGCTTTCCTTCAGCACTCTATTTAGCCTCTCCACCGCTCCATTTCCTTCTGGATGGTAGATTGTAGTCCTGATGTGTTGGATGTCTCTTTCTTCTAGGAAAAAGGCGAGTTCTGAGGATGTGAATTGTGGACCGTTATCTGTCACCACAGACACAGGGTTCCCTTTTTGGCTGAACACTGATCTCATGAAGGTGATCACTGTTGCAGTAGTGCATCTTGGGGCAAAACACACTTCTGGCCATTTTGAATAGTAGTCAGTCATAGTAATAGCAAACTTACAGTCCACCGGACCAGTCTCAAATGGGCCCACGATGTCGAGGGCAAGCTTTTGCCATGGCCCCTGAGGCAGAGGGACCGGTGTCATAGGTGCAGGGTTAGTTTTAGCTGTTTTATCATTCATCTGGCAGGACACACAGGCGGCGATAACCGATTGTATCAGTGCATCCATTTTAGGCCACCAATACAAGTCTCTGAGTCTCTGTTTTGTGCGTACAGTGCCTTGGTGGCTCTCGTGTGCTAAGGATACCATGTGTGAGTGTAGCTTTACTGGAACAACTAAACTGTGACTCCCTCTCAGAATGAGTTGTTCATGTGCAGAAAGTTCATTTCTCACCTGGTAGTACGGCAACATGTTAGCAGGCAGGCCTTTGGATGAAGCTGGCCACCCGTCTGTCATGTAGTTGCGTAGCTGACGTAACTCTGGACAGGAAGTGCAGGCATCTGTGAAGTCAGACGAGGGAACAGCAGTCAGCAGGGCAGAGACAGCAGCAACCATCTCTGGTTCCGTGTCTGAGGTGCAGTCCTGTCCGTGTGGCAGTGGCAGGCGGGAAAGGCAATCTGCTGCATGGTTCTGAGCACCGGGTCTGTAGACAATATCATAGTTGAAGCAGAGTAGCCTGGCCGACCAGCGTGCTACTCTCATACCAGCTCTCCCCATGCCTTTTGTAGCCAAGAGTGTGGTCAAAGCTTGGTGATCAGTCCTTAAGGTGAACTTTGTTCCCCACAAGTAGGTTCTCCAACGCTCTGCAGCCCACACACAGGCCAAAGCTTCTTTTTCTACCACAGAGTACTTTCTCTCTGCAGCACTAAGAGAGCGCGAAGCAAATGCCACTGTTCTTTCAGTGTTGTCACGATGTATCTGTGTCAGCACCCCACCTATGCCATAGTCTGAGGCATCTGTAGACACTATGGTGGGCCGTGACGGGTCAAAAAGAGCGAGTGATGAACTGTCTGTGATGAGTAGTTTAACCTGCTGAAAACTACTCTGTGCCTCATCAGTCCATGTGAATGTAGCTCTGCGTAGCACATCTCTCATTGGTTCCACCACAGTTGCATAGTTCTGTATGAACTTGGAGTACCACGATGTTAGGCCAAGAAAAGACCTGAGAGTCACTGGATCACTGGGTGATGGAGCATCCCGAATAGCTGCAATGTGGTCATCATTTGGCAGCAGACCTTCCTTGCTTATGCTGTGTCCTAGATACGTTAGTTTGTCCTGGTAGAATTTGCATTTATCTGTGTTGAGACTTAGTCCAGCTTCCTGCAGTCGGTACAGTACTGCTTTCAGGCGGGTTTCATGCTCAGCACGGCATGAGGAGTAAATGATGATATCATCCAGATATGCCTGCACTCCAGGTAAATCTTTCAGCACCATGGACATCATCTTCTGAAATGCTGAGGGTGCTGATGCTAGCCCATAGCAAACTCGCTTGTACCTGAAAAGTCCCTCGTGAGTAATGAAAGCAGTCAGATCTCTGCTGTCCTCATGCAGTGGATGCTGGTAGTATGCATTAGCCAGGTCGAGGGTTGAGAATATGGTAGCTCCTCTGAGTTCTGAGAAGAGCTCCTCCATGTGTGGAATGGGGTAGCAATCCATTATGACGGCCTTGTTAGGCTCCCTGAGGTCTGTACACATCCTTATTTTAGATGAGTTTTTTCGTTGAGTCACAACGATCGGTGATACCCAGGGAGAGGCATCTATTTTTTCAATGATGTCAGCATCAAGAAGGCGCTTTAACTCTGCAGAAACAGCATCTCTGACTGAGAATGGAAGCCTTCTCAATTTCTGCTGCACAGGCTTCACCTCATCTTTCACTCTTACTTTGTGTACTACGTTCCTAACACAGCCCATAGGTAAAACTGTATTAACAGGTGCAGATGCAGTAGGTGTCGGTGTAGTAGGAGTTGCAGGTGGGGTTGTTATCTCTCTGACTGTGTGCTCTGACTTCAGTACCACTCTGTTTCTCATGATGACCATTTCCAGTGCCTCAAACAGGTCCAGGCCCAGCAGTATTGAACCTGACTTCACAATGAAAAGGGTAGCTGAGGCAGTATTTCCGTCATGGAATGCACGTAAATGCAGTTTCCCTAGTACTGGGATTCTCTGTCTTGAGTATGTGACTAGAGGAACCTTTGTAGGTTTCAGTGGTATGTGACTGAAATAGGTCTCGTACACATGAGCCGGCAGCAGTGACACTGAAGAACCAGTATCTACTATCATCTCAAATGACTGGTTAGCAGGAGAAAGTCCCAATTCTACAGTGCACATTATTTTCTTCTCTTTTGGGGCAGAATTATTCAGCAATAAAACAGTCAGTTCTGGAATAACGACCTCCCTCACTTCACGTTTTTGTTCTGAACGACACACTTTGGCAAAATGCCCAGTTTTTCCACAGGATTTGCATATTTTGTTTGTAGCAGGGCATTGTGTGGAATTGGCCATATGTTTATCTGAATCACATCTGTAACATCTTCGTGCTTGCTCAGACTTTCTCTCACCTTGCCTTTGTTTACTTGCAGCGGGACGTTTTTGTTCCCATTTTGGCGCGCTGATCTCTCTCACAGGCACTTCACTGTTGGAGAACTCGGCAAAAGTTGCGCGCCGCCATTTCCACCTGATTTGCAATCTGAATGGCTTTATCCAGTGTCAGTTTGTCTTCTAGCAGCAAGCGTTCACGTATGCGTCCACTGTAGGCTTTTTCCACGATCTGATCACGCAGCATATCCTGTTCTGCATTTCCAAATTCACCAAAAACGAGCATTTCACGTAGCGCAGAGACGTACTGTGCAATTGTTTCATCATGTTTCTGGGCTCGTTGGCGGAACCTGTGTCTCTCCGCAATTACGTTTACCTTCGGCACGAAATGCGCCCGTAGTGCAGCCACGGCATGGTTGTATGTAGTTCCCGTTTCAGTCAATGTGTAGAATATCCTCTGTGCTTCGGTTCCGACGCTGTGTAGCAGCGTTGCACGTATACGGGTATCCGGCCACTTGGCTCCTTCCACGTCGATCACTAGCAGATAGTTTTCGAACATTTTTAGCCATGTTCCAAATGGCATAGTAGGTTCTCCCGGACACTGAAGAAAGGTGGGAGGTAAAGGAGTAGAAGCCACGGCCATCCTCGTCGCCAATTTGTTGTGTATTATTAGAAAGAAATTAATGAAACAAGGGACAGAGGATACGGGTACTCAACTCTTTACTGTTCGTCATGCTTAACTGCCACAGCATCAACTCCCGGGCTTACTCTTCTTCTCTCAACATTGTATGTATACTCTGGTTACACTGCGCCCCCTATTGGCAGGAGTATATTAGAACACAACACAAACCTATGTTGATAGATGTCTTGTAATGTGCTGTTGAGGAACCTGTGACCCAAGATTTTCATTCATTGCATAGACCGTAGTTTTGTATATGATATGTCAATAACCTTTGAAAATCTTGAAATCTTGAAAAGGATGTGCAAAATAGCCATTATACAGTCTTTAATTAACTATTAATAGAGAATAACGAGTAATGAATATACTTTATTACTCGTTTCCATTCATGTCAATTGCAGATAAATGTTTAGCCTTCTCAAGCACCAACTATCAAATATCTCTCCTGATTGTTGGCACTTGGCAATCAGGTTAACCTCTGAATTGTGGAGTAGAATTACAAAGTAACAATGAGCTGTCATGTGGGCAGTGCTTGAATTGGAATAAAAAAGGTGCCAGTACTCTAAATCAGCAACAAGTATTTGGCACAAAGTCATAGTAGATCCTATAATGCTGGTGGGTTTGTCTCTTTACTGTATATTTTAGAAAGGGTCACTGTACTTAAACAAAATGACTCAGGGTGCATCTGAGATTAGATTTTTTTTTTTAAATATTGAAGTTAGATGCATCAATCTGGTGCACTTTGAGAGCAAAATGAAGAGATATATGGATACCTCTCAACATCCATAATGAAACAACTGTAAACAGATTTACTTTTTCTTTATGGATATAAAAGAAAGTAAAGCTTGACTCCTACTGGCTGGTTAAATGACTCCTCGTCCCTGAGGCCACTACCAGTTTTTTGTGCCATTTTGCTGGATTTATTTGTCAATAGCGTTGCTGCACAAAGTGATAGCCCTCTAGTTTAAATCTACTACCCAAAAAGAAACATATGGAGATGGGTTACTATTTTAAAAAAAATTGCAAATCTATTTGGGAACAGTGGGGCCGGGCCTCAAATCCTATAGGGGGGTCCGGGGGCATGCTCCCCCGGTAAGATTTTTTTTTAAATGTTGGACTTAAATGCATCAATCTGGTGCATTTTGAGGGGGAAATAAAGAGACTACACCCATATGAAACAAAAATGTATACATTTAAATAATCATAAAATCATAAGTACATGGCCATAACCAATAACATACAATATCCAGTATTAAAAACATTGAAACTTGTTTATTTATTTGTTTTTGGTTCATTTATAGTTGTGAGTGTGTCTGGGCTCCTGAATCGGCCTCTCCTGTCTCCCTCCTCTCCCCCCTGCTCCTCTTTGAGGCAACAGCAAAGACTAGTTTTAGCTCTCAACAAGTTTATCTTACCTTTTTTCACCTAGTTAAAATTTTGTTTGTATTATTCATGCATATTTTACTAATCACTACCCCCTCAAATGGAAATGTGTGTTTACATAAATGGTGACCGAACCGTTTGAGACCCACTGAGATAACTTAAACTAAGTTAACTATCTAAAGACTCAGAGAGTAATTTACCTCACCAGAGCTGTAGTTTTCAGCCTCTCAGTCTGACAGCAAAGGACTCTCCCTCCACCTTGTTGTTGAAACAGCTCCCTATATCCGTTAGCGCAGCTAGCTAGCACCAGATGCTAACAACAATACACGTAACCGGTGCGCGCGCTTTCTCGCTCGCTCGCTCGCGCCACACACACACCAACACACACCCTCCCGAGCTTGAATGACACACAGAGACCAGCGCCGTATAGACTGATCTATCTATTCTATCTATACGGCGCTGACAGAGACCAATCGAGGGCATAAGTATGATCTGTATGAAAGTGGCAATGTCGGCAGGCCACGTAATGTAGACAGCCAGTCACCCTCTGTGAGGCAGAGTCAGACCCTCATTTGCGCTGCGTTGCGTTTACAATATATACGTATATTGCCGGCGGCTGAGTACCGGCATTTTACTGAGTACCGGCACCTTGCCGGTACTCAGTAAGAAGTGCCGGTACCACATGGGTAAAAATCAGAAGTGCCGGTACTGCGTACCGGTGAGTACCGGCCCAATTCAAGCACTGCATGTGGGTATATATTAATGCTGCGCATTATGGACACAAGCGATTTTCACCCATTTATTAATTATATGTTTTACATTTGATAACACCAGTGTGTTTAATACTGGCAAATGAAGCTCAGCGCAAGTTCAGGCAGGAAGACCTATCACTTCGTATTGCGCGTCATGGCAATACTCGCTCCCTTCACTAAAGGATAGGGAGCGCCACTCCTCAGCTAACCTATCACTTCCCTCCATTCACAAGCCTAATCATCGCACCTGTTAATCCCTCTATATATGCCCTCCCCTTTTCCATCAGCTGTCTTCCAGGTGTCAACGCGCAAACAGCAGCAGGGCTTCGTCCCAGCTCCGGGTATATATTCATCAGCTCCGCAGTCTTGCGGATTAAGCTACAGGCGGCGTTCCCCAGTTGGCTAGCGGTTCTAGCCGGCCACCCCGCAAACCCGGACGCGGAAGAAAAAGACAAGGATACTGGGCTCCACGGAAGTTCCTCCGGCTTAATGGAAATGGGCTACTTCATGCAAACAATTGACACACGCCTTCAGTCTCTCGAGAGGGCATCACTGGCATCAGGGCCGCTCAATGCGGCGCTTCCGGCCTTCACGCGGAACGGGCCCTCATCGCTTGCGAAGCTTCACCCACTTCCGGCTTCAACCACAACCCCTCTTGCAGGCAGGCAGGGCTCAAGCTACATCTCATCGAAGCTACTTCTCCTCCCGGCTCAGTAGCAGTACTGGTCACTAAGTGCGTCTTAGGTGGCAAGCAGGTAGTGATGGCGAGATGAAGCCTTATGAAGCTTTGAAGCTTTCCAGCCAATTGGTTCGCAAAGGGTTCATCTCATGAGGCTTCATCATGGGCTTCATTTGAACATAAACCCCCTGTTGGTCAAAGCGTGTAAAACAGGCAAATTGGAAATCTCAACAGTTGTGCTCTATCTCATACCGAGTTCCCAATGAGTAAAGCCTTAGAATAACTCTAAACAACGAACATAAAATCCTATTTTCATGTTAACCTTATTGTTTTCATTCCAGTTGAACGATTGTGATTGAAAAGCCTATAGGAGGCTGGTAAACATTGCAAAGAGGGATTCATATTCCTTAATATTATTCCTAAACTTAACCATGTTGTAGCCTGAGAAGGCTAAACCAGATCAGGAATACATTTATTAACTGCATTATCTCATTTAGCTGTAGCTTCTACAAGCAAACCCTGCGGTCGTGGGTCAGCTGCTTTCCAGCTGAGCCACAGCCCACACGCTGAATCTACCCAAAAACTGTCGGGTGTAACGCGTTACAGCATGGAGTTATGCAGTTCGGGTAACTACTACCCGTCACAATGCTCAGTAAGTACCGCAGTTTCAAGCTTCAACACAGCCACGGATGCTGCCCATCTGTGGTTTTGGGGGGTTTCTTTCAGGGAGAAAGAGAAGCTCATGTAAGATGATAGAAGACAGTCTAATCACCCAACCAGCACATCAGCATCTACGTTTCACCGTGGCGTAATTAAACTGCTAATTAAGCTAGTCCTATATCAGGGCTCGACAGTAACGGTTGCCAGGTTGCATTGGCAACCATTTGGAAAATGTCAACCACTTCTTGGACTTTGGTTGCCATCAGTGGCAACCAGTTTTTAACATAAGAAATAAGGACAGCAAAACGTGCACCCCAAAATAGATAAATGTTCATATTCGTTTTAAAAGTGATATTTAATTGTTGTGACCTGTCGGAACCTGATACCTAAATTGCACGTGCATTGGCGTGATTACGGAGCCAGAAAGCGATGCACGTTTACTCGCATGCGCGGTGCGCCGTGTGTTTGTTTTACAACAAAATGGAGAAGCAAAAATAAGTTGCTCGACTGTGTGATAAAAAGTTCAGCCAACACCTCAACTTCTCCAATGAATGTTCAAAGTGATTCAACTGATGGAGCGTAAGGTAAAACCCGAACGAAAAACAAAGAGGAATGTTTTCCATTCACTTCCGGTAAAAGTTCCTTCAAAATAAGAGTCCTGATCTTATTACTACCAAAATAAAAGTGCAAAACGAAACTTTACCATAGAAAATGGTTGCATTAAATTATAATCACTTCTATAAAAGGTAACACATTTTAAATATAGTTAGACATATTAAAGGTAATTTACAGCATCAATAATTAATATCAAATGTTTAACTGTGAATGGTTTTCATTTATTTAACATTAGAAATGTATTAGTCTGGCCAATCCAAGACTTCAATGCTGAAGGGCCAATGGGTCTATGGTGGGGGTCAGCACAAGGTCAAGAAAACCCAAATTTGAAAGGGAGACAACGGATGATCAAGAAACTGGTGACTTGCTCAATTCATTTGTGAGGGATCTATGAAGAACAGGACAACAGCAGCACTACTGGTATTTTGCATACCAGCAATTGAGGGTGGACAAGTTTACTACCACTTAGGTTCAAATAAGTGCGTTAATTACTTATTGTAAAGCATTTGAACATTCTTGTGTCACATGTTCATTATTAAGTTGATGTATAACTGTATAGCATCTTAATTATTTAAAATATAAGGTATCTAAAAAAAGGGCAACCGTATTTTCAGTTTTGGCAACCAAAAGCGGATGCCCGGTTGCCAGCCTGGCAACCACTTTTAAAAGTTAGCGTTGAGCCCTGCCTATATCATGGGTCATGTCTCAGTATTTACCTAAGCAAATATTATTTCATGCTGCTCATATTGCACTCATATATTTGGTTTCATGCTCACATGGTTTATGTTAAGCAGGGTATGATATTCATGCATCATTGTACTCAAGCTAACAGCCGCATTACATTGTCTAGATCTCCCTCTTCGCCGGGCATCGGCTCGTGCCGTCTATCCAAGATCTCTCCAGTTTACCTCTGGTAAACATGCATATAACTGGTGGTGGTGTCTTAAGAGCATTTCAGGGCTCGTTCAGGATAGGTGCAGCAAACCTGCCGCAATCAAGGTAATTGTTCCTCTTCCCTACAACAACCGCTTCTCATCCTACATTCGTCCGAACCTCAGTGCCGTGCTGCCTATCCAAAGGTCTCTCCAACCTTCAAATTGGTACGTATGCATATAACTGGTGGTGGTTATTAGCATGTCAGCACGTATATTCGCCCCGCGGCTCATGTTTATCCTTGCATGTCTAACCCTGTACGTCCAGGTTGTAACCTTCGGGTCTGTATAAAATGTGTCCCTGCGAAGTCAGGTTGCCCCGTACGTCCGGGATGCCCTGTACGTCCAGGATGCCCCGTTCGTCCGGGATGCCCCGTACGTCCGGGAAGCCCTGTATGTCCAGGACGCCCCGTACGTCCGGGATGCCCCGTACGTCCGGGACGCCCCGTATGTCCGGGAAGCCCCGTACGTCCGGGACGCCCCGTATGTCCGGGAAGCCCCGTACGTCCGGGACGCCCCGTATGTCCGGGATGCCCTGTACGTCCAGGAAGCCCTGTACGTCCAGGGAGGATGCCTAGGAGGCATCAGTATGTCTAAATCCCCACATGTATTCACCTCTCTTTTCATCCATAGATTTCCACTGCATCCCACAAGGTAAGATTTCATCACGTTCAGTACTTCATACTTTCACTTCTTTTGGGGGTTCATCGGAAACGGTTCTTCCCTTCCCGAATGACATCCTACAAAACCTGGGCCTAATCGCCAAACACCATTTCATTCACTTGTTATAAACTGTCATCATTATGTTTCATTTATATAATTTGACCCGATAATAAACATGTATTCCATACATCACGTCTCTCCTGATTGAACTTCTAATTGTGGGAAAAAACGAAAACGTTCAGTAGAGACGTCCCATGGAAAATTTTGCGAAACACAATAGCCAGCATGTGTAGTTCTGGGGGAGTCATTCGATTCCAGTTTTGGATAGTCTGGCGTGGTTTTGTTCCATTTCAAACAGCTGTTTGACGCTCGGCGTAACCTTGGCGCACTGCCACTCCAACATCCAATCCCAGCGCTTGAAGATTAATCACGGGGACTGTAGTCCTAAACGATAGCTGGGGATTATGGGTAGTGTAGTGTCTTCGGCCATCCTAAACTCCTAGAGGCCTACGTCTGTTTCCGGTTATTTTTATTTTGAAATTCAGTTCCTGACGGACACCAAAAAAGCCAGAGATTATGGAATCAAACCAATAAATAAAAGCAAAGATAATTGTGTGTTATTGGTGAGTAAATAACAGTGTGTTATTTTGAAAAGAATAACAAATTAGAAGGAAAAAAAGATTTTAAAATACAGATTTCAGTATTCTGAGGCTCTGAGCCCCATTTATTTTCCTCACAGACGGAAACAAAAATCCGAAATTATACGATTTAAAATAAAAGCAATAATTGTGGCTTGATATTGAGTAAGAACATGTTTTTATGAACCACACAGCTTCCGGTCTTCCACGACCCGACCGGAGAAAAAGAAGTGCTGCAGGTACGAAACACATTACCAGTAGAAATATATTGCTTTTAAAATCGTGCTGTGCAACACGAAAAAAAGGAGAAAATCGTGTTGGTGAACACGAATCAATAGATTAAAAATCGTTTTGGTGAACACGAAATGCCATGAGACTGGGTTGGATAAACAGCATCTGCACCAGGGACGCCATTTCCTCCCACGAGGCAGATGGGAACAAACCCAGTATAATCACTTCAAATACACAGGATGCCATTAATTGTTTGCCCCATCAATTGAAGTGTGTCCCCTGGTATTCAATGAGAACTTGATTAATCATTTGATTGGTTTGTCTCATTGGATGCCAAAGCGAAAAGAGAAAATGTCTGGCAAGGAACAAATCGGTTTAAGCCCACGTTACTCTACAGAGGCCAGGCTTATACATAACTATCAACCCAGTCTCATGGCATTTCGTGTTCACCAACACGATTTTTAATCTATTGATTCGTGTTCACCAACACGATTTTCCCCTTTTTTTCGTGTTGCACAGCACGATTTTAAAAGCAATGTATTTCTATTGGTAGTCTCACTGCATTACTTGTTATAGGAAGACTGGAAGCTGTGTGGTTCATAAAAGCATGTTCTTACTCAATATCAAGCCACAATTATTGCTTTTATTTTAAATCGTATAATTTCGGACTTTTGTTGCCGTCTGTGAGGAAAATAAATGGGGCTGAGAGCCTCAGGATACTGAAATCTGTATATTTGTAAATCTTTTTTTCCTTCTAAATTGTTATTATTTTCCAAAATAACACACTGTTATTTACTCACCAATAACACACAATTATCCTTGTTTTTATTTATTTGTTTCATTCCATAATCTCTGGCTTTTTTGGCGTCCGTCAGGAACTGAATTTCAAAATAAAAATAACCGGAAACAGACGTAGGCATTTCTAGTGATTACCCAAGATCCTCAGCTATGGTTTAAGCTCGCCGATTGGATGTTTTAGCCACAATGCATGCTGGGATTTGGTGTTTATATGATATGAAATCCGGAAAACATTTTAAAAGAATAAAATAATACTTAATTCCGAGTGTTCTTGCTTTTCTCTTTGAAAGTCATCACATAACGGCATTGTAATACACGGTTCGGCTGCATTAAATATTACAGATCTGCCGTAGTTCTTTATTTATAGAGCCCTGATGAGAAGACCTTTGGAAAAACTGGAAGAAATGCCGCCGAAACTGAATACTTAACGTGGATCATAAATATATCAACAATTAAACAACATCTTCAATTTTTCTTCACACAATTCGTCTCCTTGCAGTATCAACACTAATTCGGCTGACTTTTACATTAGATCCAATTGGTAGATAGGTTATATTTACACCATAACGGTGCACAGCTGATATAAAAGGACTTGTAGTTTTTAAAGATATTACTGATTTTCTTTGAATATAAGAATGTAAATACTGAGTCTGAAATAATATAGCAATATGCTGTAAAATTATGTGAAAGCATGAATAAAACTACACATCTTCAGATGTTGTACATACATAAGTGTCCTACACTAATAATACAAAGTTATTATGGCTGTGTGCACCTTGTGTGCACCAGCTAGTAGTTAAAGCATGTTATTGAATTATTGTTTTTATGTGTTATATTTGATTTAAAAAATATTAAGAGTACATACTTTCATAGGGGGAAAGTAGAAGGTCTGTGATAGAAATATAGAATATAAAAAATCAAGAAGATACTGTAAGTGATCTCTACAATAAAACAGTTTAGTGCTGGATGTACAAAGATATTAATATGAGGATGTGCAAAACAGAAAAATGAATTAACCTTTATTCAAACATTAAATAATACTTTCGATTAAGGTCTTCTTTTAAATAAGAAAAAGCTTTGGGGGTATCTACAGATAAATATTAAGCCTGACAAAGTACTTAACGTCTAATATATTGCTTTCCTGCAATGTTGACTATGTTGAAGCACTTATTTTAACTGATATTATACATATGAATTATACTCTTATGTATGTAGATAGTATAAGAAATGTGCAGAATATGACAGTTTAATGGTGGTGGTACCATGGTGGTACACACATATTGATAGATGTCTTGTAATGCGCTGTTGAGGAACCTGTGACCCAAGTTTTTCATTCATTGCATACACAGTTGTGTATTATGATATGTCAATAAACCTTTGAAAATCTTGAAATCTTGAAAGGGATGTGCAAAATAGCCATTATACAGTCTTTAATTAACTATTAGTAGAGAATAACGAGTAATGAATATACTTTATTACTCGTTTCCATTCATGTCAATTGCAGATACATGTTTAGTCTTCTCAAGCACCAACTATCAAATATCTCTCCTGATTGTTGGCACTTGACAATCACCTTCCCTGAATTGTACTCAGGTGTAACTAAAGTCTGATTTAAGAGTTGCTTATATTTCACATCATTAATCAGAATCTGCAAAGTAACTCAAATAAATGTAGTGGAGTAAAAATACCAGGTTAACCTCTGAATTGTAGTGGAGTAGAATTACAAAGTAACAATGAGCTGTCATGTGGGTATATATTAATGCTGCGCATTATGGACACAAGCGATTTTCACCCATTTATTAATTATATGTTTTACATTTGATAACACCAATGTGTTTAATACTGGCAACTTCTAATTGTGGGAAAAACGAAAACGTTCAGTAGAGACGTCCCATAGCATGTGTAGTCCTGGGGGGGCGTTCGATTCCAGTTTTGGATCGTCTGGCGTGGTTTCGCTCCATTTCAAACAGCTGTTTGACGCTCTGCGTAACCTTGGCGCACTGCCATTCCAACATCCAATCCCAGAGCTTGAAGATTAATCACGGGGACTGTAGTCCAAAACGATAGCTGGGGATTATGGGTAGTGTAGTGTCTTCGGCCATCCTGAACTCGAAATGCGTACATCTGTTTCCGGTTATTTTTATTTTGAAATTCAGTTCCTGACGGACGCCAAAAAAAACAGAGATTATGGAATTAAACAAATAAATAAAAACAATGATAATTGTGTGTTATTGGTGAGTAAATAACAGTGTGTTATTTTGAAAATAATAACAAATTAGAAGGAAAAAAAGATTTACATATATACAGATTTCAGTATCCTGAGGCTCTCAGCCCCATTTATTTTCCTCACAGACGGCAACAAAAGTCCGAAATTATACGATTTAAAATAAAAGCAATAATTGTGGCTTGATATTGAGTAAGAACATGCTTTTATGAACCACACAGCTTCCGGTCTTCCTATAACAAGTAATGTCGTGAGACTACCAATAGAAATAGATTGCTTTTAAAATCGTGCTGTGCAACACGAAAAAAAGGGGGAAATCGTGTTAGTGAACACGAATCAATAGATAAAAAATCGTGTTGGTGAACACGAAATGCCGTGAGACTGGGTTTTATATAACTAGGGTTACAATACAAATTCTTCATTTTATCTAAATGGGACCGTGCATTGACTGTTCTTGTCCTCCATCACTACCTCTGTATTTTCTTCAAAAAATCAGCAAACAGCTTGACTTTTAAACCTTTTAAACTGTCTGAAGAAAAGTGTTATGGAGACTTTAATCATTCACTTTCCTAAACAAAGTGTTTTGAGTTGCCTACAGTCAGGGTCGGGAAGTAACGAGTGCATCTTAGTGATCACGTAATGAGATATATATGTTTTGCATTAGAAAATAGTAACATTGTCAAGACTTAATTGATTGATTTTCTTTATTAAAATGGCAATTGAAACTTTTATTCATGAGAAGCTTGTCTAAAATATAGGATTTCTACCAATGCCCCACTTTGTGGCGGGAGTAAAGAACGGTGTTGAGTCGAGATGGAAGGCAGTATCACCCTCTGTTCAGGCCAAAAACGATGATGTGACCATCTGTATATGCTAAACGTGCAAAATACATTTTGTTTTCATTGTAATTATTTTTTTATGAAAATGTAATATTAAATATAGAATATATTAATATTGATATAATATAAAATAATATTGTGGAACTACATTGTCTATGGCTGCTTCAAGTGCAATATTTTCAAGGTTTGATTTTGTAGTAATTTTAAATTTTCAGATTGGATATTGGATAATAAATTGGATAATACATAATCCAATGCATTGTGTTACTGATTACACAAATGCTATGCCATTTGTATAACTGATAACATTTTTAAACAATAAAAGCCGACCACCCCACAGTATTTTACTAACATATAGCATTCTAGTTTAGTTCATTCATTAAGCAACAACATTTTGGGTTAGCAGTGAACGGTTTGCAGATATGTTTCACATAACAATATGTCCTTGTCATACTTAACAAAGCTTTTCGAACAACCTCCCGGTCTGGTGTTATGATCCTTAAGGCTAAGTTCTTTCCAATATGGGTTTCCCGAATAAGTGTTGTATTTAATATGAACACACCATTTCAAACTGTAAAGCTACAAATAATTAGTAGCAGATATGTACTCCATGTAAAAGCATAGCAGAGGGGGGAAAAGGCAGATTAGGGAATGCATACTTTAGAAAAGCAGATTCATTAGAGGGAAACGTTGGTCCTGGATTATAGGTTAATGAAGGACACCGTTTTTATAGAATGACCCGTAATAGTCACAGAGACCTGGAGGTTTAGATACAACTGAATCAACTTGAAATGCTATTAGAAAGAGAGGAACAGGCTGCTTTTCCTGCAGGAGAAGATGACAGTTTGGACATGATGCTTTCAAATACATAACGAAAAGGAGAGACACTTGAGCAGATATGTACATATATTTAATTAATGACACAAGTGGACTTTTCTTTAGATTTAATCTTTTAATTATTATAGTGGAAAGTCTCGTTACGTTCAGTATATATTTGTAACATCGTCTGTTTTCTCAGTGCATTTTGTTACACTGACAAAGACGGCAAGGCAAATATCTTGAGAAAACACACGGTCTTACTCTCTGTAACACACACACACGCACGCGCACACACACACACACACACACACACACACACACACACACACACACACACACACACACACACACACACACACACACACACACACACACACACACACACACACACACACACACACCACTCCTGCAAACTTCAAACGTGCTTTGATCAGAAATCTGGCACCCAGCTCTCTTGGATTCTCTTTCTGAGGTGTATTATGTCTTCTACGACTTTATCTTCTGTTGGCTTACGAGCATCAGATCCACAGAGCGAGCAGGCTTTATATTGTGATGCTGTGTTTTAAGGCTTTGCCATATGCCAGTCGACTGTCGTCCTTAGGAGTTCACCAAGGATCAGAACCATCCCAGAAGGCAGAGATGGAGAGCTTTTAGCTCAGGGATTAATCAGAGTGCCTAAGTCTATATCAAAATGCAGGAAGAAAGAGGACAAAAATAAGAAAATTAAATTGTTACATAGAAAGGACAATGATTTTGCAACGCATCTTGATATCCTCATTTAATGAACAAAAGATGCAAACTGAGAGTAATTATTCCATCCAAGATAAGATGAACAGAGAACCACAAATGCAACGTATTGCTATATGAGGGGCTGCTATACACTTACTTTATATACCCTTGGGTCTAATCTTCTGCAATATGTTATGTGTCCCTTTATTGTACAATAATGTCCAGATAAACCTATTAGCTGAGGGAGGGGCGCGGAGGGCACAGGAGTGGAGGCGGGAGGGTTATTATGGAAATATTTTTCCTGTGAAAACAGTGTTTCACAGAAACGACTTAATCTACCTGAGCTCCTCCCCAACGGCATGAATTATGAAGGCTTTTATAGGCGCTCCATATATAGCCGTGTTTATTCTCAATTTATGGCTGACAGCAGCGAGAGTAGGGAAGCCACTTTGAAACCCTTAAAAACCCTGTGTTTTATTACGCCACCGCAGCACTGTACAGTAACAGTAGCCCCACAAACGACTCCCCCCGGACCTCCGCAGACATTCTTACATTTTTAATTTCTGAAGGATAATTATTTTCAGAAACACTCAGCATTCAGAACACATTTATAAAGGTGATGAATTACCCTCATAAAGGTAGTTTTTCTCATCAAAAGCTCAGGCTAAAATCCAGTTCAAGGATTCAAATAAAGAGAAGAGTCCTGGAGGATCACCAGGTGCAATGATCCGCTGGAAGAGAGGGAAGATATGTTGGGGTACAGCGGGAGGGAGTATGAATAAAAAGAAAATGCAAGAGATGCATGGGAATAAAGTTTAGGGAGAGGTCAGGGGGAAAAATACATTGTTTTACAAACAATTACATATTCATGTATTTTTTGGATCAAACATTGATTTCATTGGCTCTTGAATCTGAGCTTGTTGTTTTGGTTTTGTAGTCTATATTGCTGATCTGTTTTATTGTTTTTATCTTATACCGACTACAAACGTACTGACACCAAGTCAGCCCCCAGCAGGAGAAAACATTGGAGCATGCAGCAGATAAAGATCTTGCTCCATTATTCTGAATCATTGGACAAAACAAGATTCCCCCAAACATGATCCCTTATTCTGTCTATACATTCTAAAGTATATTTGAAAGTTAAACAAGACTCTGGCATGCTGAATAAATCAAATGAAGTGGATAATTTAAGCCGATTAGTTCACATTCATACGCTTCTTTTGGTTTTATTATTATCACTTGTTACTGACTATATGTGACTTGCACATCAGGTGGAGGAGCTGCAGGTACTGCACATCACACGCTGATACATTTTTCATTAGCAGTGTTCATCTGCAAAAAGCAGCAAACGTGACTGTTAGAGTATCTGTTTCTGAACCTTGGGGAGCACTGTTTTGCTCTGCAACTCACTCTTTCATAGATGACTTGGCTCAGTCTTCCTGGGGAATAGGAGCACAGAGACACCCTTTGGAGAAAACCCCCTGCTTCCTCTCGATGATTTGAGGGAGTTGTGTGAAGATCAAAGCCACTGTCCCAGTCCCCGTAGTCTCTGCTGTTTAGGTGGGGGAAATCAGGGGTACTGGGAAATGCATGACCCCAGGGGATCTACCAAACAAGTGAACCAAGGCTCAAAAACATATTGTAAGGTAACTGTATGTCTGTAGTCCTGCCTTCTGCCATATTCTGACTGCGGGTGTGTTGTTGTACAAGATATACCCTATCCTGTGTGTGTGTGTGTGTGTGTGTGTGTGTGTGTGTGTGTGTATGTGTGTGTGTGTGTGTGTGTGTGTGTGTGTGTGTGTGTGTGTGTGTGTGTTTGTGTGTGTGTGTGTGTGTGTGTGTGTGTGTGTGTGTGTGTGTGTGTGTGTGTGTCAGTGTGTGGGGGCTTGGGGCAAGGTGTAGAAAGGTCAGTAAGGGATAACAAGTATTAGGAAGCTTTGCTTTGTTTTTGACTTCATATAGAAGTTGATCATTAGTTGAAAACTGGAATTCATCAACCTCCAGCATGTCCCCAGTGAGGAAGCCTGTGAAGTTCATCTTAATGAACACCCCCCCCCCCCCCTATTCCAAACCCCCCCAATCATGCTGTACATGCTTTCACAGGGATGGACAGTATGAAGCACATATCATGCATGGCAGGAAGCGTTGCACTTTTAGTTATTGATTCCTTGTTGCTTAACAATTCCACAAGTAGCCCAGAGTGCTGATCCCTCTTACCTTGATAGGTGTGTTAATACCATCTGCATGGTGGGTAACCCCTACCGCCTGTGAGGAGCGCACACAGCCCCCTCTCCTATCTCAGGGAGCGCTGAGGGGGAGGACCAGCCTTGCTAATTAATAATTCACCCCAGACCAGACTTCCTCCCTGGTGGCTCCACGTGATTACAGCAAGCAGCCAGGAGTCAAGGTTAGTGGTAATGATAGAACGGCACACCAACAATAACTAGACCAGGATTGGCCTTCCCACTGGTGGATAGGAAGGAGTCAGAGACGAGCGGAGAATGAGCCTTCGGTGGAGCGCACAGAGAGGGAGGTTTTAGGATGTGTGTGTGTGTGGTGTTTGTGTGTGTGTGGTGTGTGTGTGTTTGTGGGGGGGTTGTTAGGAGTGCTGCGTAAGGCCCTTTGCAGGGTTTTTTAGATGGGCCCTCTTGGAAGTATGGTGTAAAATTAATGCAGAGGTCTTGGAGAGTAAATATTGAATAAGTGCAGCTCAATGGAGTTGAAAATCAAAAGCACCTCCTCGGGAGCTGTTGGCCTCCGAAAACCATGCGCTAGTTTGCTGACCTCTGCATTAGCATTACTTTAAAAGAGGAGATCGAGGTATGATGGGATAGCAGAGGAGAAGGTGGTTGGGGGCATACAGGGAGGGGGGCATGCGGCAAGCACTAACAAAGAGGAGCAAAGTCTGCAAGGCCGGGGTCCTTCTGCTCTGCCAGATCCTCGCCATGTACTGGCAAAGAACTGGGGGAGAAAGTGGAAGAGGAGGAGGAGGGGTTACTAGTGGCCAGCAGCCATCAGGAGTGCCAAGGCCCGAGGCCCTGACAAGCAGACTCACTGAGTGAAACCTTGACTCTGTGTACTAACACAGCCCACACTCTGCATAGGAGACTTGACCCAAAACAGATTGTTGGCAGAGTGCTGGTTTTAGACGAAGAGAGCTTGGACAACTTTTAACCCTGGACAAAAAAGCCTTTAAATTTGGATACCAGGCTGTGAAAGATCTCAAAGAGCATGTAGTTCCCGCTTAGATTCCAAAGCGTCTGTCATGATCGATTAGAGGACAAGTGCTAAAGCATGTATGTCCAGGAGGCAAGTTCTGCCTCCAAATGATCACAGCCATTTCTTTAGGTTATAGGTTTTCCTCTTCTCTGTGGTGTGGTCACATTTGGTACACAATGGAAGTAAAATGTCCGGTTGCTCTTTTGTTTGCCATGGTTCTACTTTTTAAACTAAAAGTGATTCTACCTTTTGCAGGGTTGGTGTTCAGGGGCCTCATTTATAAAGTCTTGCGTAGGATTGACGTGGGAAGGTTGCTTACGTAGGACAAAGCAAATATATACGCACAGACATTTTCCGATTCATAAAAGACTGCGTACCGGCGAAGGACTTGCGTGCGGCACATCCTACGCCGGTTTCCCTTTATAAATCACATTCAACTCGAAATGCGGCGCAGCTTTTACAGGCTTCATGTAACGCCCATATTTCCCTATAAATAGTCAAAGAAACAGGAGACACTCCCTTAATGAGAAACTCTAAGAACTGATCGGGGAATCCCTCCGGAGTGGAGTCATGACGACTGGATCTGAATTACTTTTTTTTGTATTTGGTGGTTTGTGTTCCAGCTGTCGATCAGCAACTATATATCCATAATCCACCATTTAAAGGAAATATAACTAATGTGTTGTGTTGTATTAGCTTTTCAATTTACCACATATGGTTTTCTTAGTTTCCACACCTCACCTCCTGTGTTTTACGAGCGACTTATCAAGTAGGCTATTGGCGAACGGCATAAAACATGATTAAACATGATAGTATATAAAACCATGCTCGTATCTACAAACTATAGAAATGCAAAACGGCGTCAGTTTAGAAGTAATTATGTCCTCCTGCTTACCGCATAATTTATGAGAAAACATTTCATAACATTAACACAACATATTCGAGGTGGTTTTAAATAACATATCCGTATTTATTTATTTCTCCAAGTTGTGTGTTTGTGTGCACTGAGGAGTCTCAAACAGGCCTTTGTTAAATCATTTTAAGATTGGCTTTAATCAATTTGTGAAAATGAATTCTTCATATATGATAAATGAGAGGTAACATTTTATTTATGGTATTATTTCAACATATTTCTCTCCATTCTTCCTTCTGCCAACGGTGTCGCAGTTTTTCGTCTCTCCCGTTTTTGTGCTTAGTGCGTACGCATGGGTTAGAGTTTGCGTAGAGGATCGCACGTTTTCCCGTCAAATTTGTTTTTTACAAATCGCAAACATTGCTTAGAAACTGGCGTACGCAATTTTTGGAGCATAAGCACCGTTTAGAAATGAGGCCTCTGATCTCTACAGAGAGAGGATTTGAAAGTAAGTCTACTATCACAAGCTGACAATGATTTAAAAAAGCAAGATACAATAAGACAGATTTGACTTGATCTCCCGAAGAGTATTACATCATTTTATATGTAGTTATACTAAAAGACAGTTTTGAATAGGATTAAATATGAACGTTTCCCTTAACAGATGTTTAGTATTGCTAATGGAAGATACTTTTTTACATCCGTACAATGCTATAGTAACAAACTAAATAAAATACAAATAAATCCCAAGAAATCTGGTCGTGAGTATTCCTGAAATCCAGTGTTTTCCCTAGGATTGAGTCATAGCAGCGGTGCTAAGGCACGTGGGCCCAGCATAATGTGAGCGCGGAGTGCGTGGAATTTTTTAGTGTGCACGGGCGAAGTACGCCCCGCAAATTTGTTTCTATGTGTCTGCACAAGAAAGGCTCTTGAGGCCTAGTACCAGGGCCGGTTCTAGACAAAAATGAAAAATCTCTACAAAAGACAAATACACTACAAAAAAAGAAACTTATTGACATAGGTAATATACGTCAACATGGCTTCAAATGTATTCAGTATTGTTTGAATTGGGGAGTGGACGTCACATCCTCTAGGGGGGTTCGGGGGTATCCCCCCCTGGGAAGATTTTTTTCTGTACATTTTAAAGTAAAATGCTTCAATCTGGTGCACTTTGAGCACACAATTAGAGACCTGATGATCTAGGGCAGGGGTCTGCAACCTTTTTGACCAAAAGAGCCATTTTGCTCCTTTTTCCCAAAACCTTTTTCTGTCTGGAGACGCAAAACATATTTCCTAGCTTGATAGCTTATAAAGTTGTATTTATTGTTATATCAGACAAAAACTACAGTTGTTTTGCATGTATTAGGCTATTTATTATATAAAACTGTTAACCTCTAATAAGAAACAAAGAACTCCTATAAGGAGAATTAAAAATAATACACAGGCCTATTTTAAAATAAATTAAATACAGCACTTGAGGAGTCCTCTGCTTATTTGAAGGAAAACATATATAATTAAAATGGGCCCACATTGAAATAAATAAAACATATATCTGCACCCTAAAAAGAGTTAAAGGTAGGGTAGGTAAGAATGGAGAAACCAGCTCGAGTGCGCTAGAATTTGAAAATACACAACCGGAAAAAATCTGCCTCTTCCTTTCAGAGCCCCTCCTCCAACACACATGAACGCGCACATGACCAATGAGGGCACGAGATACGTTTGTGCCCAGATGGAAGGCTGACAGGCAGGTAGACAATCCAGTTATTTTAGCCGGGCCGGCCGTGATTGGTCGTGCTTTTTACAGCGCTACGGCTTCCAGAGATAAAAAAAAGTATATATTTATTGTCAAAGCATTTAATATATTCATTGCTATCGGGACACTAAGAGCATTCCATGGAATATAACAAAAAGTGTTTTCTGAAATAAATGACATACCCCATTGAATTATGACTGAAGATCGTCAGCTGTCTTTCTCTCCCGTGTTCCTCAATACGTAAAGGCTGCAGCATCTTTGACAACTTCTCTCTCCACATATCAAACATACCGGTAAACCAGCATCGTTTGCTGTGAAAGCAGATAACTCTAACCACGCAGAATTAAACCCTTTTTCTTTTCTTTGATTTATCCATAGTTCGCTCATCGAGCCAGGGTTCAGGTTACTCGCCTGCAAGAAAAGGCGCTTGCGTGGGACCGTAGCAGGATGTGACGCATATTATAGTTGACCTAATTAAAACCGTTTTGTTTTTTATTTATGTGTCACAGTATCACCTCAAAATACAAGATACGAAACATTTTCAACCATGCAACAAAATATAAATAGTCCTACAAATACTTTTATTTGATTTCCTTCTTATTTTTGTCTAAGCTCAAGGGAGCCAGAGCAGAGGGCTTAAAGGGCCGCATGCGGCTCGAGGTCCGCGGATTGCCGACCCCTGATCTAGGGGGTACAACTCTACAACACCCATATGAAAAAGATAGTTTTACATTTTAATAATCAAATAAGTATATGAACATAAACAATAACCTACCATGGCCAATAACAAATAAATGTCACTTATTTTATTTTTGTTGTTCATTCATATCTTATTTTACCTAGTTAACATTTATTTATTTATGCATATTTTTGTATCTCTCCAACTTTAAACAATATTTTTGGTTTACTTGCCTATAGTATACATTGGAATGATTTCAAACCTGTTTTTATTCATCCTAATTATTATAAAGGAGTGCCTTGGAAATATTTGTTTACATAATTTGTGGTGCCGACACCGCTGCCTTAGGTTCCTCACCTCTACAGACCAGAGCGTTTTTCCGGAGACTCGGATAACTGTTGTGCGTTCCTGGTCTAGTGTGGGTTGCACTTCGAGCTGCAAGCATCTTCCTTCCATTCTGAACGGGCTAAGGTAGCTTACATAATTTCCCACCTCACCGGCAGAGCGGAGGCGTGGGCTACGGCGGAGTGGGCTCGAGATTCGCCAGTCTGCAATTCCCTGAGAGGTTTTACAGAGACTTTAAGACAAATAGTTGATCACACAACTCCGGCAGGGAAGCAGCGAGAGCTCTAATGGATCTACACCAGAGAGGGAGGCGTGTCTCCGACTACGCCGTGGAGTTCCGCACTTTGGCTGCAGACAGTGGCTGGAATGTTTCTTCCCTCTTCGATGCTTTTCGTCATGGGCTGTCTGGTCCCATCAAGGACCAGTTGGCTCCTCTAGAGCTTCCCTCTGACCTGGATAGTTTCATTGCAATGGCAATAAGAATTGACACTCGCCTCGTAGAGTGAGAAAGGGAGAAGTCGAGAGCTGTGTTTTCTCCGCCCGGTCAGAGAGGGCAGTCTCAAGGCCAGTCCTTTTTTCCCCAAGCAGCGTTTCCAGACGACCGACTCTCCAGCGCCGCCAACTGCCCAGGAGGAACCCATGCAGTTGGGAAGAGCAAGGCTGACTCCTGAGGAGCGCCAGCGCCGCCTACGGGAGGGGAGGTGCATTTACTGCTCACAGATGGGTCACTTTTTAGCCAGATGCCCAGTAAAAGACCAGGCTCATCAGTAAGTAGGAGGGTCCTGGTGAGCCGAACTGTTTATTTTATATTTGTCCCTCTCGTACCTAGGGCTGTGCAATTTAATCGATCCTGCGATATATATCGATATTTTGTTTCCAGAGAAAGTATCGATATTTCAGCCGCGGGTATCGATACATTAAGTCCCATTCAAATGCCCCGTGTTCTGCCTGGCACTCTGCTCGCTGCCCATCCCCCCCCGTTCGCTTTGCATGAAGAGCGATTACGTCAGCCAGCCGGGCCGCTAGTGTCGCTGTAGAGCATTTCTAGATACACAGACGCCGGTGTCTTCTTCTCGCAGTGAGTGCGAAGCGGTTCAGGAGAATGGCGGCAAACATTAACCCAGCATCTTCGTGCTTAAAAGCAGATGTGTGGGAGCACTTCGGCTTTAAAAAGAAGAAGGAAAGCGACAATTTTGATAAAACTATGGCGGTTTGCAACCTGTGTCACACAAACATGAATGACTCTGGAAATACCACTAACCTACGAACCCACCTACAACGTCACCACCCGGACAAGGTAATGCTAATTGAGGAACTCAAGAAGCTGCGGCTGCGGCGTGACTCAAAACAAACCGTGCTGGACAGCGATGGCGCTAACGGCCACACTGAATCCCTGGGTTTTCGTCTTTTTAACTCCCCTTCACACCCTCTTATTTTGGGCTACCCATGGCTGTTAAAACACAATCCCCACATGGATTGGTCCACCGGGAGAGTGTTGGGTTGGCATAAGGATTGTTTGGCCACATGTTTCCCTTCTGCCCCTGCTCCAAAGAGACCTCTGCCCTCCACCCATGTGACTATTGCCCTGACTACTGCTGTCTCTACCCCTCTCCAAGCTGCAGCAGACTCTGATTTTCCGGATCTTAGCAGGGTGCCCACCTGTTACCTGGACCTGAAAGTGGTTTTCAATAAGACTTGTGCTTCCACCCTGCCCACCCATCGCCTCTATGACTGCTCCATTGACTTGTTCCCTGGGACCTCTCCCTCTAAGGGACATCTCTACTCCCTGTCAGGCCCGAGAGGGAAACAATGAAGAGATACATTGACCCCTCCCTTGCTGCCGGGTTAATTTGGCCTCCCTCCTCTCCGGCTGGAGCAGGCTTCTTCTTCGTTGACAAGAAGGATAAGACTCTTCATCCATATGTTGACTACAGAGGGATACATGACATCACCATAAAGGACAGGTACCCCCTTCCTCTTATCTCTTCAGCATTTGAACTATTACAGGATGCAAAGATCTTTACTAAACTTGATCTTCGAAATGCATATCATTTGGTAAGGATAAGGGAGGGGGATGAATGGAAGACTGCTTTCAACACCCCTAGTGGCCATTACAAATACCTCGTAATGCCATTTGGGTTAACTAATGCTCCAGCTGTTTTCCAGGCTCTGGTTAATGATGTTCTCCATGACATGCTCAACCAGTTTGTTTTTGTCTACCTCAACGACATTCTCATCTTTTCTCCGGATGACACGACCCACATTAAACGTGTCCGCCAGGTGTTGCAGCCTCTCTTGGAAAATCTACTATTTGTGAAGGCAGAGAAGTGCGAGTTCCACATCCCCACCATCTTTTACCTGGGATTTGTCCTATCAGAGAACAGCATTCAGATGGACCCATCAAAGGTCAGTGCAGTCACTGAGTGGCCTACATCTTGGGGCAGCCATCTCTCAAAGATCGAAGAGAGACAACAAGCTCCACCTCTGTGCTTTCCTGTCTCAGAAACTCTCCCCAGCCGAGAGAAACTATGATCAATGAATCAATCAATCAATGTTTATTTATATAGCCCAATATCACAAATGTTACCTTTGTCTCAGTGGACTTCACAGTTTGTACAGAATATCAGTATGACAATACGACACCCTCTGTCCTTATTGATGTGATATGGGTAACAGGGAGCTCTTGGACATTAAGGTGGCTTTGGAGGAGTGACGCCACTGGCTGGAGGGAGCCAAGCACCCTTTCCTAGTCTGGACCGATCATAAGAACCTTCAGTACATCAGATCTGCAAAATGCCTCAACTCTAGACAAGCAAGGTGGGCCCTATTCTTTATCCGATTCAACTTCACTCTGTCATACCATCCCGGTTCTAAGAATGCTAAAGCTGATGCCCTATCCCGCCTGTTTGATTCCGATCCAGCTTCTTGCACTCCCTCGCTAATCATTCCTGTAAGGCCCTAGCCAGCATGTTGATGTGTTTTTTATTGTTACTGTTTTCATTTTTGTTTCTCTCTTTTCAGTTTCTGCTTTCCTGCCCTTGATTGAACTCCACCTGCTTCCCATCCCTAATTAGCCTCACCTGTGCCCCATTATCATCTCTACTGGTCATTACAGAAATGTTCTAATGCTACACACAGACAAAACTATTGTCATTGCACTAGGCCTTAACAACTCCAAAACAAACTATCTAAAGCAGTGGTTCTCAAACTTTTTCCGTCAGGCCCCCATTTGGAGAAAAAAAAAAAGTTGGGCCCCCCCAAAACAAATAGTCACGTAATGGGCCAAGTTAACATTTATAAAAATGCATCAATATGAACGTGAGCATTCCTTTAAAAAAAAAAGAAAAAATCACTTTGCTAGAACAGTGATAATAAAACAATGCTCCATAAGTCTGTTTGCTCAAAAAAATAAATACATAATACAATTGTGCAAACGCTTTGCTTGAACAATAAGTTTGCCACTTTGCAATCTGTGCATAAAACATTAAAAGAAAGAAAATGCTGATATTTGGCACTGTACATTTCTTCAAAACGCTCAGTGGCGGCGCCAGATATTTTCTTTTGGGGGTGCTGCGAGGGCTTTTTGGGAGTGGACCTAACATCCTCTAGGGGGGTCCGGGGGCATGCTCCCCGGGAAGATTTTTTTTAAAATATTGAAGTTAAAAGCATCAAACTGGTGCACTTTGAGAACAAAATGAAGAGATCTATGGATTCATCACTTAACATCCATATGAAACAGAATTGTAAACAGATTTACTTTTTCTTTATGGATATTTTACAAATCACTCCCCTTTTAAACTGTATTCTTGTTTTACTTTCATAGTATTTCATAACTGTTTTTCATTTATTCTCTTATTTTTTATAACTATAATGATCATATAAACGTGTGCCTCGGAAATAATTGTTTACATTAATCGTGACCAAACCGTTTGAGACTCATCCTTTACCTCACTGAGCTGGGGTTATCTGAGCCTCTCAGTCTGACAGGAGAGGACTCTCCTCCACCTTGTTGTTGAAAAAGCTCCTTATATCCGTTAGCGTAGCTAGCAGTGGCGGATTTAGGATTGTAGGAGATCCGGGGCTTAGCCCAGTAGTTTTTTTTTTTTTTAAATATTGAAGTTAAAAGCATCAATCTGGTGCACTTTGAGAGCAACATTAACCCTACCTTTATAATACCTTAAAGGGGACATATCATGCTATATTTGAACAATATATTGTAGGGCCATACCTATATAAAGTATATAAATATAGTTTTTTTTCAAAATACCAAACAGATCCTGCATTTTAGCTATGCATCTGTTCTATGAACATATAATTGTCTACATAAATAGACGACGCGGACTACTTCTCTCATTCCGAGTGTCCATCTTTATTCAACTGGCACATAACCTGCACACATGCATTACGTCCTCAACGTGAGCTCAGTCATCCAAGATTTTGTATTCTCCAAGATGTTACACTATCTATAACTATCTATCTGTCTATCTCTCTCTCTATCCATCTATCAATATATCTATCGATCTATCTCTCTCTCTCTCTCTCTCTATCTATAAGGAACCGGAGTAGACAAAAGGCGTTGCTATAGCAACACGTCATGTTTACGCTGCATTTTCTATGAGGTAAATATTACCCGCTGGCGGATATAGGTATAAATGGCCTTTTTTTGGGCGATTTTTTCAATCTGACTTCAAATTGACAATTGTTAACAACAGAGGGTTCTACATAACACACTTTCAGGAAAAGTCACGGACTGGGAGACTTTAATATGTTGTTAACTCTGTTCGTTATTCTCCCGACCAGGAGAGAAGCTTTAAAATAGGAGACTAAATGGAGTCTCTGTGAAAGTTCAATTGGGTACTTTAATTAAAAGAGGCGCGGTAGTGTTACAGACAGAATATTGTTCCGGCAGAAAAACAGCTGTGATCTGGCTCTCCTCGATAGGGAAGAGAAGAGAATGGATCTCTCCTCCGGTGCTGTTTATATATCCTCTGCTGGCTCCTCCCCGCCACCCGGCTCACCTCGTCTCCAATGTCCGTTATTGCATTTAAACAGAGGATAGGTTCTTTTCACATTCAATATATGCTTAACACGCCGTTTCTCCTCATATTCTCTTTCATCACTTTTCATTTAACACATTCTAAACGCTGTAATCAATACTCTAAACAATACTTCTCGGCTCGTTTGGTTTCCGGTCATTCCGGATGTTGTCACATGCTACTCTCGTCTGTAAACAATAATGTATTCAAATAAACTGTACCTTCATTTAATATTCAGCATGGTAGTATCTCGACATCTATAGTTGTAGTGTTAAATCAGTAGGCTTCGGTTTGCACCACTCCATGTCATTTCGCTACTAAATTCACCTCTTCAGGAAATCGTATATTAGCCACATGCTAAATGCTAACCGTAGATGAAGGATTTTCAGAATAAAAGCTTAACTGCTTGTGCACAAGAATTTCTGGTTTTTCAGTATAAAAGAGCATTAAAACTGACGGCATGTTTAAACTACATTTCCCCATTAAAACATTGATTTTAATTTCTAACAGTCCCTCCTTACACACCTAAAAGGTGTGTATAATACTGAAATCAATGAGTTCTTCATCTGAACTTTGCATATTACATATTAACAAACATACAATCAAATGGAATGGTTTTACAGCCGGCTTTACAAAAATACAAAATAAATTCTTGTCTGTGTTCAAACATAAAAGTTTTCCCTTGTGCATAACTTCTAGTGTTTACATTCAATATCATTCTTCAAAATAGCAGCAATGGCTTGGTATCAGAACATTTCTTCCTCCCTCCTTTCACAGAAACCGTTCTCATACCACGCTCAGTGTTAAGGCACTTGTTTTTACAAAGTGAAAAGAAATAAACCATTTTAGAATAGCAATGATTTTTACAACATGAGATCCACCATATTAGAATAGTATAAAGTAATAAAGAATAAAATAAAAAAGTAAATTGAAAAATAAAAATAAACTATCTTGGAATAGTGTAAAGTAAATTGAAATGGATTCACTCCATTTTAGCATTTTATTTTGCTCACTTCTTCACATGATTTCATAATGTAAAGAATCATATCAGCTGGACATTCATTGATCAATCTCATCTCCGAACATCCATATCATTTAAACTAACTCATCATTGTGTATCAACATCTGAATACGGGGGTTGGTCGTCTTGTTCTGCTAGCATTTGTAATTATCTCCTCATGAGAAATTTACCCTCCCTCCTTTCATACCATTTAAGGTATGAAAGTAATATGTTCTCTAGAAGGGGCCGTCGTGATCAATCGGTACGTTCTACTCTGGGGTACGGCATTCTAGACAGTCATTTCTGGGAGAAGATTTTGGTCAGTTACAACAGTTGTAGAGTTTCATCACTTAAAAGTTCCTTCTCATTACCTTTGGGTGGTCTGTTCTAATGCAGTGATAAAGTCCCTGAAATGGTGTGAGAACCAGTGGAATATCAATAACGCATTATACTAATTTATCTTCAATTCTGGTCTACTTAAATAGCTATGCTAACCCCTTTAACAGTGTGTGGAACCTTGGGTGCCCGAGCATGTGATAATTACTTCCTCCTTTAACAAGGATTTTAAAAACAGAATTCATTTCATTAATGGTTTGTAGTTCAATTCAGGAATTACACTTATGGCAGATATGTTTCTCCTTTAAATAACATCTCTAAAAGTCAGGTCATCACTGATTGAATGGATGACCTTTAGGAGCTGGTGGCGCTTGTCTTTTAAAACTCATACTCTGGTGCCGTGCGCTCCCTCTGAAGCTGCAAGTAAGATTTAAAACATCTGCAGGGTGGATCGAGCGACCCCTTCTCCCTGAACGATATTTGTTGTAAAATATGCACCATCACAATGAGTGATCCAAGGCCCGCATGTATTACTCCCAATTATATTAGTTTTTTTTTATTAAAATGTGCAATCTCTCTTTTGTCTTTTTAAAACTCTACATCTTGGACAAAAAACAACTGTTATTTCCACCTTAATCTTCCCTCCTGAGGTAATAACCATGCTACAATGGAGAAATAAATACTCTAGATTGGAATACTATCTTTGGCTTGGTACTAGCTCTACCTTTAACATTTTCCATACAAATAAAGATTTGTCTGCTTTTATAGAGTGGTTACTAAAACCATCCCTTTAAACTGTAGGTCTATACTGTAACAAATTAAATCTTACCCAAATTCACACATGAATAAAAAAAAACTCTTAAAGAATAATTTGTTCATATGATGAAAAGATTGAATAATATGTTCTACCCTCAGTGTGTTTTTAGGGTTATTTAATAGTTTCCTCTTTTTTCTTTATAAATTCACCAATTGATTAATTCATGGCTAATAAACCTTTTTCTTTACGTATTTCTCGTTGGTGAATAAGTGTGTTTATGTGTAAACTCACTCACTCCCGTTTTCCTTCTCTCCCCCTCTGGTTGTCAAGCCACGACCCCCTCACGTTCTGCTGGACCATGCGAACTCCTCCGTCCACCTTCTCCTCAGTCCATCCGCTCTTGGATCCTTCCGCTGTAACTCTCTTCAGTGTCCCAACTGCTTTTCTTTTCATCTCCTCCTTTACAGTCTCTACTTTGTTGCATGGAGGGCATATTCTGCTCTCATGTCCCACCCTCTGCTCTTGTGTCGAAATCTTGTGGCTCAGCTTGGAACTTCATGTCCTGTGGGGGACCGATGAGTGTGCCTTTTTATGTCACCTGTAGTTCTGGATTCCTCAGGTGGAGATGGTTCAGCTCTGCTTCTCTGTCTGTTCGATGGAGGAGGAGGAGTCTTCCGTGGTGAGGTCTTTTGTCTGCTTGGAAGTTGGGGTCGTAGCGTTCTGACAGGCGGAGAGATAGAGAGAGAGAGAGAGAGATCTCGGGACGCATTATCTATAGTTAACACACTGAGGTAAAAATAAATCCAATCTTTCCCACTCTATTTTCCTAACCATACTATCTTTCTTTGATGTTAAATGTCATCTAAGCCCAGTTAATGTTTTCTAATAATTGTACCATATCCCTAAACATTGTTTTCACCCACTGTAACATGTTTACTCCAATTAACTCTTTCAGGAAACCACTTTCTTCCATAAATTTAAATACCTAGATGCTTCAAGCACCACATATTTCACACACTATAAAGGAACGTCTCCATATTTTCTCCATCACTTTAAATCTCACTGTTATTTAGAACATAAGTAACTTTGGTGACTGGACATATCTGCAATGTCGCCACTGTCTGCTGGGGAATCTTGTTCATAGAGTTTGTACGTACAAAGCTATACTTTTGGGTTAGTAGCCTGTTTCAACTGTAATCATTTTCAATAATTCTACTCAGGTCACCGGTCGGTTGTTCATAAACTTAACAGGGGGTGTTTCTGGTACAGACTAAAACATGGATCCAGTGTATTTAGAGATTCCCCTAATCTGTAAATCCCCATCACTTACATATCCCGATCACTTAAACCCATCTCATCATTTGATACAAGAACTGCATATAAGGGGGGTGAATCATCTTGATTATAACCGCCTCTTGTTTGGGACCGAGTATTTCTAACTCCTCCTCTTGTTGCTCAGCTGATCTTTTGGCTCTGAGGATAAGTGAAAGTCTGTGAAACTCAGCTGGAGTCTTGTTAGTGATGTGGGCATTCCCTATGAGTGAACTAATGGTTCCATGTTTTACTTGATATTGTACTCCCCATCCAACCAACAAGGTGCCAAGTGTAATGAGCACAATCAACAATGCTATTCTGACTCTTATCCCTAGGGGACCCCACAATTGGTTTGGCTTTGTTCTCGTCATCATCTCTATTTTAAACCTGGTTGTGTCCGTTACAGAATTTAAATAATGAGTCCAAAAATAACATACAAAAAATTGGACTCTTTTTCAGATGTAAAACAAAAAAAATAGGTTTTCACATTAATGTACAATCTATAAAAATCTATAGACAATTTGTCTTTTGAGCTGTTTCTATCTTTATCTTATTTCTATTTATTGTTTTGTTCCAGCTCTGCCAAATCAGTCCTAACTCCCAATAACTTTCTGGAAGTTGCCAGTGAAGGGTGACAATGTGTGAGGTGGTGTCAATTTGCTCCTTTTTCTTTACCTTTAAACCGGAGCGTGTGTAAAGTTTGTTACAACTTTTCACGCTTCCGTCCACCGGGGATGAGCCCACTGTCTTTTGTGAACTTTCACCCTCACCCAATCACCTGGCCGAACAGGAGTCTCTTCTGGTGTCTCGTCTGGTATCTCTGTAGTTTTCCTAGCCTGCTGTGTAGACAAAACTTGCATAATATTACTCAGAGTTCTGACATATTCATCCACTTCTATTTGTCTAATATCTAAAACGGGACCACTCCCTCCTTGGAGAAGGCCCAAGCTTTGGCATACCTCTTGTTGTTATGAGACCTATTGTTAACTACATGTTATTATTTATTAACTACGTCACTGAAATCAACATATCTGTATAATCATGACACTCCCTCCTTTGAGCATAAAATGCTCAATTAATATTGCAATGATTACCCTATTATGAACAGGACATGTAAAACCCATAACGTTGCATTAAATAAATATAAATTCTCCGTGTACCCACAAGGCGTACAAAAATATCATATGATGTATGGCTTTCTGATGGCATAAATGCATATTCACAAAACATTTACCATTAGCACTTCTAATAGTTTACTTGTCTCAATAATGGCTTTTGTCATGGTATTATGCATCATCGTTGCTGCGAAAAACAATACCCCTGGTGTCGCTAATGCGTCTCGATAACTCTAGGATTAGAGGATTGGTTGACACTGCTGAACTAACATATGATAAAATAATCTGTCTCCAAACTGGAGGGAAAATATGAACTATTCTCACAGAGAGTGACCTGCATGAAGGGCTGGTGCCCCTCACTCAAATGAGATATTGCCTTACACACTACACTATAAATCAGTAAAGTTACTCAAGAATAAATAAATAAAGACTGATTCTTGAAACTGTTGTAAAAACCCTACAACTTCTTCCTCCAAGCTCTTAATCAGTGTTATGTTATTTAATCTGCGGCTCATGCCTTAAAACAGACACTTCAGACCGATTATAAAATTGTGTTTATGAGAACAACATAATCTGACTCCATAAATCACATAATTGTTTGATTAAAAACTGCACTTCTGGCTAAGAATAAATGAAGTTCCCCTTTAAACACAGCCCCGGTCTTCTGACGGGGTCTATCTATGTACTGGCTGGAAAATGTTGGGCCAGTCTCTGTCGCTCCGTCACATCTTGACCTGACTAGTTGTGTGGACACAATAGTTTTCTGTGTGGGGGAACAACATCACTTGTAATCTGTATCCTTCTCATAATTACAAAAATAGTCTGCTAAATGTTCTACTCTGCTACTTGTAATTGGTGGATGCTCTGTGTAAATGCAAATTCAAAGCAAAAGGAGCAAATTGAATTTGCATTTCACGAAATGGCGATTGCCCTGTCTTTGTTTTTCCACATGTGGGGTGTAAACAAGATGGCACCCGATTATTTCGCACTCTGACCTGTAGACAAAGAGATTTTTCCATGCGGCTCTCAGGTGGGAGTTTAAACAATGGCGAGGTGATCTTTAAACGAAACGTAACAAAGTAAACCACTGGTGTGGTATTATAAACCCTGAAATACAAGCCAAAACAACACTTAGTTTAAAATAACAACATTTCTATCTAGTTTACTATGAAAAAAAATGGGCTTTATCTTATTGATATCACTTAAAGTTAGGAACCCTTACGCACTAGCTATAAACCTGTTCACGTAATATTTGACTTTATAGTCGACTATGGGCTTTATCTTATTAATATCATCACTTAAAGTTAGGAACCCTTACGCACTAGCTATAAACCTGTTCACGTAATATTTGACTTTATAGTCGACTATGGTTAACTGTTGCTATTTGGACACGCCAAACTGGGACTAATATGGAGACCTATCAGCCACTGATAATAGACCGTCGTCTTATTACTGCACTGCTGCTGTAATTCCGATTACCGTAACCCACCCGCAATATCTTTTTTAAACGGAACAGTTTTAACCACTGATAAAGGCTTAGGCCTTAACCAAGCCTTTCTTGAAAAGGACTTTCTTTAAAGCACTGACTTCGGTCTTAACCCTGAGTTGATTCACTATGCCCCGCTGGTTTTCACTTACTCGGCCCTTAACCGATTCGCTATGTCTCCAGATCTTAACAAAAAATCGTCAAATCGGCTATATACCCTTACGTCATAGGCTAACTAACTATTAACGTAACAAGAGACACCCATGTGAAAGCAGCAAGGCACCTATCCGAAGTACAATGTCCACACACTATATATTTAAAATTCAACACCCACACGTGGTTAATAGCATGCAGGGTTAATGGAACAAAAGAAAGTGTGAACTCACCCTGCTTGTGACAAAACAACACCTCGTGGTTTTAGAGTGATTATTTTATCAATTTGGGTTGTTTTAACATTAAAATGCACAGCTATTTTCAGGATCAGCCGGCTGCCATCAAACACACAAATCTAACTTTGCCTAGTTTAACTAGTGAAGAATCTTTGTCATAACAGGCATCTTCTTACCGATTGATTTGAGCTCTTGTGTGTCGAATGGCTGCAAGCGTCTCCAGGAAACAGCCGGTTGGTTTTCTCTCCTCGGTCAGCGAGATCACGTCAGGGAACTCACCAGATTGTTAACTCTGTTCGTTATTCTCCCGACCAGGAGAGAAGCTTTAAAATAGGAGACTAAATGGAGTCTCTGTGAAAGTTCAATTGGGTACTTTAATTAAAAGAGGCGCGGTAGTGTTACAGACAGAATATTGTTCCGGCAGAAAAACAGCTGTGATCTGGCTCTCCTCGATAGGGAAGAGAAGAGAATGGATCTCTCCTCCGGTGCTATTATATATCCTCTGCTGGCTCCTCCCCGCCAGCCGGCTCACCTCGTCTCCAATGTCCGTTATTGCATTTAAACAGAGGATAGGTTCTTTTCACATTCAATATATGCTTAACACGCCGTTTCTCCTCATATTCTCTTTCATCACTTTTCATTTAACACATTCTAAACGCTGTAATCAATAATCTAAACAATACTTCTCGGCTCGTTTGGTTTCCGGTCATTCCGGATGTTGTCACATGCTACTCTCGTCTGTAAACAATAATGTATTCAAATAAACTGTACCTTCATTTAATATTCAGCATGGTAGTATCTCGACATCTATAGTTGTAGTGTTAAATCAGTAGGCTTCGGTTTGCACCACTCCATGTCATTTCGCTACTAAATTCACCTCTTCAGGAAATCGTATATTAGCCACATGCTAAATGCTAACCGTAGATGAAGGATTTTCAGAATAAAAGCTTAACTGCTTGTGCACAAGAATTTCTGGTTTTTCAGTATAAAAGAGCATTAAAACTGACGGCATGTTTAAACTACATTTCCCCATTAAAACATTGATTTTAATTTCTAACAATGTCATTGAACAAAAATTACATACAATCAAAAAACAGCTGCGGGTGAAATTTATCCGTTGGCGGTTCTAGTGTTAAAGCGGACAAAAGGCACTGGAGAACACTTATTCATTAACACCCTTTAATGAAGCAAACTAATGCCTTAACTCACTCAAATACAGTTGTTTACTTATTTCGGTGAAAGAAATGTGCAAGTTTTAAAGGATGCGGATCGTCTCACCTTGATTCTGGCGCATTGCTTATCGTTTTAAAGATCTATTCTCACCCACCATCTTTGTTTGTGACGTAAAGAGTGTAAGAGTCACGTTTCTGACTGTTGCCTGTCAGTTCCGTTGCTATGGTTCCGTTGTTATGTGTACTGAAACGAGAGCCGGTATAATTCCACGCGCGAAAACAAAATAAAAATTGGAATACGTTATTTTAGACGTATGAAGGGTTAACGTTACATCTTAGGATGAGTGTTCATGTTCTGTATACATACTAACATATAAGGGTATACTTAGTGTGGTTACTGCATGTTTACTCGCTATAAGATTAACGTTGAATCACTGTTTTTCACTTCTTACTCAGTCAGCCAGAGTGCAGATATCACCATTAGATTCACAAACCTGAAACATCATCCATTTCTTCACTGCTGGTGATGACATCGTTGTCAACTGCTGATACTGCTACTTCTGCTGCTGCAGCTTGTGGCGCCTGCTTCAATGAAAATAACTTTCTAATATCCATAACTGTATACACAAGTTATTGAGCCGTTTCCGCTCTACATCCTGAACTCCTCCCTTCGATGCAATGCACTTCCGTTTTGGCGGACTGGGTTTGTTTTGCTAGCTAGCTCCGTTGTGCCGACAAAGCACTGATATCGCAGAGACAAAGAGGATATAACAATTACAACATGAAGAAAAGTGGTTCGGGAACTACGTGTGCGGTAGTTGGTTGCAATCACTCGAGAAAGCACCTGAACGAGTGGTTAGATAGAGAGTGCTACGACCACAAACCAGCACCCAGCACCCAGCCATGTTGTTCATTAAATACAGATAAACACAACAAATACTGCATGCATTGTATTTTTTAATATTATATATGAATATTTTCATAGTGATGTAATTGTGTGGGCTGCTTTTATATTTTAATTTGTAATACCTGTTAGGATTAAACATGTGATCTTTCTTGTTGAAGCCATTTCTTTAGTTTCCTCTAAACAATTAATTCATTCAGTGTTATTTATGTACAGTATGAGCTTAATATGAATGATGAACTGTGTTAAAAGAAATTGTAGCACTCTAAGGAACATATGAAATGCAATAATTCAATAACAGTGCAATAATGAAATTAAATTACATCAAACTTTATTTTCACTCAAACAGTACAGGCACATATGATATATTGCACAGCATAAAGAGATCATGTAAATTGTGCATTATGTAAACAACAGACAACTGTTGGCTCCTGTGGGCATGACCTAAATAAGGCAGTTTATTTTGGTTTTAAAATGCTGAGATATTTACTGCAGAACTGTAACCTTCCCTCAACAAAATCGTCAACAATTTTCGGGAGCATGTGGGCAAAGTAGAATGTGCGCAGCCTTATGATATGCCCCTGGACAAAGTCTTGGTCGTAGGGTACTTCGATTTCTAGGTGCTCAGTTTTGTTCCAGATCACCAACTTGGAGTGCTGAAGCCCTGTGCAGTGTATCCCAATTTGTACCTGCATATAGTAGCCTTTTGGACCATTGCAGGCAATATGGTAATCTATCCTATTTCCGTTTGCCACAGTTGTGATTTCACAGTTCTTTGTTGCCAAAAATTCTGCAAGTGACTTGTTTCCCAACACAGGTGATTTGATCTCCAACAGAATGTCTTTGTTTATCACTCCATCGGGAGATGCTGCAAGCCACGGATCCTTGTCGCACACCACTAAGCCTTTGGTTTCAATGCTGTTGCCCAGAGTTTCCAAATAGTCCCTTGCAAGTTCCTCCCCCTCCGCTCCTTGACGGGTTGCAGCATTGCCACGGAAGGATGGGTGTAAGTGTTCTGACAAAAACTTGTCGGGCGCCGTGGTTGAGCGAATGGGCACCTTTCTAGCTGTGCTCGCTGTGATGCGCACTCTCCGCGCATCATGCCAGACCTGTTCTTTGCTCTGTGCTTTTGTAACCTTCTCGATCTCCTCAAGCCGGGCTGTGGACATGTTAATGTACTTATCATAGAAGGTTCTGCATTTTACACAAGCCAGTGGTATGTGGTGCTCATCATGGGTTAGGAGATGGAGGTGTGGACATGGTGTTGGCTCGGTGATGGAAGAGGTATCAGCATTAAAGCAGAACTGCAGGAGGCTATTCCCAGGGCAATTGAAAAGTTCTGCCATTGGTGAGGCAAGTGTGTTCTTCCTCCACTCTTCATGAGTCCTAAAGAGTGTCACCTCCTGTGCCGGTTCTGGAGTGGTAGAGGATGGCTGTGAAGTTGGTGGCGGCTGGTAGAGATCCTTCCTGTTGTGTCGTTTGAAGCGCACATACTTCATCTTCCTCTGACCAGCATTTCTTTTAGACCCAGCATTCCACTGTTTCTGTCTGTCTGTGCAGGCAAGCCCGGTTTTCCCCTGTCTCACAGCATTTTCTACCTAGAGAGATAGAGTAAAAACAGTGCATAGATATTATAATGGGTTCACTGCAAACATGTCATATGATATAATACATCATGGCATACACACACTTTGCACTCTAGCCAAGTAGCCTATGATGTAGTTCGGATACCAACAACAAAAGACATAGGCCTAGGCTACAATGGTCAAATAATCTAGTTACCTTCCACAGGATCGCAGCTGAGTGGGAACAAGATCTCCCTGGTCCAGCAACACACCTAAATCCCGCAGTTTTGACTTCTCCAGCATCAGTTACCAGCACCCAAGCATTATGCCACGCATTGTTCAAACACTGGCTAGGCTCTACCTTTGCTTTTAGATAAACAAAACGATCATGTTTGTATGACATGACACAACCAACTTTGTTGCTGTGCAAATATTGATATGCCTTGGAGGCCTTCAGACTGTCCATTGCTTTTCCATCTATTGCCATGGATTGAACGAAGTAGGAGCAAATGTTGCTGTACGTTATGCTGGGCCACGTCGTCATGTTATCCTCCCAGTTTTGCACTGAATTCGGGTGGGGGAGAGTAACGCCATCTCCAGTCAAAGAAGTAGAATCGTGTTCCCAAGCTAGCATCACTGTTAGCATCGAAATCGCTGTGTTTACACCAGTGCCCGTCTGACTGTTTACACCGGTTTACACCGACAGACGCTGTGCAAAAGACTTCCGGCGGAAATGAAGTGCATTTGTGTAGGGTTATGGCGCTACCCGTGGTTTGTCGCGTAAACTTTTCTATAGGCTATTGGCTTAAAACTCGTCAGGCTCTAGGAAGGATCACTTCTTCCTCAGGGCAGGGAAGGCTACGCAGTACGCAGGCTAATGTCGCGCAGCGGCTGCCTCTCTGGTGGACTCCGGTACTGCACATTACTCCCGAGACATTTACAAAAAAAAAAATATATATATTTTTTTTTTAAGTGAAACATCCGGGGCTTTTCAGAAAACATCCGGGCTTGAGCCCAAGTAGCGCCGCCACTGGTAGCTAGCTAGCACCAGATGCATCTCTGGTACCGGTGCGCGCTCTCTCTCTCTCTCGCTCTCGCACGCACACAAAATGTATTTTTTCACACATAAAAATAAATGTTTTTTTTTGTTGTCATAACAATTTTTCCTCCTGGTCTCTGGCGCCCCCCCCATGTCATGCCTCTGCACCCCCCAGTGAGAAACACTGATCTAAAGATACACTCACTCTGGATGGCCTTCATTTGGCCTCCAGCGAAACCGTACAGAACCCCAGCATTATCTTTGATCAGGATATGTATTTTACTCCAACCACAAAGTGCGAGGACCACCTCCTTTCATCTACGTAATATTGCAAATATCAGGCACATCCTGCCTCAAAATGATACAGAAAACCTAGGCCATGCACGTGTTACTTCAAGGCTGAATTATTGCAATTCCCTATTATCAGGCTTTGCCAAAAAATCCCTTGACTCTTCATCTGATCCAAAATGCTACGGCATGCATTTTGACAAGAACATGTCAACAAAACCATATTACTGTTTACTGAATGCTGTATAGCTGCTCTGGCTTAGAATATAATTTAACATTTTCAAAATTTGAAAATGTAAATGTAACATTTTTCTCGTATCCTAAAAAACCTGTAATGGTTCAGGTTCCGCCATATGTTACGAGCTCATGGGACCCTTTAACTAGGGCATTGAGTACCCAGAATGCAGCAGGGTTATTATTATGTACTAGAGTCTCTACAAGTAGAATGGGAGCCAGAGCTTTCAGTTTTTGTTTGGGAGAAAGACACCTTCCCCAAATTTAAGAGCATTTATGATAAAGCTTATAGTTAGGGCTGGCTCAGGCTTGCCATGAACATCCTCCATTTCCCACAACTCTGTGGAGCTCAACCCATCACTTCAATGACAGATTCCAGGGAAGGCCAGACATGTTGTCTTTTAGAGTTTTTGTTGGTGACAGATCAGAAAAGGTTACTTGGATCTTACTTAAGATTTTGGTCTTTGATAAAAAAAACTGATTCCATTACACCGGGAAACTGTTTGGGAACTGTATTAGGAACCTTGAGCAAGGCACCAGACCCCATACTGGTCGCAACCCAGTCTCACAAAAAAACGGGAAATAGCTACGTCACCAGACGTAGTATGTTCACAAATAACCCTCTCAAGACGTGACATGGATACAATATCCGTTCCTATACATTTTTAATGACCGGTGTCCATGTCACGTGATCGAAAACTTTACCAGCCTGAAAAATAAAAAAACAGTATTGTAGGATAGTTTGGCCATTAAAATGCTTTTTTATTTGATTTCTTGCAAGAAGTGTATATTGTACTTCTGGATCTATGGTTTGATAGATATTACGAAGATTATTTGAGGTCTCACAAGGAGAACGTGTATAGACTACGTCTGTAAACTATAGAGGTTGCTCTGCACGCACCCCCTGAAATTGTGAGATTGATACGTCTTTCCCACTATTCATTTCTATTGACCATTGTCCATGTCAAGTTATCGTCAACTCTCACCGGGTGAAAACAGTATTTCCTGTCTCTGCGTTCTCATAGTAAAACCGGAAGTATTCCCCTCACTGTCAAATTATTTTACAGTGATATCTGCACGTATTTTGTGTTTTTCTCTTTCAATTCTGAGACACATTTATTTTTCAGAGTTTTGGATAGCTGACAACTTATAATTACCCATAATCCTCAGCTATCGTTGAAGTTTGGTGATTTGGATGTTTTAGCCGCAATGCACGTTGGGATATGGTGTTTATGCGATAAGAAATCGGAAAACATAAACAAACAACAAAAAAAACTTTATTTAAGATGTTACAAATAAGGTACAAGAAGCATACAATTCCATAATAACTTTGTATATTATTAGTGTACGACACTTATGTATGTATAACATCTGAATATATGTAGTTTTATTGATGTTGATGATCATTTTACAGGATATTCCTATATTATTTCACATATTTTAGTTCTACACATTAATATCAGATTTTTAAAACATATATATATATATATATATATATATATATATTTGTGAAGATACTACATCTTGCCCCGTGGACCAATGTAGCTATTTCACGTTTTTTTTTGTGAGACTGGGTTGCTGATCCCTGAACCTCCACACTGCTCTACTGATAGTAGGAAAAATACATGGTATTCCTGCTACCCTCGACTGTGACGATAAAAATATGATTCAAAGTTCTCTACTTATGTTAGAGCACTTCCTTTTCTAGACCCAAACCACAGCATGGTCCATTATCATTCAGCCCTGTTTAAGGTTAAAGTTATTGAGTAATTGAGCTCTTACACAATAGGAAATGGAACAAACAATGAATATCCTTATCTCCACTGCCAGGGCACATATACAGACTTAATTCTTAGCTTTCACTCAGATAATAGTCTCAACAAATTTCAAACTTAGTCTTGTACCACCTGCTTATAGTTAAAAACATGACTAAAACTACATCTACCAAACTTTTTCAGATTGCTGCCTCTTTAATGCTGCACGAGCCGTAAGGAGAGCTTGCAGACTGGTTGTCCTTTCAGCGATCATGGGAAGTATAGTGATCATGTCTCCACATCCTTGCTCCTAAAAGGGAAGAATGTCAAGCAAATAATTTCAATTATCAGAGCGCCTGTGGATTTGCACTATAAAGAGCAGCATGCACAGCGTGGCTAGAGTTTCATCAACATGGAGGGTGGTCCTTACTCGGTACTGGTCGTTTCACTCATGCTCAGTGGCAGCCATGGTTTAATCCACCAACCAAGGGTAGTTCCTTTAAACAAGATGAAAGACAAGATATGCAGGAGTGTTTAAAGTTTCATGTCAGATTTGTAGACTGAGGCCTTTTCTTTCATGTATTAATAAGACCAGTGAACATCTGAGCTGAGAGATTATGGACTGAAATCAGCCTAAATATGAATAAGTCAGCTCGTGTTAATGTGATTTGGATCTCTGCTTTTCATCTTCCTAAGTGTCAGAGCAGGAGAGAGGGAGTCATTATAGGGATCGGTTGATGAGACCCTCGCAGTTTCACACAAACCTCCTCCCTGTCTTTTGCTTTGAGGGCCCCAGCATGGCATTGAAAATAGTGTTTTTTGTTTTCTCCAGTAATTCTGTTGATCACGTGCCGTCAGTCAGCGGGGGTTCAGTGAGAAAGTTCCAACAAGTCCTCCAACTCATACGACCAAATGGGCCGATTGTTCAGGCCCTTATTACGACCAGATATGTTGTTTGTTCAAGCGCTTAATACTTCCTATAATTAAGTTTTAAAGTTTTCGCCCTCTAGTGCTCCCGTTGAATGCTAACGTTACAGATGGTCGTTTATTCACAAATAACCCTCTCTGTAAAATCCTAAATTGTAGGATAGTTTGGCCATTAAAACGCTTTTTGATTAGATTTCTAGCGAGAAGTGTATATTGTACTTTTAGAATCCACGTCCAGTCGATATGTATGATCTATAGTTTGATAGGTATTACGAAGATGGTTTGAGGTGTGCGGCAGCCTCCATGTAAAGTTACGGGTTCAAAACAGTATTTCCGGTCTCGAAATTTTCATAATAAAACCAATGATCAAATGATTTAACAGTGATATCTGCAGTACTCATCAACTAAAAAACATCCGTTTATCCTTCTTTATTATACAACATGTATTGGTTTAAATTGTGTACAATGCTTTTGTGTTTTTCCCATAGGTTTTTCTCTTTCGATTCGGAGAGACACCTTTCTTTTTTCAGAGGTTTTGATAGGCTAAAACATTGATTGTTTTAGCCGCAATGCATGTCGGGATATGATGTTTTTGCGATATGAAATCGGAAAAACATTTTTTTTAAAATAAAATAATACTTTATTCCGAGTGTTCTTGCTTTTCTCTTTGGAAGTCATCACATAACGGCATTGAAATACAGGGTTCGGCTGCATTAAATATTACACATCCGCCGTAGATATTTATTTATAGAGCCCTGATGAGAAGACCTTTTGACAAACTGTAAGAAATGTTGCCAAAACTGAATACGTGACGTGAATCATAAATATATTTGCAATTAAACAACATCTTCCATTTCTTTTCACGAAATACGTCTCCTTGCAGTATCAATACTAATTCGGCTGACTTTTATAATTGATCCAATTGATCCAATTATATTTACACAATAACGGTGCACAGCTGATAGAAAGGGATTTTTTTGTAGTTTTTAAAGATATTATTTACTACCTTTCCGACTCCTCATACTTGCCAACCATCCCGATTTTCGCGGGAGACTCCCGATTTCACTGCCCTCTCCCGGTTTCCTCCCGGGGTCATATTTCTCCCGAATTTCTCCTGATTTCTGACAAAATCAGATTTACTCACGACTGTTTCCACTCGGACTTTAATACAGCTACACCATTGTTTGTTTTCCATGGTAGCGCGTCTGTTTAGCAGCGCGCACAACTGAAAGTCTGAGATGGTGAGAAAGATAGCCACAGAAAACTGAACAAGAATCTACAACTCCACCCTCTGCTCACTCCTTTCCTACAATAAGCATGTTAATGTTAATCTAACAGCTCCGGCGATCCACTGGTTTTGAAATGCTCCCGATTTCTGAGGTCTTAAGGTTGGCAAGTATGATGGCAGTAGCCATCGATCATCTTAAGATAAGATATACTTTATTGATCCCAAGTTGGAAATGTTTTCGTTACATCAGCATGTGTAACAGTTGTAAATATGCAGTGGTGTTTATTTGTAAATCATTTAGTATAATCACACAAATTCTGTGTTTTATATTTAATAATTCTGTGTTCTACATCAATTGAATGTTCAATACCTGACAAGGTCGGAGATGAAAAACTTGGGTCACAACCTTACCTGCATTGCAATGACTCTAAACGTGTAATAACGTGCTTTAACCACTAGGTGGTGCGGGTTAAAAAGCGGTCAAGTGTACAATGTTAACACAATAAATGATGCTGCTGTTTCCGGTTTAGTTTATGACGGATGCATTTTGTTATACACACATATATTGTTTTGATATTTGTAACACCAAACCGACAGAAAATATGGTCTTAACATGACCCAGTGGTCTAGTTAATAAAAAATATACTATCAAACATAATATTAAAATGAACTCTTATTTTGAAAATATAGCTTCCTGTGTTCGAATGAGCTGCTCCGACAAAATTAGAAGGAAAAAACGATGAAACAATACAGATGTCAGTAGTCTGAGCCCCTACTCTCCCCATAACTGATGGCAACAAAAGTCCTAAATTATACAATTAAAATAAAGAGGTAAAAACAATAAGTGTGGCTTGATATTGAGTAGAAAAAAGGTTGATAAACGCTGTGAGAATGGGTCTGCGGAGAGCATTTCTCCGCGATCCCAACTCGTCTATTACCAACATTCAGGGAACTCTATGCAAGCCAATGGGACGCCCTGATAGTCGAACATTTACTGTAAAGGGTCCCCCCACTGCGTTTGGTAGGGACGCCAAGGGATCCTGACATAACGTCACTATAGTACGACTTGGGAGTGAGAATGTGTTGTTTTGGCCGCTGGATCTCAACATTTAAATTAATAGTAACTAGGGCTTTTTATTTATTTAATCGCTATTAATCGCATGATTGTCCATAGTTAATCGCGATTAATCGCAAATTAATCGCAAATTAATCGCACATTTTGTATGTGTTCTAAATGTACCTTAGAGGGATATTTTTCAAGTTTTTAATACTCTTATCAACATATGAGTGGACAAATATGCTTTAGGCAAATGTTTGTTTATAATCATTTGAACAATGTCAAATATTCTCATGAATATTAAACACAACAACCTCTGAACATTACAAATATTCGCCTCAATTCAACCTGGAACCTCTCTCATACAATCCAAAAATACAATACTGTGTGTGTGTGTGTGTGTGTGTGTGTGTGTGTGTGTGTGGGTGTGTGTGTGTGTGTGTGTGTGTGTGTGTGTGTGTGTGTGTGTGTGTGTGTGTGTGTGTGTGTGTGTGTGTGTGTGTGTGTGTGTGTGTGTGTGTGTGTGTGCGTGTGTGCGTGCGTGCGTGCGTGCGTGTGTGTGTGTGTGTCTGTGTGTGGAGACACTGTGATGGATCGTTGGAGTTATGTGCAACTCAAGGCATATGCTCGAAAAGGAGCTGCCTGGACGCCACAATCATGTTGCGCGCACTATCCGTGCTGAGTGTGCTGACTTTTCATACAATGTCCCACTGTCTGGCTACCTGCATAAAGTCAAGTGCTCAGTGCAGTTGTTGGCAAAATGTCGCTCCTCTGTTTTCATTGTAACAGAGGAGAAAATGTTACATTTGCCTCATTGGACTTCACAGTTTGTAAAGAATATCAGTATGACAATACGACACCCTCTGTCCTTAGACCCTCACATCGTACAAGGAAAAACTTCCGGAGAAAACCCACAGTTTAAAGGGGAACATGGGAGAAACCTCAGGGAGAGCAACAGAGGAGGGATCCCTCTCCCAGGACGGACAGAATGGCAATAGATGCCGTGTGTAAATTGAAAAGATAATCGGTTGCAACATAGGTAGTACAAATGTTTGGAAATGTGTGTATAATAGGAAGATGAATCCACGAGGATATCCATCCAGGACTTATGATACAGGATCGTAGCAACAGGATCATCCATGACTCCGGATCCCGGCGTATATAGACACCAAAAAGAAAGAAATTTGGGGAAGCTGGGTTAATCGGAACATGAGAGTACACAGGTACAGTGGGGCAAAAAAGTATTTAGTCAGCCACCAATTGTGCAAGTTCTCCCACTTAAAAAGATGAGAGAGGCCTGTAATTTTCATCCTAGGTATAGCTCAACTAAGAGAGACAAAATGAGAAAAAAAATCCAGAAAATCACATTTTCTGATTTTTAAAGAATCTATTTGCAAATTATGGTGGAAAATAAGTATTTGGTCAATAACAAAAGTTAATCTCAATACTTTTTTATATACCCTTTGTTGGCAATGACAGAGGTCAAACGTTTTCTGTAAGTCTTCACAAGGTTTTCACACACTGTTGCTGGTATTTTTGGCTCATTCCTCCATGCAGATCTAGAGCAGTGATGTTTTGGGGCTGTCGCTGGGCAACACGGACTTTCAACTCCCTCCAAAGATGTTCTATGGGGTTGAGATCTGGAGAGTGGCTAGGCCACTCCAGGACCTTGAAATGCTTCTTACCAAGCCACTCCTTCGTGTGTTTGGGATCATTGTCATGCTGAAAGACCCAGCCACGTTTCATCTTCAATGCCCTTGCTGATGGAAGGAGGTTGTCACTCAAAATCTCACGATACATGGCCCCATTCATTATTTCCTTTACACGGATCAGTCGTCCTGGTCCCTTTGCAGAAAAACCGCCCCAAATCATGATGTTTCCACCCCTATGTTTCACAGTAGGTATGGTGTTCTTTGGATGCAACTCAGCATTCTTTCTCCTCCAAACACGTCTAGTTGAGTTTTTACCAAAAAGTTCTATTTTGGTTTCATCTGACCATATGACATTCTCCCAATCCTCTTCTGGATCATCTAAATGCTCTCGAGCAAACTTCAGACGGGCCTGGACATGTACTGGCTTAAGCAGGGGGACACGTCTGGCACTGCATGATTTGAGTCCCTGGCGGCGTGGTGTGTTACTGCAACACACTCTCACTCCATAAACGTCCAGGAGCGACGCTTGGTCAGGGTCCCGTGGCGTGCAGTTGTGACTCTCCTAGGCTCCTTCAGCTTCATAAAGGGACGCAAATAGCTTTCAACTGATTGCAATGTATTCCCATCTGCGGCGGGATTTGACGCTCATGGAAGCACGGCATTCGTTTGTGTCGGCTGCCCTTAAAGGCAATGTGAGCGTCCATTCCCATTGGATAACGGAGAATTGTACACTCGGAAGTAAGTATTCCCCTTACTGTCGATTGATTTTACAGTGATATCCTCACTACTCATCGACTAAAAAACACCAGATTATCCTTGTTAATTACACAACATTGATTGGTTTAAATAGTTTGCAATGCTTTTGTATTTTTCCCCTTCGATTCGGAGAAACAAATATTTTTTCGGAGTAAAGGATGGTAAAAGACACTACACTACCCAGAATCCCCAGCTATCGTTTAGGACTACACCTTGTGCTCTGTTTGACAAACCCCGTGGTTAGTTCTCAAGCTCTTTGATTTGTTGACCTCCAACTGCATTCCATATGAAAACGTTTTGTAAAAGATAAAATCATACTTTATTCAGCAGTGCTTGCTTTACTCTTTGAAAGTCATCACATGAATGCATTGTAATAAATGATTCGGCTGCATTAAATATTACACATCTGTCGTATTTCTTTTTTTAAATGTATCTACAGAGATCGGGCTCAGAATAGACCGGAAACTATTCTTTTACCGTTCAGTTTGAATTTCACAATAAAGTTAGTAGTAATATTTTGTATTGATATTATTGTTTTTTATTAACTACTAGACCGCTGGGTCATGTTAAGACCATCTTTTCTGTGTTGCTGTGGGTTTTTTCCATCGCTTTTCTGTTACAAATATTAAAACAATAACTAAATATATCCGTCATAAACTAAACCAGAAAGAGCAGTATATTTTATTTTGTTAACACTGTAAACTTGACAGCTTTTTAACCCAAACCACCTACTGGTTAAAGCATGTTATTACACGTTTAGAGTAATGCAATGCAAGTAGATTGTGTTGCTTTTTAATGACTGTTTAAAATGCCTTTTTCTTAATGTCTTTTATTATTATTAACTACTTGTTACTTGTTGCTAGGGACGCTGCTATCAATATTATTTATGTAATGTTGTGTAACTGTTTAATGCTTTTATCTTTATTGCTTCCCCCTTCCCCGTCAATGTATAGTGTTTGTCCACAGCGCAAACGTATTAGTTTAACAAAATCCGCATCTAAAATTGTGGCATAGATACCCTACGTTATTTTCCCCTGTGCAATTCTCCATTTACTCAACAATAACACATAATTATCCTTGTGTTTATTTATTTGTTTGATTAATAAACACAAGTCGGAGTCCGTCAGGACCGAGGGTCGGAGCAGCTCATTTGCTTGAGAGAATATTACACCCGGAATTAAGTATTCTCTCCGCTTCGCTTGACAAACCCTGTGACAGTCCTCAAGCTCTGTGATTGGAGAGTGTGCTCTGAGGGTTACGCTGAGCGTCGAACAGCACTTGAAATGGGCTGGAACCACGGCAGACTTTCCAAAACTGAATTTGAACGGGTCCACCCCGTCCCCCCCTCCCCAGAACTACACATGCTGGCTATTGTGTTTCGCAACATGTTCTCTATCTATGGCACGTCTCTACTGGGAGTTATAGTTTTAAAAGACGTTTTCGTATTTCCCATAATAAGAAGTTGCCAGTATTAAACTGTGTACATCCCTGGAGGTTTAGGGGATAGGAAACACTCAAATTTAAAACATATAATTAATAAATGGGTGAAAATTGCTTGTGCCCATAATGGGCAGCATTAATATATATACCCACATGCCAGCTAAGGTCAGAAGAGCTTTATTTAACAGCTGGTCTTGTGACCCCTCCTGTTGTTAATTGATAAGCCTGAAACATGCACTTGTCAAGGTTCAGAGGCACATTTTGCAAATATGAGGAAAGCAGAAAGTTTGATACAGTGTATTTCTGGTATATTCATTTTAATGTCACCTTATATAGAATGTGTGTTAAACTTGTGATTTCTGCATGGAGTGACTTCTGCCTAGCAGATACCAAGAGGAGGCCCCTAGGGTCTCTCTGTTAATTATCAATAGTCCTTGCAATTAAGGGGAATTCCCAGAGACATTTTCCTTAGATATAATGCAGTTAAATTCTTGTTAGTTAAGGATGCACATCCTGCAGGCCTTGAGAATTGAGTCACACAGTTAAACGAGACCATAGTCCTTTGTTCTCATTTTTAAATGTATTCATTCCAGATAGCTGACTTTTAGGTGAGAAGAAGGTCAGGGAAGACCTTAGGGCAAGGGAACAGTTAACTTCTGTTGGTTGACTGATTCTGTGGCCGTCATGACACACACATACACTGTAAGAAGCAACAGATGGAACAAACAACTGCTGACTTACTGCCTGGGGTCCCGCCCAGAAGTGAAACCGACCAATGGAACACTGCCAACTCACTGGCTAGCTCGCTCAGTCGCCAATAAACAAATAGCTAGGGAAGAGCAAGCGACAAAACTCCTCCCCACCTGTGTATAAATGTTGTGATCATTTTGAAGATCGGCGCTCTTGTTTTTTGACTGGCCGCTCCTGAGACGTGTCTCACGCGGTGGTAGAACTTGGGCCCGGAGTACTCTGTATTTTGAAGCTGCTGTTGCAGAGTGCTTCGTGATTCACTGTAAATCGTAATAAGTTGACTTTACTTAACAAAGTTCAGGAAACCGATTGCCTCAACATTTCCAAGTAAAGTTAATCATTAATTTTAAGTTGTTTCAACTTAAAAGTACTGAGTTCAGGCAACTTATGTCATTACAGTAAACTTGAGTAGACCCAACTCAAGATCATTCATTACGATGACTATAAAAAGTTAGTTTAGACAACTAAAAGATCTGAGTTATGTTAAATTAGCACAACTCATAATAAAAAGTGAACCTTACTTGTCAAAGCAGTTCATTTTACTAGGGTAATATCAGGAAACCGATTGCCTCAACATTTTCAAGTAAGCTGAACTTAAAATGTTAAGCTGTTGTAACAAACAAGACATTTAAATGGTAATGATAATCACATTTTATTTGTTTTGTTAACAAACATATTTGGAGAGGCTGACTTCTGTACTTCCATCAGAAACATTTACACATTTATACAAACATACTCTGTGTGTACTGCAACGCGGCCTTTGAAAAAGAATAATAATAATAACAAAGAAAAATGTATTTTCCAAAAGAGTAAAGGTCCCAGTGGTAGGTGCTCTGACTCAATGCATCAGGGCATTTTTGAGGCTGACTTCTGTGCTTCCATAAGAAAAATGTACACATTTATACAAAAACAAACTGTTTTAAACTCTGTGTGTACTGCAACGCGGCCTTTGAAAAAGAATAATAACAAAGAAAAATGTATTTTCCAAAAGAGAAAAGGTCCCAGTGGGAGGTGCTCTGACTCAATGCATCAGGGCATTTTTGAGTGATTGCAGTTTTGGTTTAAGGGACTTATGGCCAAGTGAGAGCATCACCCTTTGAATAAATTCAAAACTGTTCTTTAGTTGTTGAGGGTATTGCAAATTTAGGGCGTAGATGAGTCCAAAAAGTAGGCACATGGCATCTGGGAGAGTATTGATGCCGTCCATCACCATTTTCCCTTCCAATATGATGGCGATTGATGACGGTGCAAGGTGGAGTGAGTCAGGTGAAGCCAGGCTGTCTTCAGGGATGACTGTAAGGATCCCGATGGAGCTGTTGGAGATGTCCGGGTCATCACAATCCTATAACATAGGCAACAGTAAAATTACAACCACAATAACATTTTAAATGCAGAGTTTACCTTGGCCTGCTGAAGGCCCACTTTTGGCCAGTATCATAACAAAAGCTAAAATATATTTATGTAACACAAGGGACAGGATAAAATAGATTGGGCGTCCTGTGGCCTAGAATTTAAATAATGATGAAAAAAGACTACTTACAAAGCAAGTCTTGAAGAAGTCATTGTTTTCATCACCCAGGATGACAGGAAGGCCTCGGAGGACTGCTGTTCGCTTGCCATTAACATCTGTACCCTGAAATATATTGAAACACACATTACTCATAAGTGGTGAAGAATAATTTGTTAGCAGAAAACAAAAAATGTATGTTATTTGTGTATGAAAAAACTTACCGCTGGTGCCACCTGTTGCAGATACCCCTCAAGTTTGCGACCGACACTTCCCCCCTTGGATTTAAAGATGTCAAAGAAGCGGGGAGTGTATTTATCCAGTTCTTTGAAGAATTCTATCTTCAAATTTTTGCTCGACACGCGACAGAATTCTGCCACAATCTATGGGAAAGGTTAGACAAATTTAAGATTTTAAAATCTCATTTAAAGCCATCTTGGTCCTACATTAAAGAATAAAAAACACTAACATAAATGGTGCTAAAAGTAAAGTATGGAGGCATTATTGTAGCAAAACTATTAAACGTGTATCTTAATCTGTGTGTGCGTATTCAGATGTGTTAACGTATAATACAATCAGTAAATATGTTCTGAGATTTTTGAGCATGAACAGGAATCTTCAAATGTGTATTAAGATTCTATCTGAGATTCTATCTATCTCCAAAACTTAAAATACAGACAAGTGTCTTTTTACACAACTTTTGCAATACTTTTCCTAGGAAGATTTATAAATGCATGCAGCAACAAATGTGTCTGGGGATTTGTCAAATACACATTCACAAATCTTAGGACACATTTACAGATTGTTTTAAAGATTTCGATATATGATGTTTTGATAGAATAATGGCCCCATATAAAGTGCTTTACAAAGAATCATGTCACTTCAGTCGGACAATTTGAGACAATCAGATATAGAAGTGTTGTAAATCTGTATATCTGGAGGGCTTTGCAATACTAGTTTCCTGCCCAGTGTAATTGTTTTGTGTTGCTTTTGTTTGAGCAGACATTTTGGGACTCTGAATTACAATAAGCAATTCATTTTTCCCCCCCTGTGTTTTGATAAAATGTGCATAACCAAAATGATAAAATGATATTCGAATTTAAACCATCCTAAAACAGGTAAACAGTTTCAAAATACCTGACTTTCAGCAAAGAGTGCTGGCCATCTTTCCATGATGTCCTTTACTGGTGGCTCCAAGGTCACAAACTCCCTTCTTCTCAGGGCAAAAGTAGAGTCCATGTTCTTGTTTAACAGAGTGGCATTTGGAGATCTTTTTTTCATCTCTTCCACAAGTTCCGTTATTTTGGACTCCATACTAGTCTCATCTTCACCATCAGGTAAATTGGGTAGGAAGTTCACTTAAAACCGCTTGGGTCTTTTGAAAGGTCTTTGAGGCGCTTGGCCATTTCTTTTCCCTTCATTTATGGCAACATCATTACACCCAGCTCGGCGTAGTTTTGTGCGATAATTACCCATTTTAAATTTGACGCTATTTTTCCAGCCATTACATCCATTGGAGGAGCCTGGTTCAGCGAGACATGGATGTTTTTGAATAAGAGCAGTTGCAACATCAAGGTATTCTTCATCACAGGGATATGCCTTGAAGCTGTAAATAGACTCAGCAAGTTTTTCGAGGATCTCATGCTTCATGTCCCTGGGCACTTGTAGATATTTCTTGTCCCTCATATAGAGGAGATTTGCTTGGCGTAATCTGTATTCAATGTCTACAGGAAAAGAAGGAATTTCAAAGTTGTCTGGCCATGGAGACCTTGTAAGACTTGACCGACTTTCGGGGGAGGAAATAGACATGGTCTCTGTGTCAGCAGTGCTTGGTGTGGGTGTTGGCACCAGGGAGAGGATCTTTATGGTGGGTTGCTCAGGCAGGTCAGCAATGTCAGCCAGGTTGACGAGTGCATTGTTGAAATCTGGATCCTCATACTGAAGGCAGAACTTGTATTGAAGACCCAGCTTGCCCTCAAGCTGTTCAACAAGTGATTCAAGTGTCTGAGGTTTCTCATTCAGTGTAATCTTCCTAATGTCACCGTCATGCACAATTACTCGTAGAATGGTCCGTGTCCCCATTGTTTGTTGTGATTCTAAAAAAGGATTCCAAAAAATGAAGTTAAATTCCTGTTTGATACTTCAAATCACATCCAGTCAGCACATAATATAATGTCTAAGGGTCACAAATGTTCTGCCTCTAATTTTGTAGGCTGCCAGAGGAAACGGGTCATTCAGATCACACAACATGTGCACCGAAAGTGATGACCCATGACTGCATAGCTCATAAGAACGCAGGTGCTCATTATACCATGCTGTCAGATGTTCGCACAAAAACAATACATCACTGTTAATGACAATGATTTTGTCAATTTGCCTGAAATCTGGTAGAGCTGAACAAGCACCAACAGACACAATCATATCTGGACTGTATTTGATGCCTTCAATGCTCACAGATGATGCAACAAAGACAGTGTTCTGAGCTGCATTCTTCTGTTTCAGTAAGTTCTGAATATTCTCTGGGAAAGATGAAACCAATGAAACTGTCACCTTGTCCATTTGTATAGAAGGTTTGAAAAATGAGGAGGAATCCACATGGTATGCCATCATTCTTTGATGCCTGACAGCCAGAGTTTGTGTGACGTTTTTGAAGTTTTTTGTGTTGCGAATGACTTGTTTGAAAAATTTGTGTTTGCCTTCAAAGCGCATTGTCCACATGTCTCTGAGTGGCCCATGTATTCTCATCAGCTGTGGATAATGCTTAACAAAGTGGTGCTTGGGGCGCAATCTGAAATGAGGAAATACTTCTAAAAGTAAGCCTCTATGCTCTGAGATCTTGGCCTCGAGAAAATCAATAGAATCTTCCGTTAATCTAAATGATGCTGCCAGGTCTAGTATGTCCTTCAAAAGCATCAAAATTTCCCATGTTTGATCATTCTCTGGGACATCAAATCCAATCATGAGTGGGAGAAGTCTTGTCAGGGCCCAGTTTTCATGGGCGTTCCCGCCGATGGTACCTCTAGAAGCAAATGTAGCTGGGATGGTCTGAGGCTGATCAGTTTTGTCAGTGAATTTGTAAGGGAAGTTTTTGATGGCTTCATTCAAGGACTCAACAGAGATGTACTTCTTGGAGATCAAATCCTTAATACACAAAGACATCTCAATCGGGACGATACCCTCCAAGAGGTCATGCATTAGGTCAGGTGGAAACCCAGTGACGGTGTGGAAATGTTCCAAATTCTCTCTTAAAACACAAGGACCTTTAACCCCATACTGTTTTACCAAAGTTGGATCCTCTAAAACTTGAGAAACTTGCATGTCATGATTCTGGCTGGTTCTGCGCTCAAATTCTCCTGAACGGACCTCTTTCAGCTGAATGTCACTCTTCTTCACCATGCAAAATCGGCAAGGGTGCTCCACTGTGAAACATTCCTGGAAACCAGCCAAAGAATGAGCCCCTAGGTTATCAGCTGACACATAGAGTACAGTTCCTTTCACACACTCGCCTAACTGTTCAACATAGACACCGTGTTTTTCAAGAGTAACCAGGTCTTTTAAAAGTGGGTGAAGGACATCAGCATAGCCATACTGTTTGACTGCACTTGCTCTGCATAACATTGCTAGCTGAATAGAGTGAAGAGAAGATCTGTGTTTTGCCGGAAGATTGGCAAGGACCCAATACACACCACACAGTTTGTGTTTCTTTCTTGAAGTGCCCAGAGGATTGGCTATCTCAAAGTCATCAATGTAAAGCCCAAGGACAATCCGGAGGGTCTCAGTTTTAAAGAAAGCCTTCTCACGATAGTGTGTGCCATCTCTATAAGTGTTGTATCCATCAACAGAGGCATCTTGACTGAGAAGTTTTTCTAAAACATCAGCTCTGTTTAACAATTTTTGTAACATTTCCATGATTGGCACAAAAGTTAGTGATTTTGATTCTTGTCCAAGCTTGTATTCAACTGGCATCACTAGAGGGAATTCCTTTTCAAAATATGATGCTCTTTTACAAGCTGTGGAGAGTGACCTGCCAGCATCAGTCATTTTCAGGAACTGGTTATTCTCTTTGACAGCATTTGTAATCTCCCTCAAAACAGAATCACTGTCAGTGACACCATGTTCATCAAGAATGTTCTTAATGGCATTATGCAAAAGAGGCTCTGATAAAAGAACAATCTGATTCAGATGTTGGATTACTTCCTGTACTGCAATGTCAGATATATGCAAGATTGCCTGCAGTTTTAGAAATACAGAGGCTAAATTGTGTTCCAGTTGATGCGGTAAATCATCCAGATGTTCAATTTGAGCCTCTTCCTCATTTTCCTCTTGAAAAAAAACGATAGGATCATTGTGAAGAGCCTCATCTTGTGGTGCATCTTGAGACAGATTTGGATCTGAATTGTAAGCTGCACTGGTCACAGCAATGTCAGGCTTCAACTTCTTCTGTCTTGGATGACTATGTTCTTTACATTTATGAGCATTAAATGTTGAGTACACATTGCTCTCAAAAGTGCAGTTTTCAAATGGACATTTCACCATTTCCTGTTTTTTAAGATGTTGGCGCAAATGGGTGAAGAAAACGACTTCTGTACAGGGTTCTTCAAAATCGCAAAGAGGACAATGGTATATCACAGGGATTTCACCAGCTTCGCTCATCTGCATATCATGGAAGTGATGTCTTGTTAAATGGACTTTCAAGGCATTAAATGACTTGAATGAACACAGACAATCTTTGTAGAGGCATGGAATTGGAGTGGTTCTGGCATAGCTTCCATGTTTTAAGCGATAGTGCTTCAATAGCTGAGCCCTCTTTTCACAAGAAAATATGCAGTACTTACACTTCCAATGCATGTTTTCTGTCTCTGAAGATCAATACCTACAGACAAAAAATTGAAAAACACAATAAGTTAAACTGCATTCAAACTATACAGGGTTTCTGCACAAATTCTGAAATGAATTTTCATGCATTTCCAGACCATGACAAAATATAGAATAACACTTTACCAAACTAATAATGCAAATAAGGCCTGCAACTATGTTAGAAATAATTTAGAAATGTTTTTTAATATCGTCTTGTGTTATTTTACAATGTTTGAAAATATACAATCCGCCCGTATATATATATCAGTATGTAGTTAAATGTGACGTTTTTTAATTGTAATTAAATTAATTCATTTATAAGGCAGCTTGTGTTAAAATATTGCATGTAAAATATTAGTTTTTAGTGTTTTAGGACGCGGTAGGGCTGTGCGGTATGACAACAAATGATATGATGGTATTTTTCCTAATTATAACGCAGTGTGTGCTCTCGTGTGTGTGTCGGGAGGGGAGCCCCGCCCTTCAGAAACAGAGCTGAGGAGAATGTCTTTTTCTAATTTATTTTTTATATATGCAAATTGCAACTGAAGTAATCTATCTACGGTCACTTTATGCATTGAACATGTGCTCTTTTATTAAATAAACTAAACGCTTATGTTATTTATCCAATTTATGTGCATGTTTCAGTGTCCACTGCGTTGCTTTGCACGTTCTCTCCTCAGCTCTGTTTCTGAAGGGCGGGGCTCCCCTCCCGACACACACACACACACACACACAAATGCACACACTCACTGTCAGAGACAAGAGCGGAGGAAAGGAGGAGAACAACAAAGTGTAAAAAGTCAAACAACAAAAGTCAAAATCCCGTTTGTGTCCCACACACTTTCAAATTAGTTTATCATTATTTGTTTAGCCTCAAGCCGTCATGTCACGGAGGAGCAGGACACACAGCCTGCCTAAAACGAACGTAGCTTGCACATTCTAAAAATAGCTCACTGATGATGATGAGCAAGTAAAAATTGTTAAAGAGCAACTTGCAGGTTAGAGACACCAGTGAATAAATGTGTAGGAAAATGATGAATACGCTAGATTTTCAAAAAAATATACAGAAATATACACTACAGTGACATCTGGCGTCGTTTTGGCTTTAATATCGTCTGTTAGCTGAGTTTCTTCCCGTGAAGTGGGTATGCATCATTAATAGGTTTTTAAATGTTAAGAAGCCCTCAGACGCTGTTTTTTGCAAGATGTTGCGTCCCGCGGGGGCAACCCGGCTTAACAGGCTAAAGTGAGAACAATAGCAACGCCTAAAATGGCGGTAGAGGAGAGTGCAGCAGTGGCTAATGTGTGCTAACAGGGAATGCAGCAGTTGCTAAATGTTTCAACCGTTAACGAACATGCTGCTTTTGCTTTTACACAAGTTTTCTTCAAATACATTTATTTTACCGGAATTAATTCCACGGCATATGACCTACATGACGGGCTAACTTTCTTAGCTTCAAAGTTAGCTCTTAGCCTCTTACCTTATAGCCTTACCACGATTTTTACTTAAACGCGGTAAAAGTCGGTTTTCATCTGACTAAAGAGGATGACTCATTACAAAAAATAACGATAGCTAACCCTGAATGATTTTGGCTAACTTCCCAACTCTAGCACAATATTGTTTGTTAAAACGTACCTTCTCATACGGCTCTGCTTCTCATGTCCAGACTCTCGACAATGCTTTCTTCCCGCTTCGTTCCATGACCCATGACGTCGGTCTGACGTCTCTGTGGCAAACTGCGCATGTGTAGTCGCCGAAGCCTTCCGAGTTCTGTCGAGTTTCTCCGAGTGGTGTCCACGTGTGTTCAAAGAGAGCTGCTCACTCATACTTTAAAGTAACGGTTACTTCAAGCTGATGAGTTAAATAACTTCTCTCACAAGAAAGTAGTTTTAACTTTGTTATATTGAGTTAAGTTAACAAATAATGTAGATATCAGTTGATGTCACTATTTTGTTTAAGTAAGGTTAACAATTACAATTTACAGTGTTAGGTGATTGGGTGATGTATTGTATGTTTTACCATTAAAACAGATTATGTTTAACCCTTATCCTGGCTGCCTTGAATTTTTCCTTCTTTTGAGAACCCGCTCATATAGGAACGGCGCGGAGCAGAGGTTCTGCCCCAACAAATTGGTGAATCCCGACGTGATGAAGTCATGACGTGGTGACGTGAGGACGTGGTGACGTGGTGACGTCATGAGTAGGTTTTTTTTAGAGGAAAACACTAGCAGCCAGCGGACGGAGAAGTCCGGAGAAGATGCCTAGAATAATCTCTGACAACGGAAAAGGTGAGTAGGCAACTGTGATTATCAAACATCTGTAATTGGCTATATAACCCACATTTTAGAGTAGTCAGAGATATTCCGGTGTCATAGTTGTTACGGTGGAATATGCAATACATATTTTAGGTAGGTAGGAAAGTTATATACATATAAAAGTGAAGCAGCGAAGTATTTCAGCGTAGGGTATTGAGTCTCTAACGGCTGGAAGGGTATAGAGTCCCTAGCTTAAGTGAAGGTATCGAGTCCTCACAAGCTATACTTCCTGGGGGAGGCGCGTTATAAGTCAGTGTAGTGTTGGTTGCGGGTATAGAGTCCCGCACGGCAGCTAGCTGAAGGTGCTAGTGTTGAGTCTGCATCTAAGACTAAATGAAATAACAGATCTGACGCTCATGGGGCGGGAGGTGCGTTATAAGTCTGTTGGGGTTAACTCCCATTCTGTTGAAAGAAATATTGCATCTTAAAAGCTGGACAGACAGTAAGGAGGATATATTTCTTGTGAATAAATAGAATATATTATTGAACATAAAACAGCCTTAGTCAGATGAATAGATACGGAGTCATAATAGAGGGAGTATTTGAACAAAAAAAGCATGAGTTAAGAGCTTACGAGAATAGTTGGTTCAAGCAGAAAAATTGAATAAAATGATAGCAGAAGTGTTAATTGTTGAAATAAGCCCCCCTTCTCTTGAAAAGGATGACAAGTCCAGCGGGGGATGTTTCTGTCTTTGTCTGTGAGAGCCCCCCCCCTTTTTCCTCTCGAGAGCAGTAGCAGCCCGGAGTGTGTCTGTGTGCTTTTTTATCTAAGGCCTGAAGTTGGAAGGAAATACATTGAAAATTAACAGATCAATGTGTGATTTGATGTAGTAGATATATTGAAATAAATAAGAAACTATAATTTGTTGTTTTTAGCATAGTTTTGTAGGATATAGTTACGTCACATTGTGGTTTTGATGAGAGGTTTTGAGAACTGATTGTTACCGTTGCATTGCATTGTGAATTTCATGGTATTTGTCATTAACTAAGGATGGTACTTAATTATACTTCAAGGAAAAAATTATATTGCATACAGTAACCTTAGGGGAAAGTAAAAAGAGGTTTACTGAGTATATGAAGTACATTAAAGTTAAGGCTTTATTCAAATTAAATATAATAATTGAATATATTTACTAGATATAAGAACAACAGGCTTATCTCGGTTAACAGAAAATTGCTATCAACCAGTTTCAGCTGCAACTATCCTGTCCTTGTTCTCAAGAGAACATACGTTACATTTACAATTAATATTAAGAAAAGTTCACAATTGATACCATTAAAGACCGTTTGGGATTAATAGGATGAGTTTGTCATAAACATTCATGCTTAGATGGAATAAAAGTGTTGAGATGTTCTCAAGAGTAGGAGTTTTCACAATGCTTTTTAGTTTCCACTGGTTAACAATTAAGTAATAAGGACAGAAAACTGTTCCGTGATGATTTATTTAGGTTTCAGCTTTAGTAATAATGAAGATTACATTTTGTAATAATTCCTTTAAGTGTTCCAGAAATATATTCATTAACTGTAATCAGATTACTTGTTTTAAATATATAGCGCTAGATACAGTTAGTTTTGTATTCTGTTACAAATCTAACCATGCTTGTAACACACAACTTAGATAAACAATTTGAAAAAGAATAGAATAAGCAAGTAGATAAAAGATGAATCTATCAGTGACGTGCGGTGAGGTTCATGGCTGGTGAGACACTGACTCTTTCAGAGTCAGATTTACAAATATCATATTTTGACCTTAATCAAAATATTCGGTTATTTTCAAAAGCTTTTTTAGTCTGATGCTTCGATTCATTTTAAACAGACCGTTCAACAAAAGGATACCCAAAATCTAAATATTGGATTGTTCTTTCTTAGTAAGATCCCATTTTCATTACAATTGTGGTCTTACCTTGACTTGAAGATTAAGTCCATGCTATCCTTCTGGACAACAATCTCTATTAGTTTGTTGTAAAAGTCCTCCTTATCTTCCTGTAGTTTCAAGAGTCTAGTTTGTTGTTTGTGTCTACCGTCTCTGTGTAGAATAACAGTAGCAACAAGAACCTGTAGGCTCACGTGCACCCCCTTCAGTGCGGCAGAGGTTATGTCTGCCTCTCCTGCTGCTTTTTTTCATTGCCGTTATATGATGAGACCAGCGAGCCTAAATATCATATATACGTGAAATAAGTTATTTAGAGACTATGGATGGCGAGGATACATTTTATAAAGGGATCTACAAACATTACATTGGTGACCTACAGTGAGATGGTAACAGGCATGCGCTTAGTGCCCGCTTTCCAGCCAGTTCCTTTGGGGTGACACATTCTGAGGTGAGGCAGAGCTCATCTGTGCCTCACCTCACCCCACTGTAACTGGCTTGAGCGCGCTCACAAAATAAGTGCCCGCGCTAAATTAGTGCCCGCGCTCCAGCCAGTTACTGTGGGCTTACGAGAGGCAGAGCTCGTCCCTGCCTCACTTCTCGTCGCTACCCGTAGTTGTAGCGGAGCTCGGCACATTTGCTGATTTTGACTTTAAAAAGCGAGGGGAATCATACATAAATCACACTTACATCATGGATCAGTGGAGACATTTTATTATTATTACTATTTAGTTTTTCTTTAGTTATTTTCCCGTTACATTGGAGTATGACAGGGGAGGCTCTGCCTCCCCTGCCTCCCCTGACTGCACGTCGCTGGAATCTATAGTGGTTAAGGTGTCTTTGTTTTGCCTATTAACTTAGAACTGAAGTAATGAAGAATAGGAAGACTGTTACCATTAATGGGTTTAACATTCACATGTTTCAGCATTCCTGACCATATAGACATTCAGCCATTTTATTACCCGTTGGAAGAGAGATTTAAATTGAGTTTTCCTCAGTAGCTGATTTGCTGTGATTACAGCAGCATTGGATAGTTGTGCGCCACCTTTGGGTTGTACTCTGAATCAGTGTGTTGGTGAACTTGCTCACTACAGAAGCAGAAGAAGTGTGCAAAGAAAGCATCTCTGAGGAGGTATTGATATTTTTGCTTGTGCCTCGTTGTCAAGGCGTTGTCAAGGCAACAGTGGTGTGAAGAGGTACTGTGGTTTTTGGGGATTTCTGCTGTACAGAGGACAACGTGTGTCTGCCAAGTGATTCCTTCCCTCATCCCAATGCCAGACAGAGTTTCATTGAAGCCCACTGACCAGGGCCGGTTCTAGCTTTTTGGGGACCCTGCCACTGACTACAGCTGAAGAGGACAATGAATCATTGACTGTTCTAAATATGACAAGATCTTGAGACAGGCTGGTCTCAGTCTGTTCAGACTCTGAAGAAATCATGCAATGATTTTACAGCATAACTGTGCAAGAGTTTATCAGAAGGTGGTGTAGAACGATATGCTTAGTGTTTAGGAAGGGAGGCTGATTGTTTAATGATGGTCTGGAATACTGAAAAGATTAAAGTTTAATATCCTTGTTTGGCAAACCAGACATCTGATTATTATGTCACACATGATAATCTTGACATAGTGACTAGCTATGGGTAAAACGTGTGGTTGTTATACCATTGTTATCATGAACTAAAAAAAAATAGAGATATAGTATCTGGTTAAAGATGAATGTATTTCATATCCTAGAGAGGATTAGTTATATTGTGCATACTTCACAAGGTATTTACTAATGTATTTTAAATAACTAAATTTAGAGAGATTGAATTGACTTGACGAATAAGTAATGATAAACAACTTATATTTCCCACAAATTAGTCAATTGGTAAATTCAAAATAGCAGTAAAGGGGAAACTGTTAAAGTACAATGTGAAAATCATCCTAAAACACACTGAGGCAGAAAGGGGGAGACATGACAGAGTAGAACCATGTTCTTCAATCTTTTCATCATATTAATAAGTTATTCTTTAACAGATTTGTATTCACCTGTGAATAGAGAAGTGATCTCATTTGTTACAATATTGATCACCATTAAAAGGATAGTTTTAGGAACCACTCTATACGACAAATCTTTATTTGTACGGAGAATGTTAAAGGGAGAGCTAGTGACAAGCCAAATATAATTCCAATCTATAAAGTATTGATTTCACCATTGTGGCATAGTTATTACCATAGGAGGGCTTTAGGATGGAAATACGAAATTACTTTTGTTTTTGAATCCCTGATGAAGTAAGGAGTAATTGTTGCGTGTTCGGACAACCAGGGTTCCACACACTGCTAAAGAGTATTACATTGTTTTTTAAGTAGACCAGAATTGAAGATAAATGAGTATAATGAGCTATGAGGTGCAGAGCTGCACAGATCCTAGCAATGATTTGACTCAAGATAATAGTTATGTACACAAGTTTCTGAATTAGATTTATTAGACATTGTACGAATAATTAGGTGTAAATTAATTGCAGTAGTAGTACTATAAGGAAGTGAGTTTTGTACCAAGTTGCAGGAAATGTGGGAAGCAGCCGTCCCGGTGACAAGTTAGAGATATCTGACAATTAAAGTTGTAATCACGAAGTAATAAATGATGGCGCTCCATATATGACTGATTTTTGTAGACGAAAGATCCTGGCCTATGCTGAAATTGGAAAATGTGTTAGTGATTTGCATGTCATAAACAAATTGATAAAATGGAATATTGTTATTGATTAATTTGGAAGATTAATTAAAATGGACGTTATCCCCAGGTTCACTTAAGAATGCCTGGCATGAACATTTGTCAGGTTTGTGTTTCCTAGGCGCAGTATATTAATAAAGTTGATTGATAATTTGTTTGTTTAAACATCTGAAGAAAATGGTGCTGTGAACACAGGAAAAACGTTGTTGCATTGTTTGACATCAACACAATGATGTCACTAGTACAACTCCAGCTAGTAGAATATCAAAGTCTCTGCAGCGCACGACACATGGCCAAAAAGACTGAGACCAAATGACCTTTGACCCTGACTGACAGTGTGACTTGAGAAAAGCACTGTCAATGACTGACTCTGGGGTTGAACTGACCAATACTTTACAACCTGACAGTGTGAGTGTATGTGATCAGTGTAACTGCATGATTCTAAAACAATGACTAACCGAGCATGTTTTTAGACTAACACATTATTCTGGAGCTCCAAGGGAAACGAGAGGTTTCCTAAAAAATAGTGACATGTTTTTAATATTGATTAAGTTATAACCAGTAACACAAATGCAGAATCAGTGGCAAAGGGGCTACTGTGAGAGGTGTAATTCCAGGATGGGAATGCCAGAAAAATTGACCTGTGATAATGAAACAATTTTGTAATATTTCAACAGATATTAAAGTAACTGAGGTTTGAAATGTAGAAAGAACATATTACAGTTAAGTTAAAACATAGTAATGTAATGAGATAGAATTTAATTTAGACAACATCTTGTAACTAACCTGGTAAAGAAGTAAAAGCCATAGACTTTACTGTTTAGATGTTATGGGGATATACATTTAATTTAAATTCATAATAGAAAGACATTTGATGACAGTATGTTGGAATTCTGTATTCATTTTTTCAGCTTGATAATATCTAAGCACTGGTGGGTCAAACACCTGAGGGCCCAGAAGCCCTGAGCGTAGACTGGAGGGGTGGGTATCAGATTTCTCCACACAGGTTCCTGACGCCAAAGGGGGACACAAGGAGCAGGAGGCCGACACAGCGGAGTTCGTCTGGCTGAAGTTCACCAGGCCTAGGTGGCTCAACCCCGGTTCTCCGGCCCCCACTGAGTGACCCAGAGGACATATCATGCCGTCCGCCGAGGAGAAAAGGGGGACAGCTGGTACTACTGGAGCCAGTGTGCGGCGGGGAAACCTACGGCTAGGACCTTGGAGGACATCAGGACGGATCTGGCTCTCGTCTAGGACTCGACTAGGAAGCGGCCATCAGTGGACTGGAGGAGCAGGATCCTGAGGACATACATCCAGCAGACGACCCAGAAGCCGCTGCCAGCAGTCTGGGGGTCGAGGCAGCAGAGGAGTCTACTTCTCTCTGATCAGATCAGTTCCACCATGGAAGGGAAAACCGCATCTCCCCCTCCCTATCAGCTGCCCTTGTTGGCGTATTCCGCTGAGGGGGGGGCCCTGATGATTCACAACAACACAAGGACACTGCTTTCTGGCACTCAGGTTCGCACTCTGATAGTTCCTTCACTGTCATGAAAAGTTGTGTTCTGTTCCCAAAGGTTTAATGTAGGGGGACAGACACAGTAGCAAAGAATGACAGTAGTTATGTTTCAAATGTCTTATGTGAGTTGATCTCTTTGTTATGAGATCAAAAGGGGGAATTGAGGGAAGCAGAAAGTTTGATATAGTGTATTTCTGGTATATTCATTTTAATGTCACCTTATATAGAATGTGTGTTAAACTTGTGATTTCTGCATGGAGTGACTTCTGCCTAGCAGATACCAAGAGGAGGCCCCTAGGGTCTCTCTGTTAATTATCAATAGTCCTTGCAATTAAGGGGAATTCCCAGAGACATTTTCCTTAGATATAATGCAGTTAAATTCTTGTTAGTTAATGATGCACATCCTGCAGGCCTTGAGAATTGAGTCACACAGTTAAACGAGACCATAGTCCTTTGTTCTCATTTTTAAATGTATTCATTCCAGATAGCTGACTTTTAGGTGAGAAGAAGGTCAGGGAAGACCTTAGGGCAAGGGAACAGTTAACTTTTGTTGGTTGACTGATTCTGTGGCCGTCATGGGACGATGGCGATTGGATATTTACAAATATGGCTTTCATAAAGAAAAACAGGTGACTGTTGTGTGATAAGATACATGATAGGATGTGTATGTGTGTTGAAGATGTTTAGGGGGAATGAGTATGTGTCCTGTCAAAGAGTCCTCTGTCATGACTCCAAATCATTGATTGGGGGATCTGCCTAAGGGCAGAGGGACGAACACACACACACACACACACACACACACACACACACACACACACACACACACACACACACACACACACACACACACACACACACACACACACACACACACACACACACACACACACACACACACACACACACACACACACACACACACACACACACAAACTGTAAGAAGCAACAGATGGAACAAACAACTGCTGACTCACTGCTTGGGGTCCCGCCCAGAAGTGAAACCGACCAATGGAACACTGCCAACTCACTGGCTAGCTCGCTCAGAAGTGAACTCGCCAATAAACAAATAGCTAGGGAAGAGCAAGCGACAAAACTCCTCCCCACCTGTGTATACATGTTGTGATCATTTTGAAGATCGGCGCTCTTGTTTTTTGACTGGCCGTTCCTGAGACGTGTCTCACGCGGTTGTAGCATTTCGGCCCGGAGTACTCTGCATTTTGAAGCTGCTGTTGCAGAGTGCTTCGTGATTCGGTGATTTGGTGATGTAATGTATGTTTTACCATTAAAACAGATTATTGTTTAACCCTTATCCTGGCTGCTTTGAATTTTTCCTTCTTTTGAGAACCCGCTCATATAGGAACGGCGCGGAGCAGAGGTTCTGCCCCAACACCATCGATCATCTTAAGATAAGATATACTTTATTGATCCCAAGTTGGAAACATTTGCATTACATCAGCATGTGTAACAGTTGTAAATATGCAGTGGTGTTTATTTGTAAATAATTTAGTATAATCACACAAATTCTGTGTTTTATATTTAATAATTCTGTGTTCTTTGTTTATTGATTGTTCAATACCTGACAAGGCCGGAGATGAAATATCTACATACATCTTATAAGAGTATAATACATATGTATAATATCAGTTAAAATAAGTGCTTCAACATAGTTAACATTGCTGGAGGTATGCACAAATATTGATATATGTTTTGTAATGCACTATTCAGGAACCTGCGACCCAAGTTTTTCATTCATTGCATAACTACACCGTTTGTGAATATGATATGTCAATAAACCTTAGAAAATCTTGAAATCTTGAAAGGGATGTGCAAAATAGTCATTATATACAGTCTTTAATTAACTATTAGTAGAGAATAATGAGTAACGAATATACTTTATACGGATCCTATTAATATCTAATAATACAAATAATGTAATTCAATAACATGCTTTAACCACTAGGTGTCCCTTTATATCACCTTTATGGTGTAAATACAGCCTATCTACCAATTGGATCAAATATAAAAGTCAGCCAAATTAGTGTTGATACTGCAAGGAGACGTATTGTGTGAAAATAAATGTAAGATGTTGTTTAATTGCTGATATATTTATGATCCACGTCACGTTTCCAGTGTTGGCGGCAGTTCCTCATGTTTGTCGAGAAGTCTTCTCATCAGGGCTCTATAAATAGAGAACTACGGCAGATATGTAATATTTAATGCAGCCGAACCGTGTATTAAAATGCTGTTATTTGATGACAAAAGCAAGCACACTCGGAATAAAGTATTATTTTATTTTTAAAAAATGTTTTCGGTCTGTTTCCGGTATTTGTTAATGATGATGTGATGTGAGATGTGAGACTGGAATTGCACAGGGGAAAATAACGTACAGTATCTATGCCACAATTTTAGATGCAGATTTTGTTAAACTAATACGTTTGCGCTTTGGACCAACACTATACATTGACGGGGAAGGGGGTAGAAATAAAGATAACACCATTAAACAGTTACAAAACATAACAGAAATAATATCGATAGCAGCGTCCCTAGCAACCACCTTGGTAACAATGAAAACGTTGTATGGACACAATTTCCTGAAGTAATCTTCGTAATAACTATCAAACTAAAGATCATGAGTAGTAATGTTCATCCCGCTTTTGTCTCATTAGTTTGCATAAAAAAGTGACAGGTCACACGTCCCCCAATTATGCAAATTAGCTAAGTCCCGCCTCCCTTTTTCGAGGTGTGATATCCCAAGTAGGTGTGATATCCCAAGTAGGTGTGAGATCTGTCGATAGGAGGGGGTGATGTGTATTCACAGGTGTGAAAAGCCCCCACTGTTGCGCCTTATGGTGTTTAATAAAAAAAAAAAAGTGTGAGGAGATACCCCTGTGTTAAAGTGCATTTAGCGGTGATTACATGTCTGTTTGTTGCTCAACCATTCTTTAAGTTGAACTTTAAAACTATTGAGAGTGGGACAATCCCGTATCTCAGTTGGGAGGCTATTCCACATTGAGCTGCCTTTAATGGAGAGGACATTTTGTCCAAAGGTGGTCCGTTTGTGGTGGACTTCAAAGTCTCCTCTGGTTTCTGACCTAGTGCTGCGTCCAGTATGTTTTCTGTGGATGAATTCCCCTAAGGGGAGAGGGGCCAGCCCATGTAAATATTATTAAAAAAAAACACATACTTTTAAAAGACTTAAAATTGTCAAAACTCAAGGATGGTACAGTGGTGGTATGAATGTGGCTTTCTGTCAAACACCTGGATAGCTCTCTTGAACAGCTGTTATATGGGTTTCAGGTGTGTGGCACAAGCAAACGACCAGTTTGTAAAACAGTATTCAATGGGGGATAGAATCAAACAGTGGAGGTATGACTTTGCAGCATTGACAGTTAAGAAAAGGTCTAATTCGTTTAAAATGTTGCAAATTGAATTGAATGGTATTGGATACTTTCTTGATATGTTTCTTAAAAGTCAAGTTCGAGTCCAATCTCACTCCCTGTTCAAGATACTTGAACTGGGAGACTAGTTATATTTCTGCTCCATTTAAAATTACATTAGATCCTTCGATTTTGATTGATCGTTTACTGAACATCGTCGTTTGCATCAACAAGCATACTGTTTTTGTTGTACTCATACTGTCAATATGTAGATTGTGTTATCTAGCTTTAGATAGAATGTTTTTTCTTCCTCTGTGCATAATTTGCAACCCAGCCTCAACTCGGGACGGGGGAGGAAAATTCAGAGGATGAAGAAGCAGAAAAATAACTTGTTTGTAAAACGGACAGCACGTCAGTTTCGAGAAAGATGACACCGTGTTTATGCATGACATGCAAAATATCTTGAAGCCCAAAAAAAAAAAAAGGTACAAGTATATTGTGTTGAAAATATCGCAAAAAGTCGTAATATTGTATAATCTATTAGTTGCATGTTGTATTTTGTAGTTTTTCAAAAATATAATGGAAAAAGGAGATAAAAACCAAAAAAGAATATCACAGTATGTTGAAAAAATATGAAAAAAGTAATGTTCTGTTAAAATAACATGAAAGAAATCAAAGTAAAGCATCAAAAAACATATATTTAAAAAAAGTAATGTTAGTCGAGTAAAGTTATTAAGAATGCATTGTTTCATCGAAACAGTGTTATATGAAGTACTTTGTAAGGAATTTGGTTTCTTTTTAATGGTCTAGGCCAGGGGTCTGCAACCTTTTTGAACAAAAGAGCCATTTTGCTCCTTTTTCCCAAACATTATTTTGTCTGGAGCCGCAAAACATATTTCATAGCTTGATAGCTAATAAAGTTGTATTTATTGTTAGGCCTATATCAGACAAAAACTACGTTTTTTTTTGCATGTATTAGGCTATTTATTACATTATATAAAACTGTTAACCTCTAATAAGAAACAAATAACTCCTATAAGGAGAATTAAAAATAATACACAGGCCTACTTTAAAATAAATTAAACACAGCACTTGGGGAGTCCTCTGCACATTTGAAGGGAAAACAAATATTATTAAAATGGGCCCACTTTGAAATAAATAAAACATATAGCTGCACCCTAAAAAGAGTTAAAGGTAGGGAAACCAGCTCGAGTGCGCTAGAATTTGAAAATACACAACCGGAAAAAATATGCATCTTCCTTCAGACTTTCTTACAGAGTCCCTCCTCCAACACACACGAACGCGCATCATCAATGAGGCCACGAGATAACTTTGTGCCAGATGGAAGGCTGACAGGCAGGTAGGCCATCCAATCATTTTAGCCGGGCCGGCTAAAATGCCGTGCTTTTTACAGCGCTACGGCTTCCAGAGATTAATTTTTGTATGTATTTATTGTCAAAGCATTTAATATATTCATTGCTATCGGGACGTTAAGAGCATTCCATGGAATATAACAAAAAGTGTTTTCTGAAATAAATTACATACCCCATTGAATTATGACTGAAGATTGTCAGCTGTCTTCCTCTCCCTTGTTGTTCCTCGATACGTAAAGGCTGCAGCACCGTTGACAACTTCTCTCTACACATCAAACATACCGGTAAACCAGCATCGTTTGCTGTGAAAGCCTATAACTCTGTCCACACATAATTTAATTCCTGTGTTCCTCCGGTACTTTTCTTTGATTTATCCATAGTTCGCTCATCGAGCCGGGGGTCAGGTTATTCACCCGCAGGAAAAGGCGCTCGCGCGGGACCGTAGCAGGATGTGATGCATATTTTAGTTGACCTAATTAAATTAATTATTGTTTTTTATTTATGTATCACTGTATCACCTCAAAATACAAGATACGAAACATTTTCAACCATGCAACAAAATATAAATAGTCCTACAAATACTTTTATTTTATTTCCTTCTTATTTTTGTCTAAGCTCAAGGGAGCCAGAGGGGGGGGCTTAAAGGGCCGCATGCGGCCCGTGGGCCGCGGGTTGCCGACCCCTGGTCTAGGCGGATTTTGGCTTTTTTCTCTTGCCAAGATACTTTTAGACACGATTTGAGGTATGCAAAACCTTAAAACTAGAACACTAATGGCTGGCTTACGCTGCAAACTTCATCACCTTTTAACAAGAGAGCAGTGGCGGTTCTACGGGGTGGCACGGGGTGGCAGCTGCCACCTCAGAAAAATGCCTTGCCACCCCAGCTGCCACACCATTCGGCAGCTTTGTTTTGAAAGAAAAGTTGTGGCTCTTCGGACATTTATGAGAGAAAATCTCTAATGTCCGAGTGCAAGTGAATGCAGCACAAGACGCGAGCCTTGTAACCCCTCCCCCCCCTGGCGCGAGCTTGGAAATATGATTGGCGGCGATTTCATTTGAACGGGAGGACAGCGCAAAACGAGAAGCATTTCGGATACAAGTAGACAGAAGGAATGAGGTATTTGCGGTCAGGGTATGGCTGGGGTAGGCTACAGCCATACCAATAAATGGCTTAGCCCCACCATGAAAAATGATGTTAAAGTAAGCAAAATAAAGTCTGCAAACTCGCGCGGAGTAAATTGCACAGACAGCAGTTATTAAGATTGATTTCAGTAGCCACTTGTCTGTTAATACCGAAGACTAGAAACGGTTTTGAAAACTTTTGTCACATAGTGATCGTCTTCCCAATAGAACATCTTTGATAATGTCTTCTGGCCAATCGTGTTGTTGCAGGAAGTCCCGACGGAGAATACTTTTGCTGTAGTACATCTCGATATACATCGGTACAACTATAAGACCCCACGGTTTGATGATTGATAGGTGTGTGGGCTGTCTTTCATTTTGACACACAGAACAATAGGGGCTATCCACCCTTATCCACAATGTAAAGTAATTCACACAGCCTCTTCCCTCTCCTCTCTGTGAGGAGCAGCAGGTTCAGCTTTCAGAACAAAGTAACAAAAAACAAAAATTACATTAATTTTTTTAAATACGTCGTGTAGTAATATATATATATATTTTTTTCTTCTTAAGAGAGCACCAGAATGTGTATTTGAGGTTAGTATTTCAAAAAATCTCCTGGGGGAGAATCCCCCCAGACCCCCCTGCAGGGGTTGGGTTTTCAACTCTTTCATCGGTGGGGAAATTGCAGGATTGGCTCCAGGTTGCCCTTTTTATTTACTACAAGACAAATGTGCCTTTTTATTTCATACAGTTCAATTTGGATTGAGACAGGGAAATAATCTAAACCTCACGCGTGGCGTTTCACTGTCAAGGGGAGCCTGTATGTAATTACATTGCAAATACTGACTTGAGCCCCACCACTGTATGGGTTAGCCCTACCATAGATTACCCAACACAAATATTCTGGCGCCGCAACTGTTTGCGGTCTACTATGACAAAGAAGAGCCTGTCAAGTTTGGCTGTACTCAGCATTGAATCAAAACGCACCATAGCTTTAAATCTTAATAAGTTTGTGAGGCGTTTTGCTGATCAAGATGGTAATCGCCACATTCAGCTGTTATAGGCATGCCACCTTGATGCTCTGCTCACGGATGAGTCGATGAGAATAATAAACTGTTAAGATGATGACCTTAGTACGGAGCCCCTAAAGGGACATGAAAAAAAAAAAAAAAAAACAGAGAGAAAAAAAAAAGTCAGGATAACGGGTTAGTATCTCGTGCGCACGAGATACTAACTCGTGAGCACGAGATACAAACCCGTTATCCTGACTTTTTTGGGGGGAGAAAGTTACCGGTGCGCCAAGGAGGAAGTGAAGCGCACAGGACACAACCATTTCATTGCAGACTGTTATGTTTACGTGGGGAAATGACAGTGCATTATTTGAGATATATTTCGTACTCAGACTTCACTTTAAGGACATTTCGGCCAGGGGTGTGTGGTCACTCCAGGAGGCAGCGGGACGTGTAACTCAGAGAAGAGCAGCACCAGCGCTCAAAGAGTTTTTACGCACCGCCTTCTGTGTTTACCTTCATTGAACAGCTATAAAGAGTGACCACAGGCCGTTTTAACCACACACACCTCTACACACACACCGAACTGCCCGATTACTCCCGCCTTTTATTAGTTTTATGGAGGAGATCGCCTCTCATCAGGACGCATGATGGGCGGGACTGGGACTAAAATCAGCCCGGGAATCTCACCCTGCCCAGCCAACGTAAACTGTCAACGGGGGGGGGGGGGGGGGGGGGGGGGGGGGGGGCAGTCCGCCACTGGCTCTGTGTGTGTGTACTGAGTGTTTGTTTCCCTATAAAAAAGCTGCGGGGGAAGCAGGTACTCTGCGAGTCACGGACATTAATTCTTAGATCAAAGCAGACTGGTTTACAAACTCTCCTGTTTTGCCAATCCGGTGCTTAAACCAATAGCTCTACACCCCTGGCCGAAATGTCCATAAAATTAAGTCTGACTTCAAAATATAGTCTATCTCAAATAATGTATGCTCTGTCATTTCCCCACGTAAACATAACAGTCTGCAATGAAATGGTTGTCTAATGTGTGTTCCACTTCCTCCTTGGTGCATCGGTTACTTTCTCAAAAAAAATAAAGTCAGGAAAACGGATTTGTTTCTTGTGCGCACGAGAAACGAATCCGTTTTCCTGACTTTATTTTTTTTCTCTATCCATTTTTTTTTTTTTTCCATTTCCCTTTAGGGGCTCCGTACCTTAGATGTGTAAATATATGTTTCTTCTTTGTGGGGGTCTGCCCCCAAAAAACAGTTTCAAGTCCTGAGAAAGTAAAATAAGACGGTGTGTAAAACTTCACTGCCCAGCCAAAAAAAAGTAACCACTTTGATTTAACTATGCCAGTAGGTACGGGCATTCCAATGGATAATAACTGCAGCGATGTATGTTTTAGCTGAATACACAGTTTTTTTTTAACCCTAACTGATGCAGTTAGTCATTTCTTTAATGTTTGTTCTTTCTGATGTAAAGTCAAGGTTGTAACTGTTTGCAATGAAGTTGTGGGGCGCTGAACTGTTCCTTTGATCCATTTGAATTATGATAGTAATTACTGGTCTTTCAAATTTGAAGGAGGGTGAGCAAGCATCTTGAGGAACGTTCATCATTAACTCCTCCAAAAAATATAGTTTATTTAATAATAACACTAAAGATGTGAATCATAACAGTGATTGACAGCTGATAGGATAATATGATTGTTAATATTATCATATTCATACAGACACACATCGATGAGACAGTTAATTAATGTATTTATTGCAGCAGTCTGCATATTTGGTACCCCTGCTGGTCTAAGAGTTAAACCAACTCATTCAGTTAAAATTCATTAAATTTCGTGTGCCACCTTATATATTTATATTTAAGGCTTTACTGATGTGCCACAATAATCTCACCTAATGTTATTGAGTTAAAATATCAATATTGTGGCTTTCCAAGTTAACATTGATTGATATGACTGCGATTAAATCAGAATATACTTCTGCCAGGGGATGCCACCCCTCAAATTCTCCTGCCACCCTCTTACCACCCCATGAATATTTGTCTAGATCCGCCCCTGCAAGAGAGTAAGTATATAAAACCTTATTTTGTATATTTTACACATCAGCAGAAACAGAGAGATGGCAGGAAGGGGGGAGACAGTCTCCCCCACATTTACAGACACTGTGTTTTAGAGAGAACAAATACAAGTGTAAGGTAACTGTTTTTAAATTCCATCCCCCCTCTGTCTAGTGATAAGATGGCAGGAAGGGGGGAGGAGGGGGCAGGGCCAGGCTCACACAGTCACACACACACACACACACACACACACACACACACACACACACACACACACACACACACACACACACACACACACACACACACACACACACACACACACACACACACACACACACACACACACACACACACACACACACACAATTGGGGCGGGCCCACCTGTCACTTTGTATGCATACTAATGTGATTGAAACAGCATTGTTTTATTTTTTATTATACACCATAAGGCACAACAGTGGGGGCTTTTCACACCTGTGAATACACATCACCCCCTCCTATCGACGGATCTCACACCTACTTGGGATATCACACCTATTTGGGATATCACACCTCTAACAAAGGGAGGCGGGACTTAGCTCATTTGCATAATTGGGGGACGTGTGACCTGTCACTTTTTTATGCATACTAATGAGACAAAAGCGGGATGAATATTACTACTATCATGTACATCCACTGCAGACATAATCTGAAATAACAACTCATATTTCTCGCATCAAATGACATCAAAACGCATTTTAATGGCCAAACTAACTTTAAAATAGGCCTTTTCCACCGAGAATAAATCGAAGTTCGGCCATGTTTTTTTTTTTCTGCAGGGAGAAATTTGAAGGTCACGTGACATAGACGCCAGCCATTGGAATGAATGGAATGCAGTTGGAGGTCAACCAATCACAGAGCTTGAGAACTAATCATGGGGCTTGTCAAACAGAGCACATGGTGTAGTCCTAAACGATTGCTGGGGATTCTGGGTAGTGTAGTGTCTTCTGCCATCTTTTACTCCGAAAAAATATTTGTTTCTCCGAATCGAAGGGGAAAAATACAAAAGCATTGCACACAATTTAAACCAATCAATGTTGTGTAATTAACAAGGATAATCTGGTGTTTTTTAGTCGATGAGTAGTGTAGATATCACTGTAAAATCAATCGACAGTAAGGGGAATATTTACTTCCGGGTGTACAATTCTCCGTTATCCAATGGGAATGGACGCTCACATTGCCTTTAAGGGCAGCCGACACAAACGAATGCCGTGCTTCCATGAGCGTCAAATCCAGCCGCAGATGGGAATACATTGCAATCAGCTGAAAGCTATTTGCGTCCCTTTATGAAGCTGAAGGAGCCTAGGAGCGTCACAATTGCACGCCGAGGGACCCTGACCAAGCGTCGCTCCTGGACGATTATGGAGTGAGAGTGTGTTGGTTACTGATGGTAGCCTTTGTTACTTTGGTCCCAGCTCTCTGCAGGTCATTGAATAGGTCCCCCTGTGTGGTTCTGGGATTTTTGCTCACCGTTCTTGTGATCATTTTGACCCCACGGGGTGAGATCTTACGTGGAGCCCCAGATAGAGGGAGATTATCAGTGGTCTTGTATGTCTTCCATTTTCTAATAACAGCTCCCACAGTTGATTTCTTCACACCAAGCTGCTTACCTATTGCAGATTCAGTCTTCCCAGCCTGGTGCAGGTCTACAATTGTGTTTCTGTTGTCCTTTGACAGCTCTTTGGTCTTGGCCATAGTGGAGTTTGGAGTGTGACTGTTTGAGGTTGTGGACAGGTGTCTTTTATACTGATAACGAGTTCAAACAGGTGCCATTAATACAGTTAACAAGTGGAGGACAGAGGAGGCTCTTAAAGAAGAAGTTACAGGTCTGTGAGAGCCAGAAATCTTGTTTGTTTGTAGGTGACCAAATACTTATTTTCCACCATAATTTGCAAATAAATTCTTAAACAATCAGACAATGTGATTTTCTGGATTTTTTTCCTCATTTTGTCTCAAATAGCTGAGGTATACCTAGGATGAAAATTACAGGCCTCTCTCATCTTTTTAAGTGGGAGAACCTGCACAATTGGTGGCTGACTAAATACTGTTTTGCCCCACGGTATAGACAGAGAGAAGGAAGAAGTAAGATGTCCCCCGACAAACTAAGCCTATATCAGCAAAACTAGGGGCTGAATCTAATCAGCCCTAACTATAAGCTTTATCAAAAAGGAAGGTCTTAAGTGCACGCTTAAAAACGGATAGGCTGTCTGCCGCCCGAACACAAACTGGAAGCTGATTCCACAAATGTGGAGCTTGATAAGAAAAGGCTCAGGCTCCCATTGTACTTTTAGAGACTCGAGGAACAACCAACAACCCTGCATTCTTGGAACGCAATGCCCTAGTAGGACAGTAGGGTATAATGAGTTCTTTAAGGTAAGATGGCGCCTGCCCATTAAGGGCTTTGTAGGCGAGAAGAAGAATTTTAAATTCTATCCTGTGTTCTATAGGGAGCCAGTGTAAGGCAGCCAGAACAGGAGTAATGTGGTCCCTTTTCCTAACTCTGGTTAGTACACGAGCTGTAGTATTTTGAATCAGCTGAAGCGACTTAACTGTCTTCTTGGTACACCCTGATAATAAAGAGTTACAATAATCCAGCCTTGAAGTAACAAATGCATGGACTAGTTTCTCTGCATCGTTTTGAGGCAAGATATGCCTGATTTTTGCAATGTCACGTAGATGGAAGTAGGCGGTCCTTGAAATTGATTTTATGTGGGCGTTAAAGGATAAATCCTGATCAAATATAACACCAAGATTCCTTACAGTCTCACTGGAGGCCAAATTAATGCCATCCATAGTTAGTATATCTTTAGATAATTTGTTTCATAGATTCTTTGGGCAAGTACAATAACTTCAGTTTTGGTCGTGTTTAACATCAAAAAGTTTAAGGTCATCCACGTTTTTAAGTCCTTGAGGCAGTCTTGAATTTTATTTAGATGATTGGTTTTATCAGGCTTGATTGATAAATATAGTTGAGTATCATCCGCATAACAATGAACATTTACAGAATGATTCCTTATAATATTGCCTAACGGAAGCATATATAATGTGAACAAAATAGGTCCGAGCACTGAGCCCTGTTATTTTACCTTCAGTGGAAGAGACAAGAAAATGAGTGCTGAGACTCTTTCGCTCCACCCTACCTGGACTCCATGGACCCTGACTTCCTGGATGATGAGTGCTGGACTGATTCATCTTACGTCTAATTGGTGAGGATGGTGGGGGTCTGGTAGTTTGGTGGTGTGTGTTGGTGGGGTGTTGTCAGACTGCCCAAACAGTGCCTGGAGCATCCTGCTCAACATAGCTTACCCCACCTCTGTTAGACCCCCACCAGGTCCCACAGGGAGGCTTCTACTGGTGGAAATCAGCAGAGATGGAGCTTTCAGGGGACACAATGTGAACTGCAGAGCTCCTGTGGTTTTAAATAGAGTGAGTGCCCCCGGCTCAATTACTGTCTATGGAAAGTGGGGGAGCCATAATTGAATGTGACACAAGCAAGCTGTGAGCACTTGGCTGTGGCAGCGCCTCTCGCAGTCAGAACGTAGCCCTGGCAGCTATCTGCTGCAATGTGCAGCACACACCAACAACATGCTTGTGCAACCAAATTGGTGGAAACATCATTAAATCAGCTCTAAGCTTTATATTTTATGTGAAAACACCTGTCCTATCAACATTTGAGAATAAATGAAACAGCAACAGAGAAGAAAAGCTACTCTACCCAGATTAAAACTGTGACTGGTCCCATCTGAGTTTATTGATTAGATTATATTTCTGGGTAATGAAGTTTAAAAATGGTTTTGGATGTTGTCATTTGGAACTCCAACTTATCAATTTAGTCACAGACAAATGTGAACAGAGGAAGGTTTATTTGAATACACACATTTTCAATTTTTTTATTTTTACTTTCAACACATACTCAACACTATCATCTTATACTGAGTGACATTTAAAGGCATTAATCACAATAAGGCAATAATTGGCTAACTGTATGACAACACAGAAGAAAGAACAGAAGACATGATTTCATTTTCTTGCCTCAGGCAATAACACAAGCAAAGCTGCTAGCCAAGCATGTTTTTATTTTGCTTCTTTTGAGAGGAAGGGAGATTCAGTAGCAGTACTCTGTTGGAATACGTATTATTTTCAACAATATTGATTGTGAAAAAACACACAACATGTACTTAGAAATCATATTAAAAAGGTTCTTCTTGCAGTCTCTAAAGTCTTCTGTCTGTGTCTATACCGGATGCATTCAGGCACAAAACTGTGTGCAGGTCAGATGCATTCTGGTCAGAGCCATACATAAAATGGTGGTAGACTTGAAATGTAAAGATATGCTTCAGGCTGCGGCTACACCCAAATCAAACAGAAGTGAGTCTTTTGAGTTGTCATCCCTAAATAATGAAAGATTGGTAAATGGACTGCATTAAGTTATTTTCCAGTCTTTACGACTCCTCAATCTTTTACAAATGAAAGTCAGCATTCACCCGTTTACACACATTCGTCAGAGACAGAGGCTGCCATACAAGGTTCCATCTGCATAAATAATCATTACGTTCCTTTTGAATCCAAATAACTCACTTTCTCAATGAAGAACGTTGCATAAGACTTGCATAATCCAAAGCATGATGGGAGCCCTGGTGACATTTTTTTTCACCAATAGGGGGAAAGAAAAAAACCAATAGGAGTGAAAAATTCTTTAAAATTAGTTTTATTTGTTTACATTGGTCATGAGAGAACTTGCCTGTTTCCAGCACTTTTTAAACAATATCTATCTTTAATAAACACATTTATGTTTTAAAGCTTCTGATAGACGTAAAAAATGCATCACAATAAAGAAGGAGAATAAATAACAACACAAGGCATTTTTTGACACGGCTATGATCAACCCACCATCCTGTACTGGTACAAAATAGATAATTGGAAATCCTTTAAATTGTGGCATAATGGAAATGTTGTTTTACTGGTGATTTAAAGCCTCATGAAACTCTTGCATGAGAACAACTGCTGGAAGTAACAAAGAGTTTGTGTGTGTGTGTGTGTGTGTGTGTGTGTGTGTGTGTGTGTGTGTGTGTGTGTGTGTGTGTGTGTGTGTGTGTGTGTGTGTGTGTGTGTGTGTGTGTGTTCGTCCCTCTGCCCTTAGGCAGATCCCCCAATCAATGATTTGGAGTCATGACAGAGGACTCTTTGACAGGACACATACTCATTGTGTGTGTGTGTGTGTGTGTGTGTGTGTGTGTGTGTGTGTGTGTGTGTGTGTGTGTGTGTGTGTGTGTGTGTGTGTGTGTTTGTGTGTGTATGTGTGTGTGTGCAGCAGGTGTCTGTCTGACAGCCGTGCGATGAGTTGAGCCCTGCATTGAGCCTGTCTAAGCTCAGTGACTGGGCTCCCTCTCTATCCCAATAAGCTGCCCTGGGTCTGCGGGGCTGATCCTGAGTCCCCCCCCCCCCAACCCTATACCTTTGACTGAACCAGTCACAGAATACCAATGAATCAGTGTCCCTTACTGTTCACCGTTCCCTGCCATCCATGCATATTTAATGCTCGGTCCCCTGATCTGAATTGCGCCAGCCTTTTTAGAATGCCCTCTCTCACTTGTGTGGAAAATAGTTTAACCAGTGTGTGCTTCTGAACACTGTCAATAATACTCAACAGAGAAATACCTGTTTAATACAACCTAGGTCTTATTTTCATCCATTCTTTCCGAGATAGAATGATTTTACTTTCAGTTTAAGGAAAGAGGATGGTGATTAAGAGGAAGTCAGATATGTAATTCTATTTTATTTCAAGGATATATCTATATTTCATATTTCTTTAACTGTATTTATGTATGCACCATGTTTACCAAGGACAATCCCTTGTAAGTGTAACCTTCTATAAACATATATATTTATAACATATATATATATATATATATTAGGGCTGTCAGTACAATATTTAATCGCGATTAATCGCATGATTGTCCATAGTTAATCGCGATTAATCGCGAATTAATCGCACATTTTTTATCTGTTCTAAATGTACCTTAGAGGGATATTTTTCAAGTTTTTACTACTCTTATCAACATATGAGTGGACAAATATGCTTTATGCAAATGTTATTATAATTTGAACAATGACAAATATTCTCATGAATATTAAACACAACAACCTCTAAACAATACAAATATTCGCCTCAATTAAACCTGGAACCTCTCATACAATAATACAATAGTGTGTGTGTGTGTGTGTGTGTGTGTGTGTGTGTGTGTGTGTGTGTGTGTGTGTGTGTGCAGGGCTGCCAACACTCACACATTGAGCGTGAGAGTCACGCAATTAACCCATATCTCACGCACTCACACCACACTTGCCTTTCCTCACGCTAAGTTTTCGTCCAAAATAAATGTATATAAAAATAAAGTGAAGGAACAGCAAACCGAGCGGTCTACGAAATGAGACGGTCTTTTGGCTTAGTTCGGTAAAGTTGGAACGATATAGGGAGATTCGGATTTAACGGATCAATAACTCATGAACAAAACGTTATTCAGACACAAATTACGTCTCCTAAGTACCGTGGTAAGGTTGACAACGAACTACAATCACATTTTGATCAAAAAAAGCCAATACGCGCCGTCCTCTGAGCTGGACACATTACATTGGTCTCTATCCGCAGTCGGAGAAGAAACCAGTGCTCAGGGACCGTCTGCAAAGTGCAACTCCGAAAAAAGAATAGAATAATATTCAAACACTTATTACCACCAAACTCACCACACACATCAATAGTCTCCTGGTGGACATACTACAGCAGGGAGTTTGAAAGAATATGCTTTTGAATAATTTTGAGGAATATTTATAATGTAAATCTTCTTAAATAACTTTACTATTATACAGTATATTTCTACCAAACTCTCTATTTGCATTGTTGTTGTTAGCATCTGGTTAGCTAGCTGCGCTAACGGATATTAGAAGCTGTTTCTCAAACAATGAGAGGAATCTCTCCTGTCAGACTGAGAGAGATAACTATGAGGTGAGGGAAACCTGTTTCTACACGGACCACTATTGCGGTAAGCATGTTGTAACTTCCGGTTGTTGTTGTCATCTCCGGGTATCCCGTGTGCCTGTTCTGTTGCTGATAGCTTGTTATCTTAACTTAATCGATCGTTTTAAAACTCTTGATCACGGCAACTGCCTGACGTTGTAATCACACGTTACTACAGCTTAAGCACTCACAAACTCTCCTTCTCTTAGCGACTGTAACTCCACAGTTGCCTACACTCTTTTCGGGTTTGCTAACGGTAGCTACTTTAGCTTGATAGCTAGCCATGGCTCTTTCCCCACCCTCGGGTGCTATTTCCTGCTCTAACTGTCTCATGTTTGGTTACTCCCCTACCTCCTTTACTGGTACCGATACATGTGTTAAATGTAGTATAGTTGTTAGGTTGGAGGCGGGAATCATAGCCATAGAAGCCCGGCTCCGCATCTTAGAAAATAACACAGCTACAGTAAAGCCCATGTTAGCCGGTGCGGACCGGCAAAAGGTAGCTCCTCTTAGCCGTCCCCCGCCAACTCCCGAGCAGCAGGGAGAATGGGTGACTGTTCAGAAGGGGCATAACGCGAAACCCGCAGGTCCCCACCAACCCGTTCACGTATCTAACAGATATTCCCCACTCAGCGAGACACCCGCTGAGAAGCCAACTCTGGTTATTGGTAGCTCTATTATGAGACACGTGAATTTAGAGACCGAAGCGTCCACAGTCACATGCATTCCGGGGGCCAGAGCGGGCGACGTTGAGGCGCATCTTAGACTGCTGGCTAAAAATAAACGTAAATACAGTAGGATTGTTATTCACGTCGGTGGTAATGATGTTCGTTTACGCCAATCAGAATGCACCAAACTTAATGTGGCGTCGGTGTGTAGTTATGCTAAAACAATGTCGGACACCGTAATCTTCTCTGGTCCCCTCCCCAATCTGATCAATGATGACATGTATAGCCGCATGTCATCATTTCAGCGCTGGTTGTCTTGGTGGTGCCCAGCAAACAATGTGGGCTTCGTGAATAATTGGACAGCCTTCTGGGGAAAACCTGGTCTGATTAAGAGAGACGGCATTCATCCTACTTTGGAAGGTGCAAATCTCATTTCGGCAAACATTTCAGGGCTCTGTGGACTTAATCCATGACAAACTGGAGTTGAGACCAGGAGGCAGAGTCGCAGTCTTACACGCTTCTCTGCGCTCTCTCCTAGGCAGTCATCCATAGGAATCCCGACCCCAATAAAATACCCAATATTAACGGTGTGTGTGTCTGCCCAAGGACAATTTAAGGTAAAACCTAATAGAGGTGTCATACATAATAACTTAATAAAAGTAAATGTAACAACTACTACAGTGCAACAAAACAGGAAGATTAAATGTGGTCTCTTAAACATAAGATCTCTAGCATCTAAAGCAATACTGGTAAATGATTTAATATCAGATTATAATATTGATATATGCTGTCTCACTGAAACTTGGTTGAGACATGAAGAATATGTCAGCATAAATGAGGCCACTCCACCCAGCCATATCAATACTCATATTGCCCGAGGCACGGGCCGAGGAGGTGGAGTTGCAGCAATCTTTGACTCAAGTTTACTTATCAATACTAAACAAAAATTAAATTATACCTCCTTTGAAAGCCTCATTTTCAGTCTTACGCATCCGACCTGGAAAACTTTGCAGCCAATCTTATTTGTTACAGTGTACCGTGCACCAGGTCCTTATTCAGAATTCTTATCAGAATTCTCTGAGTTTTTATCAGCTTTGGTACTTAAAACAGATAAAGTAATTATCGTAGGTGACTTTAATATTCATGTTGACGATGATAAAAATAGCCTTACTGTTGCATTTAACTCTATATTAGATTCTGTTGGTTTCTGTCAGAGTGTAAATAAACCAACCCACTGCTATAATCACACTCTTGACCTTGTTCTGACTTATGGTATTGAAATTGAGCAACTATTAGTCGAACCGCATAATCCTGCTTTATCCGACCATTTCTTAGTAACTTTTGAAGTACTGTTACTAGACTACAAAGCATTAGCCAAAAGCTCCTGCAGCAGAAACCTATCTGTTAGTGCTATAGCCAAATTTAAGGAAGAGATTCCACCAATACTTAACTCGATAGCATGTCTGCATGTAGGGGAGGAAACTTATACAAAATGTACACCACCCCAAATTGATCATGTTGTTGATAGTGCTACAGATGCGCTGCGAATAAAATTAGACTCTGTTGCTCCTTTGAAAAAGAAGAAAATAAAACAACATAGATTAGCTCCATGGCATAATGCCGAAACCCGCAAAATAAAGCAAAAGTCGAGACAACTTGAAAGGATATGGCGTTCCACTAAACTTGAAGAATCTCGTTTAATTTGGCATATTACTCTCAATGAATATAAGAAAGCACTGCGTAAAGCGAGAGCAGCATACTACTCTTCATTAATAGATGAGAATAAGAATAATGCAAGATTTCTTTTCAGCACTGTAGCCAGGCTGACAGAGAGCCACAGCTCGACTGAGCCTTCTATTCCCATAGCACTCAGTAGTAATGATTTTATGTGCTTTTTTAACGATAAAATTGTTACTCTTAGAAACAAAATCAATGACCTCTTGCCTTTGACCAGTATAGTGTTATCAACAGCTCCCGGAAACGTAAGTTCTAATAATATTACACTAGATAGTAAACTAGAATGCTTTTCAGCCATAAACCTTGAACAATTAAATTCAATGATTCTCTCTTCTAAACCATCAACGTGTATCTTAGACCCGATTCCAACTAAGCTGTTAAAAGAAGTTTTTCCATTAATTAGCACTTCTTTATTAAATATTATGAATATGTCTTTATTATCAGGCTATGTTCCAAAATCATTCAAAGTAGCAGTGATAAAACCGCTTCTTAAAAAGCACAACCTCGATCCAGAGGTTTTAGCCAACTATAGACCTATTTCTAATCTTCCGTTCCTCTCAAAAATTCTTGAGAAAGCAGTCGCAAAACAGCTGTGTGATTACTTAAAAAACTATGATTTATTTGAAGATTTTCAGTCTGGCTTTAGAACACAACATAGCACAGAGACAGCTCTGGTTAAAGTCACAAATGACATTCTAATAGCCTCTGACAAGGGACTTGTCTCTATTCTTGTCTTGCTCGATCTTAGTGCTGCATTTGATACTATCGACCATGATATCCTATTGCAAAGACTAGAGCACTTAGTTGGCATACAGGGAACTGCTTTAGGCTGGTTTAGGTCTTATCTATCTGAACGCTCTCAGTTTGTACGTGTCAACGATGAATCTTCCATGCAAACCAAAGTTAGCCATGGAGTGCCACAGGGCTCAGTGCTTGGACCTATTTTGTTCACCCTATATATGCTTCCGTTAGGCAATATTATAAGGAATCATTCTGTAAACTTTCATTGTTATGCGGATGATACTCAACTATATTTATCAATCAAGCCTGATGAAATTAATCATCTAAATAAAATTCAAGACTGCCTCAAGGACTTAAAAACGTGGATGACCTTAAATTTTTTGATGTTAAACACGACCAAAACTGAAGTTATTGTACTTGGCCCGAAGAATCTACGAAACAAATTATCTAAAGATATATTAACTATGGATGGCATTAATTTGGCCTCCAGTGAGACTGTAAGGAATCTTGGTGTTATATTTGATCAGGATTTATCCTTTAACACCCACATAAAATCCATTTCAAGGACCGCCTACTTCCATCTACGTAACATTGCAAAAATCAGGTATATCTTGCCTCAAAACGATGCAGAGAAACTAGTCCATGCATTTGTTACTTCAAGGCTGGATTATTGTAACTCCTTATTATCAGGGTGTACCAAGAAGTCAGTCAAGTCGCTTCAGCTGATTCAAAATGCTGCAGCTCGTGTACTAACCAGAGTTAGGAAAAGGGACCACATTACTCCTGTTCTGGCTGCCTTACACTGGCTCCCTATAGAACACAGGATAGAATTTAAAATTCTTCTTCTCGCCTACAAAGCCCTTAATGGGCAGGCGCCATCTTACCTTAAAGAACTCATTATACCCTATTGTCCTACTAGGGCATTGCGTTCCAAGAATGCAGGGTTGTTGGTTGTTCCTAGAGTCTCTAAAAGTACAATGGGAGCCAGAGCCTTTTCTTATCAAGCTCCACTTTTGTGGAATCAGCTTCCAGTTTGTGTTCGGACGGCAGACACCCTATCCGTTTTTAAGAGTGCGCTTAAGACCTTCCTTTTTGATAAAGCTTATAGTTAGGGCT